>NC_060149.1:808536861-808889361 GCF_021461385.2 Schistocerca piceifrons
AGAGGGAGTTCCAGATGACCTGCAGCAAGTATTACTACACCAACATCTGATTGGCTGGTCAATACTATTTAAAGGCTAGAACCAGCACCGGACAACAGTTAGTGCTGAATACCAGCCTCAAGCATGTCTCCACGGAAGACTATGTCTTTGCCATCAGAATAGGACTTGGAATTAACTGTATGTTTGTTACCGCAGACTCTTGTGGGAAACTTCGAAGTTATCTTTTGTTGCCTCTAGTAGGAAATTCTTACTGGCTTTGTGAATGTCACTTTTCAATGTTATTCAGTCATTTTCATGTAGACTCACGTAAACAAAAGTGGTGTTGTAAAAACTTTCGAGTTGTCAGTTACAACAGTCTGGAAAGTCAGCAAACTGGCAGGGGGAGCAGTATTGCTGATTGCATGCCTGTCTGCTGTCGCATTGTCGTCCGGGACGGAGGTCAGTCAGCCTGCGATTGGCTGACCTATTCTCAGAGCCTTCTCTTCTCTGTCATTTCAGACAGGCATGCTGGCACTGGATTTATGTCATAACAACAAGTATCTTCACTAAATGCAGAATGAGTTCTTTTCATCTCATTCATTGCACACATAACACTGAATCACAGTGCCATGCAGATAGTGAATTGTACCAATTCTGCAGTGAGATGTACAACAGAGCTGGTTACATTACTGATGATAATGCTGTGACTAATTGAGTAGTATGGAACTGTAAACAGTTCCTTTTACTCCACAGATATATACAAAACATTATAGTTCACATACAAACTGTTGCTTCTCTTAGACTGGGAAAGTGCATAGTGACACAAACACATGGATATAATGTAACCAATTACTTGCATAATGATCAGATTTACAATTACTAAGAAAAATGCTCACAATCACTCTGTATTATTTTTTTAATCACTTTGCAGGATTACTTATGTCTGAAAGACTATAAACTAAAGTGGACCTTGTGGTGCCCTCAGCTATGCACAGCAAAGGATGATGACGAAAGTCTCACAGCATCAGAATTTCTAGTAATCAGAGCTGCAATCATCTCTGAAAAATGGTCATTTGAAAACAACTGACATATTATTCATTGAGTATAACACAATACCTAACTCATATTCAGTACAGGGATCAAAATCTAAGACCAGTCTTCACAGTTCATGGTAACATGGTTTTCTACTCAGCACTCTGTAAGGTACAGTACGAATGTGGGATATGGTACACAGTATCATTATAATTCTCTTCTGGCACTCATATGTATAACTATACACAGACACAGAATTAGCAGTTGTTCCTTGTATCTTTACAAGGGTTCACTAATATTGGTAAAAAATTCTGTGTAGCATTTCTTATACATTACAGATTATGTATGTATGTATTTTTGTATGTATGCATGTATGTATGTGTGTGTGTGTGTGTGTGTGTGTGTGTGTATGTGTGTGTGTGTGTGTGAGTGTGTGTAAGAGGGTGGGTGGGGGTCTGTTTGTAATTTATTGTGATATCCTCCCATAGAAAAGAATTAGCTATCTTAACAGTATCAGGAACTCAACTTTCTTTTACCATTTCTTACCCTGTGAAGAAAATGTATATTATACACAGTTCTCTTTTAAATTTTACAAGGCAATGAGGGGTAACAACAAGTGATGAAGATAGGAATAGCTGAAGGAATGTTATTCTGATTTCAATGTAAACCTCAATCAGCTTCCTGACAAAGAAGCCATAGAAAAATTTCATAAGCATTGGATGAACAACTATATATCACATAATTATATTTAAGAGTTACAATTTGAAATGTTGAATGTTCTGATTATAGCAAACTACTGATACTCCACACAGTGATATAATAATCATCATTCAATGAAATGACATTGTCCTTATGACAAACTCATTTAGTTAATTAATACAGTTTCTTTACATAACATTAAACCACATTTCAACAGACATTACAAAGAAATGACATCAAGGGGAATCAGTTTGCCGTTGAACTGATTGACCCCTACTAATCCACCAGTAAGTGAAGATACCTTCCTGTGTACCTGAAACATGAAACAATATTGGAGCTTTCTCATACACAAAGCACTTGTTCTATATTTTATTTTTAAAAACACAAGAATTGAGAAATAGGCAACAACTGATAAACCAGAGTGCCTTATTGAAGTTATGCTGGCTGAAATAAATGAGTCAAAGAATTATACACAGGCTATTAATTTTGTAGACCATGAACGCTGGAGAAGAGCAGTGGAGGAAGAAATGACTTCATTGCTCTTCTCCAGTGTTCATGGTCTACAGAATTAATAGACTTTGTATAATTTTTTTGGCTCATTTACTTCAGCCAGCATAATTTCAGTTAGGTGCTCTGGCTTCTTAAGTTGTTGCCTATTTCTCAATTCTCTTTCACTAGAACTTTCTTTTGTTGAAGTGAATTGATTATATTAATCTCTCAGCTGTGTACTATATATATGTCTTTGGTAGGTGTCATAAAATACAATACATGTGTCTTTTTATAGCAACTACGTCGTGTGTATGCTTTTTGTAATGTCCTTTAGTTCTTTCCTGAAATTTCTGCAATAAGTTATGGGCCCAGTACACAATTCAAGAAAGGAATTAGGTATTATAATTTTACATTTCGTGATGTGAGAAACGTGTTAGCATTTGTTGTGTGCTACGCATGGCTAGTATTGTATATACGTGAAAAATTGTTGCATGTTTCTCTTGTGGAATTTTTGTGGTTGTAAATCTGGACTGTCTTACAGGACTGCAATGGATTTTCATGGTATAGAGAAGCTATGTGCGGCTGAAAATTGGACTATTTGGAAGTTCGCAGTACGAAATTTGTTACATGCGTCAGACGGTGCATGCGATGTGTGTATTGTCTTTGCCAGTGGATGCAACATTGGCACAAATAGATGCGTTTAATGCTGTGCTAAAAACATGGGACAAAGCTGCTCGTGCACTGAATCAGATTACTGTTAGAACTGTGGAAGCAATTCTCATGGCATTGTTGATTGCATGTGAGAGTGCACGGGACAAGCTACATGCCATGTTTGAACAGAAGACAAAGCAAGCTGCATATTCTGTTCAGTCAGAATTCCTCAATTTTTACGTGAGTTCAGGTGGTGACGTGGTGACACATGTCACTCGTTTTGAAAACTTTCAATGCAAAACCTGATGAATCATCATTAATGGTTCGACTACTTGACACACTGCCTGACAGTTATGAAAGTCTGTGACAGTTGTGGAGGGCAAGATCTGAAGATCAACAAACACTAAAACATTTGCAGCAATTTTCAGTTACGACAGCAGCATGCCACACAACCTGGAGAAGTGATTCATGCTGATCTGTGTGGACCTATGGAGTGTAAATTGCTGGTAGGAGCAGAATATTTTCTTTGCTTCACTTGTGACTTTTCAAGATTACATGTGATATGTTTTCTCAAGCAGAAATCTGGGACTGCAGAGAAGATTGCAGAAATGGTGAGTATTGTGAAGAATTTTTGTGGGCAACTCCCAAAAGCATTTCAATGTGATGGTGGACAAGAATTTGATAATACTGAGGTTAAAGATTTGATGAAATTAAATGGCATACAACCCATCATCACAAATACTTATACTCCAGAGCAGAATAGAGGTGCTGAGCGCAGTAACAGAACAGTTGTGGAACTTCCTTGAACCGTGTTGCAAGCTCAGGGCCTGTCTTAGTTTTTGTGGACAGAAGCAGTAAAAACAACTGTTTATGTATTAAACAAAACTCGTACAAGTCATGTGGATGGCAAAACACCTTATGGTGTATTCAATGGAAAGATGATACACCTAAATAAACTTCATATTTGTGGAATGAAGTGTTTTGTTAATATTCCGAAGGAAAAGCTAAAGAAATGGGATCCAAAGGGAAAACCAGGAAACTTTGTTGGTTATTCTGATGGCATTGATGGCTTTTGAGTGCGGATTCACTCAGAAAGATGGATTATTCGGTGTAAGGATGTCGGCCGTTGTGGCCGTGTGGTCCTAGTCGTTTCAGTCTGGATCCACATGACCGCTACGGCCCCAGGTTCGAATCCTGCCTTGGGCATGGATATGTGTGATGTCCTTAGGTTAGTTAGGTTTAGGTAGTTCTAAGTTCTAGGGGACTGATGACCTCAGATGTTAAGTCCCGTAGTGGTCAGAGCCATTTGAACCATTTTTGGAGTAAGGATGTTGTTTCTGAACCTGAGAAAACTGGTAGGACAATGGTGTTACTCCCAAGTGAAGCAGGCAATGAAGGATTGAAGAATCATGAAGAGGCAAGCGTGTTTAAGAAACCTACAAAAGAAAGTTCTAGTGAATGAGAATTGAGAAATAAGCAACAACTGAAGAAACTGCAGCGCCTTATTGATATTATGCTGGCTGAAATAAATGAGAGAAGGAATTATACAGAGGCTATTAATTCTGATGACCATGAGCACTGGAGAAAAGCTATGGAGGAAGAAATGACTTAATTGAAAGAAAATGCTACATGGACTTCGGAACCTCTGCCACCAGATCATAATCCCATTACAAACCATTTGGTTTATAGCATTAAGCATAGGGCTGATGGTAAAATTGACTATAATGAAACATTCAGTCCTGTTGCTAGATACAATACAATTAGAGCAATTTTGAGTGTTTCTGGTAGTGAGCAACTTCAGTTGGCACAATCCAATGTAAAATCTGCTTTTTTGAATGACTTCTTGAAAGAAGAAATATATATGGAGCAGCCTGAGGGATTAAGTGATGGACCATATAGGGTATCCAAACTTCATAAAAGTTTATATGGACTAAAACAATCTACAAGGTGCAGGAACCAACAATTCAAGGACATCCTAATAAATCTTGGGCTTGTGGAAAGTAAGGCAGACCTGTGTTTGTTCTATTGAGAAAACTGCAATGACAAGTTGATGGTAGTTCTTTATGTTGATGATGGATTAATATCTGCAAGTAAGAAGAAGGATATGGAAGTTTTCCTAAGAGAAATTCAACATGAGTTTAAAATTACTGTTGAGCCAGTAGGGTATTTCAGAAATATTAATGTTGTATGTCATGATAATGGATCAATAGAGATTAATCAAGAAAGTTATGCTAAAGATATTCTTCGATGGTTTAACATGACAGAGGGAAATCCTGTGACAACTCCAATTTAGCAGTATCTGCAGCCAAATGAGTTAACCAGTGATAAACCAACTAATGCTCCATATCAAGAAACAGTTGGCTGTCTTATGTATTTATCTGTTGGTACAAGGCCCGATATAGCATTTGCAGTGAGCTATGTGTCAAAATTTTTAGAGAATCCTTGACAAAATCACTCGGCTGTGGTAAAAAGAATCCTAAAGTATATAAAAAGTTCAAGTTCATTGGGTGTAAAATATGATGCTAACCATGCAAACAGAAGGCTGGAGATATATACTGATGCTGATTATGCCAGTGATACAGCAACCCGACACGCAGTTAGTGGAGTGGCTGCATATCACTATCAACAACATAGCCAAAGTATGTGGCTACCAAAGAAAGGGGAAGAGGGGGAATATGGGTATCTAAGCTCTATGAAGAAATTTCACCACTGGAGGGTGTTCCAGTTCTTCTTGCTGATAATGCAAGAGCTATTAAACTGACCAAAAATTCTGAATTTCACAAGAGGTCAAAGCATATTGATGTTCACATGCACTACATGTTCAAGTGAAAGGTTTGTATTACTCTCTCTGCTATGCACTATATCTATGCCTTTTGTTGGTGTCATAAAATAAAATACATGTGTCTTGTTATAGCAACTATGTCATGTGTATGCCTTATGTTGTGGCTTTTAGTTCTTTCTTGAAGTTTCTGCAATACTGTACACAGTACCTGTAATACTGCCAGTTAGAAATTTGGAAAATTTCCAATCCACACATTAAATTTAAACTACTGTTGGTATCTAGTGTCACTGTACCATGCGGATTTTAATCTATCCACAATAATGAATTTTGAGAATTAGCTGCTTTATATCTTTAGAAATTTTCCTTCTCTGTAATCAAGTTGGACTATACAAACAATGGATTTTCAGTTTGTGTAGCAAACCTTTGGCAAACGTTCTCCTATTGTCTAGTTGCTGCAGATCCAAGTGAGACAATATCATAAGGTCATAAACCCCCACACACCCGAACAAAAAATAGTTTGGTAAAAACATTTATATTTTTACATATACTAATTTCTAAATTTCTCAGGAAACTTTCAGAGAATAAATTAGAATGACAACCAAGCACCTTGAAAATGACAAATAAGCCTAGGGAATGACAGGCTGCATTTAACAGAGGCTTCTCTTTTGTTGCTAGCCTATAGAGATGGGATGGGAATTTGACCAGAAGCAGAGAACATTCCAGCTGGATGAACAGGCCCATTCACAAACTGACTTTAACTGGTGCCAACACCAAACCCGACATGGTTCATTAGCACACAAGTAGAGCCAGCGAACTGCAGGATAGTAAGGAAGGCAAAGCAGAACGGGAAAGGTGCTCCTCTGAGTGATAGATGAGGGGGAGGGGGGTGGTGGGGACAGGGGAGAGAGAGAGAGAGAGAGAGAGAGAGAGAGAGAGAGAGAGAGAGAGAGAGAAAGAGAGAGAGAGATAGAGAGAGAGAGAGAGAGAGAACATATTGGAACAAATGAAAGAAGCAGCATTTGAATTATTTACATGCCTGTATAGCTATAGTCTCCAGAGTTTTGTTCAAAGTCAAGGTGCTAAGTGAAATAATGTTAATGGTGGGTGCAGGCTATAGTTCCATATTACATAAAATACCACACTGTCAAAGTTGTAAGATTTTGAAATTGTATCATCACTGGCATGTAGTGACAGCAATATTGATATTAATTAAAAAGGTACTACCTCAAATACAAAGCATTTTTATTAACATATGACTAGTTTCAATAATTATAGCACCATCCTCTGACATAAAACACTTGACTATCAGTACCCTGTTGATGTTAAATGTAGTATAATATGCATTTCATACTATGATTCACATTGCTTTGTTTCCGTCGTGTGAAAGACATATATCTTCTCCAGGAACCAAAGTAACACAAGTTTCATTTTCAGATCTGCAAGCAAACTTTGGCTTTCATATGTTTTAAATTACACAGGGTGAGTCAAAAAGAATAATCCGATTAAAAAAAAAAACGTGACTGTTATGTTATTTGAGATGTAAACATGAACAACAGACCATTGAAAGGAGCAAATTCTCGAGTCTTTCATAGTTCATGCACCCCCCCCCCCCCCCCCCTCCAGTTCTTGTAAAAATGGTGTCAGGACAACAGAAAGGGTTTTCTGTTCTATGATTTGTGCAGTGCTGGTCAATAATAATGGTTTAGCGGGACTTTCATATTAGGTATGGTGGGGATCCTCCTACAGTACAGAGCATTAGATGATGGCATGAACAATTCCAAGGAACAAACTGTTTGAGTAACGGTAAATCACTGGACATCACCAAGTGTCTGAGACAGATATGAACACATCCACGATAGTTTCACAAGGAGTTCATAGAAATCAGTTCGCCTTGTACCTCAACAGCTCAACATGCCCCCAATGTCCATCTGGCATGTGTTGCATTGATGTTTACACGTGAAACCATACAAAATTCAGCAACTGCAAGCCCATCTTTAAGGTGACAAGGCCTTTACCTAACGATTGAGAACAGCATTGTTTACTTATAGCTGTCAGTGGTAGCAGACAGGCAACAATGTGTGAAATAACTGCAGAAATGTTTGTGGGTTGTACAACAAACTTATCTGTTAGGACAGTGCAGCAAAATTTGGCATTCATGGGTTAAGGTGACAGATGACCAACTCGAGTGCCTTTGTTAACAGCATGACATCACCTGCAGTGCCTCTCCTCGGCTCGTGACCACATCAGATTATTGGAGAACTACGATCTGATCAGATGAGTCCCAGTTTCAGTTGGTAAGGGCTGAGGGTAGTGTTTGAGTGTGGCATAGATCCCACGGAAACCATGGATCCAAGTTGTCAATAAGGCACTGTGCAAGCTGGAGGTGACTCGATAATTCTGTGGGCTGTGTTTACATGGAATGGATTGGATCCTCTGGTACAACTGAACTGATCATTCACTGGAAATGGTTATGTTTGGCTACTTGGAGGTCTATTTTTCCATTTGTGGTCAAATTTTTGTGGGTAACAATGCACCATGTCATTGGGCAACAATTGTTCACAAATGGTTTCAAGAACATTCTGGACAATTTGAGCAAATGGTTTGGCCACTCCAATGCCTCAACATTAATGCCATCAAAGATTTATGGGACATCATTGAGAGGTCAGACTACGTATAAAGTCCTGCACAGGCTACATTGTCACAATTATGGATGGCTATAGAGGCAGTATGGCTCAATATTTCTGCAGGGGACTTCCTATGAGTTGTTGAGTTCTATGTCATGTTGAGTTGCTGCACTATGCAGGGCAGAAG
Source organism: Schistocerca piceifrons (assembly GCF_021461385.2). Lineage (NCBI taxonomy): Eukaryota > Metazoa > Arthropoda > Insecta > Orthoptera > Acrididae > Schistocerca > Schistocerca piceifrons. The sequence continues at coordinate 808,545,305 of NC_060149.1, forward strand.
GAGGTCCAACACAATATTCGGAGGTATCCTGTGACTTTTGTCACCTCAGTGTAGTTAGCTTCTCACAGTATGGGCTCAGGAATATCTTTTTGAAACACAATGCAGCTGAAAGCATGAGACTAAATGTGCACAACTGTTTTTAAAATAAAGAGATCTATGTATACATCTGTTATCTCACTCCGCAAAATACTGTGAAGTACATACCAGAGGGTACTCCAAGTATGCCCTGTATTAGGATCTGATACCATTCCTTTCACATATGTGTCTGTCTGCTCTGTAATAAGTCTCATTTTGGCTATAGAGCCCCACAGGAACAATACACAGGCCCAGAACTATCTCTCTACATTTTTCACTTAATACTTTTGCCTGAAACATGATAAGTAGGCTTTTATAGGGTAGTTGATGTCTATCTTCAGGCATCTGTCAAGTCAGGTTTTACAGCATTTCCATTATGTAATTTTAGAAAACATTTTAATGGAGAATAGAACAGTGATCTTCATGGAGCACGTTAAGACAGTTTTGATCATAACCGAACATTTTCTAACAAATTTCAACCAGTTTCAGACAAATAGCAATCACCTTCAGATACAATAAAATAGGTACAAGGTATATTTCCTTCTATATCTGACTTGTACTTACATATCAGTGTATATGGTCGTCAGACTGTCTTTCTTTCAGTCACTTTTAACTGTAATCAGTTGTAGTCTTTTAATAAATGTTCTATTCTGACCAAAACTGTTTTAAGTTTAATTTTAAGAAGTTTTTTGTGATTCTCTCTTGTAAGTCAAAACTACCTGGCACAATTAATGCCGTCCTTCTCTGTAAACAATCAGCATTCCCTTATATACGTGAGTGATTTCAGTTGTGACTCATTGATTGTGTTTTTATAGGATACTATGCTTTTGCATTTCTTATCTCTCCTTCTCTTTCCTTCCCCCCCACACCCCCCCCCCCCCTCCCACCCCCCCCCCCCCCCACCCCCTCCTCAACACATCCCGCCAGAAATTTTCTGTATCAGGCTAAGCAGGCTGGACAGAATAAAATGACAATTAAGAGCCACACTGCACATACTGGTTCATTTGAAAAATCAGGCACCTAACTATAATTTTCTTTCCTACTTTACAAATATTGTAATTCACTTGTACCAAGGCTGGGATTCAAACCCAGGTCACCTGCTCACTAGGCAGACTACTACCACTTCACCACCTCGGCACAGTGAGTTTACCCAACTGCTTGGGCAAACCTGCAAGCCTCCCTCCTCAATCCTAATTCACTCCACAACCAGCTTGGTGTTCCTATTTTAGGGGGAATATTAAATGGGCTGAGGCATGATACGGAACTGAGACTGAGGAGGAAGGCACGCCAGGGGCCAGGGTTGGGTGAGCAGCTGTGCGAAGGCACTGTACCAGTGTGGCATAGCGGTAAGTACATCTGCATAGTGAGGAGGAGACCCAGGTTCGAATCCCGACCTTAGTACAAATTTTCATTTGTCATTTCAGTATGTATATGTACACCATAGATGTGAATTTGGTCTGAGCTATGGTGGTAGTGGCCATGTGTGTATGTGGTGTGCTTGCTTGTGTGAGTGTGGTTGTATGTGATTACATTGCTGAAGAATGCTTTGGCCAACAACTGTAATGTGTAACAGGTTTTCTGTTGTGCCTGTTTGAAACTTCATGGGTCATCTTAATGTGGTGCATGAGTTTGTGTGTGCATGTTGTCCAATTCCATTGAAGGCCTAATCGGCCGAATGCTCACTTTCTGAGAGTCTTTTTGCTGTGCCTATCTGCGGCTAAGCATCTCCACTGTAAGGTGAGTACTGACTATCTTTTTCAGAGTATTATTACATTCCATCATGGATACTCCACTGTTTAAAGAACAACAATTATTTGCATCAACAGTTCCACATATATTTTGTAAGAAAATAAAAATTAGCACACCACCTGGGTTGTGGGAAATCTTTTTGGTAATACTAATAAACTATATTAGGCATAGAATTATTGAGCTATGTAAAAAAAGTGAAACATCTGTTATTATTTTGATTGAACATTGTTTTGAATACAGTTATGTACCAAACTGTGGAGGGAGATTCTCTTCAGTAGGACGATATCAAAGTTGTCTTTCATTTGTACTACAATATTTAAAGGTCTTGATTGCAATATGTGAAGGCTTCACAGTATATGAATGCTATAAGTGAAGCAGGATGTATAATCATGTAGCCATAACTGCTGATTTATGGTGGTTTACATAATCTATAGCATAATGTTCATTTCAGTCCCTTCCATCCATTATGACAATGCACTTTTCACAAATTTTTATTTAACAGTAAATGATAAATAGCTCTACAAGTAACAGTGATATGTGAATATACTGTAGCCATTTTGAAAATTTACATTTACGTCAATGGAGGCCATTTCTTGCAGTTTTATTTCTATATCTGTCAAAAGAGAAGTTATGTTATGTGTTAAGGATGAGTATTGAGTTTCAAGTATAGGATGAATTACTGTACAATGTGTGGCCTTTCACTGTTTAGGAGTACTTAGTTAGGCTGCAACACACACACATATAATGGATAAATAATTATCTCATACAATTTATATAATTTCATGAAATACTGACAGTTGTGTTTCATTTACAGTATGAATAAGATACCTGTAACAGTCTGGTGTTAAATGATATTGCCCCTACACCACTATCACCTACTTGTATTTTGAAGCTCCTACTCATGTCAACTGTGGGTTTCTGTGATAACTTTGAGTTTCTGCAATCTTGCAATAGCCAGTGCTAGTTTCAAGCTTCCTAAGAGTGATGGAGGAAACAGTATGGCATCTATAATATTTGAGGCTGTGTCCAACACTTTTACTGACTGCAATAAATCAAGGAAACTACTAGGTAAGTGTTTACATTTTGTTTAAACCACTGGAAAGTATATTACATAAGGATTCCAGTCATATTATTAAAAATCAGGAAAGGTGTTTTGAAGAGATCTCATGAGTATATTTGTGTTGAATGAACTGTGTTCCCAAAATCACCCATCAAATGGCTACTGATACTACCACTAGGCAATATGAGAAGGACTTGTTTTAATTTTTTGACCAATCAATCTCATAGTTACTTCTGTCTGGCTGTCCAGAAAAAAAGAAATGGGAATCTTGAGAGCATCGAAGATGTATGAAATACCCAAATCAACAATATGAGAGTACGTTGAAAGATGTGCAAAAGGACAAACTGAAAAGGAAACTACAGTTTTGACATGGAAACCTGGAAGGAAAAATGGAAATGAGTATATAGCATTGTGGGAGAGGAGTCTACCATTCAGGGAAGTTTGGCCGCTGAGGGCAAGTATTTATTTCATTCAGTGCCACATTGGGCGACTTGTGCGTTGGGGATGGGGATGAAATGATGATGAGGACAACATAACACCCAGTCCCTGAGCAGAGAAAAATCTCCTGCCCCAGCTGGGAATCAAACCAAGGCCCCTTTTTAATGGCATTTCGCTGCGTTGACCACTCAGCTAATGGGGGCAGACACTTTGAAGTAAACCTGTGCTGACATGTGAGGCAGAGAAAGATCTGATCCAGTACTATACAAAAGCAGAAAAGGATGATTTTGGTTTGACACGTAAGGACTTAAAGCAGATGGTGTTTGAGCTTGCCTGAAAGAACAATCTGCCTCACCTCTCTTCTAAACCAGCAAATATGCCAGATTAAAGGTGGATGAACTTATTTTTTAGGAGAAGTTGTTCCCAATTAAAAGCAGGAACACCACAATCATTGACAAGAGCTAGAAACTTGGGCTTTACTCAATACAATGTGAAGCCATTTTTCTGTAGTCTAAAAGCTGAGCTGCTAAAATCAAGTTCAACACTACCAGAACATGTAACGTGCACAAAACTGGAATCACAACTGCCCAAAGCAAAAATGTGAAATTTATTTGTGTGAAAAGAATATTGGCAATTTACAAACAGTCATTGGCAGAGAGGGGATATCTGAACACTGGTATGTCAGGCGCCCGCTAGTATGTCATTCCAATATGGTTTTCATTCCAAGATTTTGCCCACGTCTGCAATACACCTCATGGTATGGATAGGATGCAGCCTCTAGATATTGCTTTCATGAAACCATTTAAAACTTTATATTCAACAAATTGAGAGGTGGATTTACTGTAATTAGGGTAGAATCGTGACAAAGTGTGAAGTAGCTGAACTCATGGGCAAAGCATGCGTTAGAGCAGCAATCGTGATTAATGCACTGAGTGGTTTTCATGTCACTGGTATCTGTCCTTATAATGACTCAGTATTTACTGAAGCTGACTGTATTCATGAACTGAATGATAACCAACCAAAGCCTATTTCTGAAGATCAATGTGGGCCTTAACTACTTGCAAATACCGTCACAGTTGATCTAGGACTTAGGCCTGTATCACATTGCACTGAGAGCCAGTTTCAGTCTATTTGTGAAGATCAGCCTCAAATCATGTCACATTCCACATTTGATGCCATCGCTATATCCTATAAACTTTCCCAAAGATGTAAAAGCTGTACCAAAATTTCAACCAGTGTCTCAAAAATAAAAGATCCTGAGAGTACGGTGTTGACTAGTTTTTCTTATAAGAAAAAGTTGGAATTCTTTTATGCTTCTAAAGGCACAAACAGTTCAAATGATGCTTCAAGATATGGATCAACATGAAAGAGTAATGCACCTGTTGTACTGTGACAGGAACGGTTGCGGGGTTGCTGCTAACAAAAACGCAGCAGGACAGAACGGGAATGGCCCAGGAACAAAGAAGATGTACGAATGGGAATGGAAGGACAAACACAATGACAGACAACCAAGCAAGACACCAAGATCAAGAACAAAGTAGTAAGCAATGGGGTCACAAGAGATAAACTCACAAAATCAAAGCAATGCCCACTCGTAAATGGGACGTAAGCACACGCAACATTAACATGATGTCTGTAAGCGAGATATCAACCGACTCAAGGCATATACCAGGCTGCCTCACTAAGAGAAAGGAAGCCACCTAAATACACAACAGGTTATGTTGATATTGGCCGCTGGGACCACGGGCTCGACAGTGGTGCACTCACATTAGAGTCGGGCCAGGAACACGCACAGATACGGCTTACGGTGCGACTGCTGCAGAGACCTCTAGTGGTCATTGAGTTAAATGCCATCTGGTGTGGATAATAAACCCATGGCACTCAGTACCAGACCACCAACACTAAGAGGAAATTTAAAAGAAAGTATAAAATCTCTAGATCTGACAATGATGTGGCTAGCGAACCTTCACAAGTAGACACCAAAGATGATATCAATCTGGACCTTGATGACGATTCTGTGGATGCTATCTGTGCACTTTGCCATAAGAAGTTTTCTGTCAATTTCAGTGGAGAACAATGGCTTATGTGTTATTTGTGTTTCAACTGGAATCACAAATTTTGTGGTGCAGTGAATAGTGAATGAAGATGGTACACGTGTTATTTCTGTGTGAACAACTATCTCTTAAATCTGTTTTACGTAATTCTGACATAAATAAGCTCATGTGATTATGGAACCGTGTATTATTTTTCCAATAAATTCTAAGGTTTTGTCTTATTTTTTATTTAAATCCACTTACAAAAGCTAACTGAATATGTGCTCTTCCATTTTCAAACAAGTGCTCCTATTCCCTGGTGAGCAAAAGTAGGAATGGGTGTTCACAATATTTAGAACCTAATGTTGAAAAATTTTTGGTTATTAAGGTTTCCTAGTTTATTCAAACTAGCATAGCTTAAGAAGGAATTTGGCTAAGGCAAGCTAAAGGAGGATGTTGTTGTTGTTGTGGTCTTCAGTCCTGAGACTAGTTTGATGCAGCTCTCCATGCTACTCTATCCTGTGCAAGCTTTTTCATCTCCCAGTATCTACTGCAACCTACATCCTTCTGAATCTGCTTAGTGTATTCATCTCTTGGACTCCCTCTATGATTTCTACCCTCCACGCTGCCCTCCAATACTAAATTGGTGATCCCTTGATGCCTTAGAACATGTCCTACCAACCGATCCCTTCTTCTGGTCAAGTTGTGCCACAAACTTCTCTTCTCCCCAATCCTATTCAATACTTCCTCATTAGTTACGTGATCTACCCATCTAATCTTCAACATTCTTCTGTAGCACCACATTTCAAAAGCTTCTATTCTCTTCTTGTCCAAACTATTTATCGTCCATGTTTCACTTCCATACATGGCTACACTCCATACGAATACTTTCAGAAATGACTTCCTGACACTTAAATCAATACTGGATGTTAACAAATTTCTCTTCTTCAGAAACGCATTCCTTGCCATTGCCAGCCTACATTTTATATCCTCTCTACTTCGACCATCATCAGTTATTTTGCTCCCCAAATAGCAAAACTCCTTTACTACTTTAAGTGCCTCATTTCCTAATCTAATTCCTACTCCGAATTTTTCTTTTGTTTCCTTTACTGCTTGCTCAATATACAGATTGAACAACATCGGGGCGAGGCTAAAACCCTGTCTTACTCCCTTCCCAACCACTGCTTCCCTTTCATGTCCCTTGACTCTTATAACTGCCATCTGGTTTCTGTACAAATTGTAAATAGCCTTTCGCTCCCTCTCTACTTCGACCATCATCAGTTATTTTGCTCCCCAAATAGCAAAACTCCTTTACTACTTTAAGTGCCTCATTTCCTAATCTAATTCCCTCAGCATCACCCGACTTAATTAGACTACATTCCATTATCCTTGTTTTGCTTTTGTTGATGTTCATCTTATATCCTCCTTTCAAGACACTGTCCATTCCATTCAACTGCTCTTCCAAGTCCTTTGCTGTCTCTGACAGAATTACAATGTCATCGGCGAACCTCAATGTTTTTATTTCTTCTCCATGGATTTTAATACCTACTCCGAATTTTTCTTTTGTTTCCTTTACTGCTTGCTCAATATACAGATTGAACAACATCGGGGCGAGGCTAAAACCCTGTCTTACTCCCTTCCCAACCACTGCTTCCCTTTCATGTCCCTCGACTCTTATAACTGCCATCTGGTTTCTGTACAAATTGTAAATAGCCTTTCGCTCCCTGTATTTTACCCCTGCCACCTTTAGAATTTGAAAGAGAGTATTCCAGTCAACATTGTCAAAAGCTTTCTCTAAGTCTACAAATGTTAGAAATGTAGGTTTGCCTTTCCTTAATCTTTCTTCTAAGATAAGTCGTAAGGTCGGTATTGCCGCACGTGTTCCAGTGTTTCTACGGAATCCGAACTGATCTTCCCCAAGGTCGGCTTCTACTAGTTTTTCCATTCATCTGTAAAGAATTCATGTTAGTATTTTACAGCTGTGACTTATTAAACTGATAGTTCGGTAATTTTCACATCTGTCAACACCTGCTTTCTTTGGGATTGGAATTATTATATTCTTCTTGAAGTCTGAGGGTATTTCGCCCATTTCATACATCTTGCCCACCAGATGGTAGAGTTTTGTGAGGACTGGCTCTCCCAGGGCCATCAGTAGTTCCAATGGAATGTGGTCTACTCCGGGGGCCTTGTTTCGACTCAGGTCTTTCAGTGCTCTGTCAAACTCTTCACGCAGTATCGTAACTCCCATTTCATCTTCATCTACATCCTCTTCCATTTCCATAATATTGTCCTCAAGTACATCGCCCTTGTATAGACCCTCTATATACTCCTTCCACCTTTCTGCTTTCCCTTCTTTGCTTAGAACTGGGTTTCCATCTGAGCTCTTGATATTCATACAAGTCGTTCTCTTATCTCCAAAGGTCTCTTTAATTTTCCTGTATGCAGTATCTATCTTACCCCTAGTGAGATAGGCCTCTACATCCTTACATCTGTCCTCTAGCCATCCCTGCTTGGCTTTTTTGCACTTCCTGTCGATCTCATTTTTGAGACGTTTGTATTCCTTTTTGCCTGCTTCATTTATTGCATTTTTATATTTTCTCCTTTCATCAATTAAATTCAATATTTCTTCTGTTACCCAAGGATTTCTACTAGCCCTAGTCTTTTTACCTACTTGATCCTCTGCTGCCTTCGCTACTTCATCCCTCAAAGCTACCCATTCTTCTTCTACTGTATTTCTTGCCCCCATTCCCGTCAATTGTTCCCTTATGCTCTCCCTGAAACTCTGTACAACCTCTGGTTCTTTCAGCTTATCCAGGTCCCATCTCCTTAAATTCCCACCATTTTGCAGTTTCTTCAGTTTTAATCTACAGGTTATAACCAATAGATTGTGGTCAGAGTCGACATCTGCCCCTGGAAATGTCTTACAATTTAAAACCTGGTTCCTAAATCTCTGTCTTACCATTATATAATCTATCTGATACCTTTTAGTATCTCCAGGGTTCTTCCATGTATACAACCTTCTTTCATGATTCTTAAACCAAGTGTTCGCTATGATTATGTTGTGCTCTGTGCAAAATTCTATCAGGCGGCTTCCTCTTTCATTTCTTAGCCCCAATCCATATTCACCTACTATGTTTCCTTCTCTCCCTTTTCCTACACTCGAATTCCAGTCACCCATGACTTTTAAATTTTCGTCTCCCTTCACAATCTGAATAATTTCTTTTATTTCATCATACATTTCTTCAATTTCTTCATCATCTGCAGAGCTAGTTGGCATATAAACTTGTACTACTGTAGTAGGTGTGGGCTTCATATCTATCTTGGCCACAATAATGCATTCACTATGCTGTTTGTAGTTGCTTACCAGCATTCCTATTTTCCTATTCATTATTAAACCTACTCCTGCATTACCCCTATTTGATTTTGTGTTTATAACCCTGTAGTCACCTGACCAGAAGTCTTGTTCCTTCTGCCACCGAACTTCACTAATTCCCACTATATCTAACTTCAACCTATCCATTTCCCTTTTTAAATTTTCTAACCTACCTGCCCGATTAAGGGATCTGACATTCCACGCTCCGATCCGTAGAACGCCAGTTTTCTTTCTCCTGATAACGACATCCTCTTGAGTAGTCCCCGCCCGGAGATCCGAATGGGGGACTATTTTACCTCCGGAATATTTTACCCAAGAGAACGCCATCATCATTTAATCATACAGTAAAGCTGCATGCCCTCGGGAAAAATTACGGCTGTAGTTTCCCCTTGCTTTCAGCCGTTCGCAGTACCAGCACAGCAAGGCCGTTTTGGTTATTGTTACAAGGGCAGGTCAGTCAATCATCCACACTGTTGACCTTGCAACTACTGAAAAGGCTGCTGCCCCTCTTCAGGAACCACACGTTTGTCTGGCCTCTCAACAGATACCCCTCCGTTGTGGTTGCACCTACAGTACGGCTATCTGTATCGCTGAGGCACGCAAGCCTCCCCTCCAACGGCAAGGACCATGGTTCATGGGGGGGGGGGGGGGCCAAAGGAGGATAAGTTATAGAAATAGGCATTAAGTTTTTAAGCTCTATTTCACAGAACAGGAGGCTGATAAGCAGTGTAATAATTATGGTAGACAACATTTGAGGCTCAATACACTTTTAAATCATCTTTCTTCTTGATTTTACTGTGAATCATAGTGACTATTTCCAGTCAGACAACTACCTGAATGATGTTTAGTTTACTGTCGCTTCTTCCCTGACAAACTATGTAGAAATAATTTGCCAGAGAATTGCTACTGAATTACATTAAGAATATTTTATTGTAAGACCACAGTAACATTGTTTCCACAAATTAAATTTATAAACTGGGCTGTGAATGGTAACATTGAAGTTCCAAGCAAGATGATTTATTTTGCAAGTTCTAATAATACAACAAAAAACAGCAACAAATAAAAAAGATCACTATAGGTTAATGTCTAACAACATAAAAGTCATTGGACATGCATGCTAGGCAGGACAAAAAGAAAGGAGGAATGAGCATTTGCCTCACTGAAAGGAATATCTTGACACACCCTGAAAGTAAGTTAGATAAACCTAAACTAGCTTAGAATGGCTGGCATATGAACTGCACCTCTACTAAATATGAATCCAGTGATGTGACCACAGTAACACAGATCTCAATTCAGCTTGAAATAAATAAAGTGGCAGTTGACCAAATACCCAGTCTGATCAAACAAAAGTGAAGCACCCAGAGGATATGGTCAAATATAAATGTAATTTCATGTGCGCAAACACCATTGGCAGTTATGTAAGTGATTAGAGTTGTAGTTCTCTGTAACAGGCAGAAAGGCCAACAGAGTGCATTAGTTTTGTCAGATTCAGTGTTGTTACCTCGGCTGCTAGGATATATATGTGGAGTGAACAGCATCAGATGTTTAGTTATTACTGTGAAGGACATGGAGATGCCACTTACATAAGACAGAATTATTAGCACCTGACGGAGTTAGAATGTGATCTCATTGTGGGTTCTCTTACAGCCAGCACAGTAAGCTGAACATTATCCAGATTTTTGGGGCATTTGGCTGTGGCAATGGGCCATTGTTGGACTGCATAGGATTGTAAGGGAGTGCATACTCGTCATCAAGGTTCCTGTCAACCACATTTAACCACCACAAGGGTGTATCGCCATATTGTACGTGAATAACATTATAACCCTGTCACATTTGCACCTGCCATTTGAGAACAAGCAAGGGCCTACCTGCACCATCCTGTGTTATCCTGCACCATTGATCAGAGACTAGTAGCAGCTGGACTAGGCAATTACTGTCCCATTTTTAGGCCGTCAGTAATCATCGCAACACAAACATTTGCATTGGGAATGATGCTGTGTGCAGGAAGACTGGAGCACTGATGAATGGCATTGCATTGTGTTCAACAATGAATTGTGGTTCTCCACTAACCTACATGATCACTGTTAGTGAATATGGTGGCAACCTGGAGAGAGGTCACATTCTCTCAATGTTTTATAGAGCCACAGCAGTGTAATTCCTGGCATCACTGTCTGGGGAGCCATTAGGTATGACTTTTGATTACAGCTGGTAGTCAGTGAAGGAATTCTGATGTCACAATATTTCATCAAGAACTTAGTGCCTCTTCATATGTTACTTATTAGGCAACACTATTGTGGTGCCAATTTTCAACAGAACACTCATCACTCAGACATGGTACATGCCTCTATGAACTGCCTCCATGATGCTGAGGTAGGCTGCTCTTTTGGCCAGCAAGATTCCAGATCTCCCCCAACAGAACAAGTGTGGGAACAGCGTGGACATCAGTTCCAACCCAGTTCCAGTATCAAAGATACCAAAGGCTAGTTACGACTGTTGTCCAGCTTGCCTCGGGAGATGATATAACAATTTTTATGGCATTATTCCAAAGATAGTCAATGCATGCATGCAGGCCAGAAGAGATATGACGTCATACTGATTAGTGGGCTCATACTGCCAAGTTCCATACCAATTTGAATTGATATTGTAATAGCTAAAATACATACTGTATCAATCCATGAAGTTTCATTTTGTTTTTTTCTAGCATTCTGGGTGGTTTACACATTTTGTCAGGAAGTGTATACTGTTTCCAAATTAACAAAGTGCATTGGCCATGTATTTTAATAAACAACCTTTGATTTTTTGCACTCATGACACACAGAGCTATATTTTAAGAATAAAAGTGTTTATTACACAAATGCAAATGGTGAATATAATATGCCATCATCACAAACTGCCATTTACTTGGTATCTCTCCTAACATATATTCACTAATGACATCTGTCTTAAGTAATCCATCACTGTTTGAAATGAATATTAACACTCAGATCTGCATCACCAAAAGAAAGAGTACAACTTTATTACTGACAGCTAAAGCTTACAACAGCTCAGAAATGTTTGAAATATGCTGTCATAAAACTATTTCACCACTTACGTCATAACAACAGGTATATCAAGTGTCAATATAAACTGAAATTGTTTCCTCTACTTCTATTCTAGAAATGAATACCACTAAAACATTCATATTTCTTTACGTACTACATGCATATGTAATAAAAATGAGGGTTCCTATTTTAAAAAAATGCAGTTGACATCCATTTGACCTATGGTGGCACCATCTAGCGGGCCAACCATAGCTCCATCTGGTTTCCCTCTTCAAGGTAGATGAGTTTAGTTCTTTGTAGTTTTTTCATTTGATGCTTATTTCGTGCGATATTTGGCCCGGTCACTATCATTGGACCACCCTGTATATCTGAGAACACTTATGCTATCTGTCAGATATTTTATATCTTTGGATAGAATATCAAAGAGTTTTATAGCTGATAATTGCATTCCTTTCTGTGGCACAGTTAGATTCACCAAAGTTAAGTGCAGATCACTTTTTATTCTAGTGTTGTATTGGCGAATATCTCTGTTACTTTCAAACTACAATGTGTTGAAAATGAATTTAATGAGTGAATAAATGTGCTGCAAGGATGTGTTTAATATTCCATATTGCTTAACAGATTCCTGGAAGATTTATATGTGTTGACGCCATAATTAATTCTAATTACTTCGTTTTGTGTAGTGAATACTTTTTCCCTAAGTGGAGAGTTATCCTAGGAGAAACTGATCGATCACTAACATTAGACATAAACAGCAATGGGCCCATAATATAACTCTTTGGATTAATCAGTGTAATTTCTCCCCATGAAGGTGATATGGTGTCCCTCTTTGCAATTTCAAAATGACAAGTAACAAAAGTTGGAAAATATCTCTTTCTATTACTTGATCATGTCTAGTTTTGAGTTTTTATTCATATCTCATCCTCAAATCATCCATCCAATCAGAATAAATGTTACTCCACACACCAAAAATCCATTACAATCAGTATGCACAGTAGTACAATGAAAGTGATCACAAAACTGGATACGTTTCATGATCATTTGCACTGTACTCAACTTTGCTAATAACTGTCATGATTTCTTGCTGTGAGGAATAATATTTGTTGTGCTTGGATGGATGATCTAAGAATGGGTTATCAATAAAAACCTGAAACTGGTCACCATCGAGTAACAAAAAGAGCATTGTGCAACTTTAGCTGTTTGTCATATTGAAATGGTATCACAAGTTGCTGGCCCTTCGACAACCCAGCATGCTGGAAACCTGTGTCCCTCTTTGTATCACTCACATGGCCTAGTGTAACATTCTTCATCCTGATTCATAAGTAGGAACTAAACCTGGCATGTGCTGAACAAGCTATCCCATAAAAACTTAATTTCTCTTACAGTTCATTGTGATTGAACAATAAAACGTCTTTAATCATCAATACGAAGGTCCAAGAGTTATGGTAAACCTGAAGTGGTGCATCAGAATCTACTACTAGACTCCCTGGTAAGGTTCAAAACACAGACTGTTTGAGGCGTTACTCCCCCTGGACAGAAGGTACCATTGTGCCTTTACTATGCAATCCCGATGCAATTTCTCTGTTTCATCGTCAATGTGAAGGTCCAACGGTTACAGTAAGCCTGCAGTGGTGCATTGGAATCTACTACTGGACTCCCAGGTATGGCTCAAAGCACAGACTGTTTGAAGCGTTACTCCCCCTGGACAAAAGTTGTCATTGTGCCTTTTGTATTAAATCCAGATGCAGTTTGTGTCTTTCATCATCAATGTGAGTGTCCAAGGGTAACAGTAAAGCTGCAGTGGTGCATCGAAATCTACTATAGTACTCCGAGGAAAAGGCAAAGTCTGTTAGAAACTATACCCCCCTGGACACATGTGTGCGTTGTGCCTTTTGTATTCAATCCAGATCCAATATCTTTGTTTCATCGTCAGTGTGAACGTCCAAGGGTTACAGTAAACCTGCGGTGGTGCCCAGGAATCCACTATTGTACTCCCAGGAAAAAGCACAGACTTTTTGGAGCGTTACTCCCCCTGGACAGAAGTCGGCATTGTGCCTTTTGCATTCAATTTCGATGAAATTTATGTGTTACATCATCAGTATGAAAGTCCAAGGGACACAGTAAACCTGCTGTGGTGCATCGGAATCTAATACTGGTCTACCAGGAAATTTTCATATCACAGACTGTATGAAGCGTTACTCCACCTGGAGAGAAGTCGTCATTGTGCATTTTGTATTCAATCCCGATGCAATTTCCGTGTTTCAAAGTCAATATGAAGGCCCAAGGGTTACAGTAAACATGTCGTGGTTAATCATAATCTAATACTGGTCTACCAGGAAAGTTTTTAACACAGACTGTTTGAAGAGTTACTCCCCCTGGACACAAGTGTGTATTGTGCCTTTTGTATTCAACCCTAATGCAATTTTTGTGTTTCATCGTCAATGTGAAATTCCAAGGGTTACAGTAAAGCTGCAGAGGTGCATCAGATTCTAATACACTCACAGGACTCACAGGAAAGGTTCAAAGCACCTACTATTTGAAGCATCTATCCCCCTGGACAGAAGTCGGCGTTGTGCTTTTTCTATACATTCACAATGCTATCTCTGTGATTTATCATCAGTAAGAAGGTCCGTGGGTTATAGTAAACCTGCAGTGGTGCATCAGAATCTACTACTGGACTCCCAGGAAAGGTTCAAAGCACAGACTGCTTGGAGCGTTACTCCCCATTTACAGAAGCCGGCATTGTGCCTTTTGTATTCAATCGCGATGCAATTTGTGTGTTTCACCATCAATGTGAAGGTCAAAGGGCAAGCATTAACCTGCAGTGGCGCACAGAAATCTAGTATTGTACCCCCAGGAAAAAGCACAGTCTGTTTGAAACGTTACTCCCCCTGGACAGAAGTCGGCATTGAGCCTTTTGCATTCAATCCGGATGCAATTTCTGTGTTACATCGTCAGTGTGAGCGTCCAAGGGATACAGTAAGCCTGCTGTGGTGCATCAGAATGTAATGCTGGCCCCCAGGAAAGTTTCATATCACAGACTGTATGAATCGTTATTTCCCCTGGACAGAAGTAGTCATTGTGCATTTTATACTCAATCCCGATGCCATTTCTGTGTTTCATTGTCAATGTGAAGGTTTAAGGGTTACAATAAACATGTCGTGGTGAATCACAATCTAATACTGGTCTTCCAGGATAGTTTTTCACACAGACTGTTTGAAGCATTACCCCGGCGTGAGCCAGGTCAGTTTCTATCCTAAGATTATTAATCCATATTAATACGAAAGGACCATATGGTTGAAATATTTTTTATTATATTGATTAATATTAATTAATTTACTACTTTGACAGATTAATGTGTTGAATTTAGAATTCCCCCCTCCCCACTCCCCCCCCCCCCCCCCCCCCCTCTCTGGACACAAGTGTGTATTGTGCATTTTGTATTCAATCACGATACAATTTCTGTGTTTCATCGTCAATGTGAAGGTCCAAGAGTTACAGTAATGTTGCAATGGTGCATCGGAATCTATTACTGGACTACCAGGAAAGGTTCAAGCACATACTGTTTGTAGCGTTACTCACTCTGGACGGAAGTCGGCACTGTGCCTTTTGAATTCAATCTAGATACAATTTCCGTGTTTCATCGTCATTGTTAAGGTCCAAGGGTTACAGTAAGCCTACAGTGGTGCGTCGGAATCTACTACTGGGCTCCCAGGAATAGTTCAAATCATGGACTGTTTGAAATGTGACTCCTCCTGGAATAAAGTTTTCAATGTGCCTTTTGTATTCATTCCCAATGCAATTTCTGTATTTCATCGTCAATGTGAAGGTCCAAGGTTTACAGTAAGCCTGCAGTGGTGCATTGGAATGTACTACTGGAGCCAGCCGGAGTGGCAGTGCAGTTCTAGGCGCTACAGTCTGGAGCCGAGCGACCACTACAGTCGCAGGTTTGAATCCTGCCTCGGGCATGGATGTGTGTGATGTCCTTAGGGTAGTTAGGTTTAATTAGTTCTAAGTTCTAGGCGACTGATGACCTCAGAAGTTAAGTCGCATAGTGCTCAGAGCCATTTGAACCATTTTGTACTACTGGACTCCCAGGAAAGGTTCAAAGCACAGACTATTTAAAGCATTACTCACTCTGGACGGAAGTCAGCATTGTGCATTTTATATTCAATCCTGATGCAATATCTATGATTCATCGTCAATGTGAAGGGACAAGGGTTACATTAGTGGAGCAATGGTGCATCGTAATCTAATACTGGACTCCCAGGAAAGATCCAAAGCACATACTGTTTGAAGCGTTACTCACTCTGGATGGAATTCAGGATTGTTCTTTTTGTATTCAATCCCAATGCAATTTCTGTGTTTCATCATCAATGTGAAGGTCCTAGGGTAACAGTAATCATGCAGTGGTACATCGAAATCTACTATTGTACTCCCAGGAAAAAGCACATTCTGTTCGAAGCATTACTCCCCCTGGACAGAAGTCGGCAGTGTGATATTTTGTATTCAGTTCCGATGGAATTTCTGTGTTTCATCGTCAGTATGAAGGTAGAAGGTTTACAGTAAAGCAGCAGTGATGCATCAGAATCTAATACTGGACTCCCAGGAAAGATTCAAAGGACACTCTGTTTGAAGCGTTACTCCCCCTGGACAGAAGTCAGCATTGTGCCTTTTTGTACTCAATCCTGGTGATATTTCTGTGTTTCATCGTCAATGTGAAGGTCCAAGGGTTACAGTAAACCTGCAGTGGTGCACCAGAAACAACTACTGGACTCCCAGGTAAGGTTCAAGCAGAGACTGTTTGAAGCATTACACCCCGTAGACATAAGCTGGCATTGTAATATTTGTATACTCAATCCCGTTTCAATTTCTGTATTTCATCATCAGTGTGAAGGTCCAAGGGCTACAGTAAGCCTGCAGTGGTGCATCAGAGTGTAATTGTGTATGACAAGACTGTAGCATTCGTTGTCATTGGCAGTCCTCTCAAGAAGATCAACGAACACATTTCTTCGACAGTCCTTCTGCTCAGTTGTGAGGTTTTTCGGGACCATTTTGGCACAAATCTGTCTCACGTGTCAAACTTTGGTCAAAAATTTAAGTATGGTGAAAGTACTTGAATTTAACAGGTCACCTATCATCCTTATTGTTAAAAGTCGGTCTGATCTCATAAGAGCACACACAAGATGGATGTTTTTGTCGGTTTTTGGAGTTGAAGATCTCCCTGAGCGAAGTTCATTTTCAATGCGTTCTCAGCCTTCCAGAATGATTTGTGCCAGCGAAAAACATGTGCTCTTTATAAGGAATGTTCTCCATAGGGCTGTTTCAACTTTCCAAAGCTCACACTCAAGGATTTCCCAAGTTTAACACAAAACTTCATCGTATAATGTTGCTCTAAAGTCCGCTGTTCCAGTTTTGTAACACAAAATAAAAACGCAGTTT
Organism: Schistocerca piceifrons; assembly: GCF_021461385.2. NCBI lineage: Eukaryota > Metazoa > Arthropoda > Insecta > Orthoptera > Acrididae > Schistocerca > Schistocerca piceifrons. Next base: position 808,562,516 of record NC_060149.1, read on the forward strand.
CACTGATAGCACTCTCAAAAATCACATGAAGGCTGTATGGAGCTGAAACCGGGACTGAGTATGTGGAAGGGACATATACACCGATCTACAGAAGCAGAACAACACAGCATTGCCAGATCGCTCACCGTATAATCAGTCTCATTACTTTTCTCACACATCTCTTATGTGACAGTATGACTCTTGTCAAAAATAGATGGATGAGCATGTGAAAAACATACCAGTAGTGTAATCTTACAATGTGTCATATAGACTACATAGATGAAATACTTACTGGAAAATAACCATTTTAAGAAGTCTGGGAACAACATATTTACTTCTATCCTCAAGACAGGTAAAGCTGGGGTTGTTTCCAGTTTATTTCCTTTTTGAAAAACATAAAGTTGGGGAGATACATACCAGTAGATGAAATTCAGAGTTGCAAATTCGTTAAGCAAAAAAATAATTGTGCTATCTAGAAAAGCAATCAAATGAAAACGGAACAGATGGAATAAAAATAAGGAAACTGTTTGTTATTTCAGAAGTAGCTGTTAATACATTTATCTCACCATGAGACAAGATGGTAAGTGCTCTTATGGAGAAATGTTTTTGGTTGCCGACAGAACCATGACAGTAACCGTCTGCACACGTCTTCATCCAAAGAAAATTGAAGGGCAGAAATGTGTTTCTTCAGGCCTCCAAAAATATGCAAACCACACGGGGAGAGATAGAGACTGAATGGAGAATGTGTAAGAGCATCCCAATGAAACTCCTGTAGTGTAGTCAAAACAACTTTGGTAACTTGTGGCCTGCCCATCCTCCATTCAGTTCCAATCTCTCCCCATGCGATTTCTGTATTTTTGAAGCACTGAAGAAAGACATTCATGCCTGTCAATTTGCTTCAGATGAATAAGCGCGCCAACCGGAGTGGCCGAGCGGTTCTAGGCGCTTCAGTCTGGAACCGCTATGGTCGCGGGTTCGAATCCTGCCTTGGGCATGGATGTGTGTGATGTCATTAGTTTAGTTAGGTTTATGTAGTTCTAAGTTCTAGGGGACTGATGACCTCAGAAGTTAAGTCCCATAGTGCTCGGAGCCATTTGTTTGAAGCGGTGCACACCCGGGTACTATCACAGTTCTATAGACTTCGAAAAATATTTTACCAGGAAGGCGTTGACAATCTCGCCTCCCACTGGGGTAACTGTATTAACGGTTATTGCAATTACATTTGAAATATGACAATAAACAGTTTACTTACTGTTTACCATTTGTCTTGCTTTCATTTGACTGCCCCTAATTTATTACAACCTTTCAGAGAGGAAACCAGTCTTCTTTGGAAGCAGGAGAAATTTGCGTTCACTCATCTCAAAGAGTCATGACTGAGGTTTAGTATTGTGATGACCTGTAGTTCTGTGCACAATTAATTTTGTAAAACTGTTGTAATTTGCTCTTGCTCAGATAATTAGTGGTTTGGAAACTGATAAGGTCTGTTGTAAATTATGTTTCTGAAGTTTCTGGATTTTTGCAAAAACTGTGACATTCTTCCGATGGGCCTCAGAATTCCACATGGCATGCGTGATATGTAGTCACATTTCAGGAACTTCAGATTACTGAGTATTTGTTAACTGTTCATTATTGTGTGAGAATAGTAAACTGATGGGCATAATGTGAAGTTTCTTACTGTTTACTAACTCATAATATTTATGATACTTTGGACAGCAGGTCACCAGTTCTACACTAGAGAGAGAATGAACAGAATAGTAAAAAATATGAGCAAGTATACACTTTCACATCAGGAACTATGTGTTAGGGCAGACTTCGTAGTAGAATGCATATTACTAAAGTAACACTACATCAGAAGCATTTTAACCAAGAACTTCTTTTATTTAATAGCTTCACTCAGACCTGACAGAATGAACCCTTTTTTAATCAATGTTACAGAAAAATTTATGGTACTTTTCCTTTAAACAGCTTCTCCAGAATGAGCCACCCTATGCGTCAGTTCAGGGAATATCATGGCTGTAAGGAACTAACTGTGTAAGGAATGTATTAGAAGCTGTGCAAAATACAATAAGTATGGGAACACAAGGGAACCAGGGATTCAATATGCCAATCTGCACATAGGCCAATGTAGGTGATTGGAAAAGAGCACAGGTAGTTCCAGTTTTCAAGAAGGGTCGTCAAGCAGACGCGAAAACTATAGGCCTATATCTCTGATATAGATCTGTTGTAGAATTTTAGAATATGATTTCTGCTCACGTATCATGTCATTTCTGGAAACCCAGAATCTACTCTGTAGAAATGAACATGGATTCCGAAAACAGCGATCGTGTGAGACCCAACTGGCTTAATTTGTTCAGGAGACGCAGAAAATATTAGATACAGGCTCCCAGGTAGATGTCATTTTCCTTGACTTCTGGAAGGTGTTCGATATAGTTCCACACTGTCACCTGGTAAACAAAGTACGGAATATCAGACCAGCTGTGTGGCTGGATTGAAGAGTTTTTAGCAAATAGAACACAGCATGTTGTTCTCAATGGAGAGACATCTACAGATGTCAAAGTACCCTTTGGCGTGCCGCAGGGGAGTGCTATGGGACTATTGCTTTTCACAATATATATAAATGACCTAGAAGATAGCATCAGAAGTTCCATGTGGCTTTTTGTGGATGATGCTGTAGTATACAGAGAAGTTAGAAAATTGCAGCAAAATGCATATAATCTGCAGTGGATAGGCACTTGGTGCAGGGAGTGGCCACTGACCCTTAACATAGACAAATGTAATGTATTGTGAATACATAGAAAGAAGGATCCTTTATTGTATGATTATATGATATCGCAACAAACGCTGGTAGCAGTCACTTCTGTAAAATATCTGGGAGTATGCGTATGGAACGATTTGAAGTGGAATGATCATATAAAATTAATTGTTGGTAAGGTGGGTGCCAGGTTGATATTCATTGGGATAGTCCTTAGAAAATGTAGTCCATCAACAAAGGAGGTGGCTTACAAAACAGTCGTTCGACCTATACTTGAGTATTGCTCATCATTGTGGGATCAGTACCAGGTCGTGTTGACAGAGTAGATAGAGAATATTCAAAGAATAGTGGCGTGTTTCATCACAGGGTTATTTGGAAAGAGTGATAGTGTTACGGATATGTTTAGCAAACTCATGTGGCAGACTCTGCAAGAGGAGCGCTCTGCATTGCGGTGTAGCTTCCTGTTTAGGTTTTGTGAGGGTGCTTTTTTGGATGAGTTATCGAATATGTTTCTTCCCCCTACTTATACATCGAGAAGAGATCACGAATGTAAAATTGGAGAGATTCGAGCATGCACTGTGGCTTTCTGGCAGTCGTTCTTCCCATACGCAACTGGAACAGGAAAGGGAAGTAATGACTGGCATGTAAGGAGCTCTCCGCCACACATCGTTGGGTGGCTTGTGGAGTATAAATGTAGATGAATGTGTAGATGCCTGTGCCATATGCTTAGAATATTTCAGAGGTAGTCTGAACACTAAACCCATCCTGCCCCCTTCTGTATGCCCATGATTTGAACCTCAGCATACTTATCATGAATGGTAATACCATCATTTCACCTCTAATAACCATTCATGCTGAGTCTACAGCATCACTTCCCTTCAACTCTACAACTAAAGACTCTCTGTATTCTCTCCCAAGACATATTCAACAGTCTTCCTTTCCCAGACAATGAACTCCACCCTGAAATATGTCATTCCTTGTCTTTTCTAACTTTCCTTGCATCAGGTCTCCCCATCATTCCTCTTCTTTCCTATTCAGAATCGTGATCTGGCCTCAATTCGTGGTATGATGGTGGGACTGTGACAACCCTTGCCTTCTGCTCCACACTAAATACTCTCAGTAGAGCCCTGTCATCTAATAATGCAATACTAAATTTTGAGCTACTCTAAATTTCTGTTCACGATTCAGTTAGGTTCCACATACATAACTGTTTCTTTTTTTTTTTAACACAAATAAAGATCTGAGCTTTCTATTGTGATATCACCAGTGTTACCACAGTTATCTCAATTACCTTCAATGCCATTGTTTTTATTTCAAGGGTGTGCTGAAATGTATTGCCCTGAATTTATTATCTAAAAACTCTTAAAGTTTGTTTAAATAAAACAAATGTTGTTAACATTCTACACCATTATTCATAACATCTGTATAGGTACTTCTTTCCAAACATAGTTACCCTGGAAATGAACACATTTCTCCCAACAAGAGACCAGTTTGTTGATACCATCACTGTAGAATGTTTCACTCTGTTGACAGAGCCACAACATGTCCTCTGCTTGTACCAGTTTGTTACTATCAAAGTGAAGTCCTTGAAAGTGTTCTTTTCAGTTCTGGAAGCATGACTACAGTAATCAGATTTAGAGACATTGGAGACATTGAAGATGATGAGGCTTGCACAGGTTGGAGTAGCATGGACAGCTGCATCAAACCAGTCTTTTGACTGAGGACCACAACAACAACAACATGAAAATTGGATGGGGCCAAGTCAGAACTCTATAGAGAATGATTGATAACAGTGAACCCAAGATGTCAGGCTGTTGGAGATATTGCAGTGCTCATGTATAGTGTGGTGTTGTCCTGCTGAAGGACAGGGTGCTCCAAGTGTGGAAAAAGTCTTCAAATTCTAAACTCAATTACAGCATGCTGTTACCATGTACTGACATAGTTACGTTACACACCATGATGTTACATGCTACAATTCAGAGCCTACTACTGGCAGAGGGCTGCAAATATGTAGCCATGTAGAATAATGATGTACAATGTTAATAACATTTGTTTTATTTAAAAATCTTTAGGAGTTTTCACATAAAAAATCTGAAGGCATTAATTTTAGCATGCTCTAGTACAGTCAATTGCATAAAATCTGCTATCCTAAATGGCATGGCTTCAGCCTTAACAAACTCACTCAGACACTTAAATGGTCAATTTCAGCTGCATCATTTTCATTATCACTATCAGCAGTGTTTCTACTAAGTGACTATCACAACAGCAATAGTCATCTATATGTTCCCATGTTGCACTCCATATATCCCTCACCCCATACACATTATACCTGTCTTTTTTTCACAGTTTTTCTTCTGACTTCCTTCTTACAGTGACTTCTTCAGTTGTAACACCCAAACATTTTGTTTGTATTAACTGGACTCCTGCAACAATAAAACTGCACCAGGGCACAGCATAAAAAGTCACATGCGGTAGTACTAGTCTTATCAGTATCAAACTTAACTGAACTAACATCATCATCATCATCTTATGACACTGACCACACTTCACATGAGACATCCCACTGCAGCAAAACCCGCACAACAGCCCAGTCAACAACCACACACAACCTTATCCCAAATATAACCCCAAGAATGACATTGCTCTAAGCTGCTGTGTAAAATGCATGTATATAAATACATGAAATTTCGTTGTAGTACATCACAAACCACCCTTTTATATGATTCTGACCTGATACTATATTCCTAAACCCCAAACTCCCATATTCTGAAATAAGAAAATATGCCCCCAACCTAAACACATCCAACCCTATGCTCCTAAAAGATTCTATAATCCAGAACTTCCTTAAGTCCTTATTTCTACTTTCTCCTATCATAAATTATGTGCAAAAACATTTCGTTCTGTCTCTTAATTCTCCACATCCCTAACAAGCACAAACATCAAATCCTACTAATCCTCACCACATAAATTAAGCAGGTTGATGCAGATATCACAGCAGATGAACCTAAAGAGGACCTAGAATCCACCCCTGACACATATACAGCAAAAGCTGTATGCAACCCTAAGAACCATGTACCACATTTGTTGTCCACATTTTCTTAGTATCTTCATCACCCAGTTATCATCATATCACCAATGACATCATGATTTCTCATTCCAGATACTGGTACAAAGTTCAGCCTTTCTAAATCCGAGTACAAATCTACTGTACCTTATAGAGCCTTGTATATAATGAAAATTTAAGCCAAAAATTCAAGGAACCATTCCCCCTTTCCTTACAGCAAGTAAGAAAAAAAAAAACGCTTTAAAATGTCCCAAATTACAGTCTTCAACACTTCATTAACACACACAAATGACCCGCACCCAATTACTTCCACAAGTTTTAGGGAAAACTAAGGGTTTATTCAGTGAGGAACATAGAAGGGCAGCAGCCTTTGCCCTCTCCCAGAAAAAAGGCCTTCACAAAATGAATTCACATCTTGCATGCCAAACATACAAATGTATCAACTAAGTATCAGTTTGAATAATGCCAGAAGGTGTAATGTGTACTGACTAGTAACAATTGTAACTCAAGCCACTTTTAAATTGGTTTATTGATGGGTGGGACTATCATGGTCAATTCCAGAGTAGTGGGAGTTACAGAGCATACCCAAGATCTTCTGAACTCTCGGGTGGGGAAACACATGTTGTACATATGATGAACGACCCACTAGTTTTCATATATCATTAAAATGGCTTGGGTTACATTTGTTACAAGGCAGTACACTTTACACATTCTGGACTTCTTCAAACTAATATTGTGTTAATACATTTGTGCGTCTGGCGCTGATTAGACTGTAAAATTATTCAAAACCACAATGATTTCTTGTAAAGGGAATGAAGGAAACATATTGTAAAGCAATATCACATGTCAAAATTCAAGAAATACCTGATAAATTTCTTTAAGTTAGACAGCTGTACCAGTAAATGACAAGCATAATTTTAGATGCAACTTTGTTAGAATTTATATATGTCGTGTCTGCTCTTTTGGACATGTGTGAAAGAACAGATGCCATATTTCATGCAGAAGCCTTATATGACAATCAATAAAAGGAGTAACAACATTAACTGTTAGTAGGCATTGATATAAATCAATGGAGAAAATTGAAAATTTGAGCAGGACTGGGACTTGAGCCCAGATTTCTCTGGACACAATCCCTAACTGACCCAGATTTCCAACTTAGCCACACACTGCTGATGTAGTGCCCCTGCCCATTACCTTCACTACTCACAGTGATCACTGATTCCCATAGTTGTTCAGAGTTGCCTGTGCATGTGCACTGAAAGTATCATCGGTCTGTCTTATGCTAGTTGTATACAGGGTGTTTCAAAACTGCTGGTCAATATTCAGGAATATGACAGGAATGATCATTAGAAACAAAAAAGTCAGCAAAACATAGTGTCTAAAATGCATACCTTAAGAGCTACGAGCAATTCTTCATCTTCGACACTGCGAAACAAATCTATTACCGCTAGCTCTTTGCTTTCCTTGTATTGGGAAGTGGTAGTATGGACCAAAACAAGAAAAAAATGCATATGTGCTCTAAAATGCGTACCTTAAAAGTCATGAGTTCTTGTTCATTAGAAGAGTTGTGTTGCAAAGAGCGAAAATGAATAAATGCTCATAGCTCTTAAGGTAAGCATTTTAGGGCACATATTTACTGGACTTTTTTTCTTGTTTTGATCCATACTACCACAGAAAGCAAAGAGCTTGCAGTAGAAGAGATTTGTTTCACAGTGTCGAAGATCAAGAATTGCTCATAGATAGCTCTTAAGGTATGCGTTTGGGCCCATTTTTACTTGACTTTTTTTGTTTCGAATGATCATTCCTGTCATATCTCTGAATATTGACTATCACTTTTTAAACACCCTGAATATGAGGTGTCTTCTCTTTTGGACACATCAAAAATCCAATTTTGTTTGTGTACCCACACTGAAAGGATCATTGGGCTGTATTGCCCTGGATAAAGATATGTGGTATCAGTTCTTTTACACATGTCTGAAAGAACAAACACCGGATACACATCTAGGATGAGATGGCCCAATGATCTTTTCAGAGCAGTTGCACAAACAAGCCTGAATTGCTATGGAAATCAGTGATCACTGTGAGCAGTGAGGCAAATAGGCAGGGACACTACATCAGTGGCTAAATCGGAAATTTGGATCTGTCAGTGACATTGTCTGGATGGCAGAGGGTTTCAAGGGGACTGTTTGCAAGAAACTGAAAAATTCAGGTTTGAATCCCAATCTGGCAAAAATTTTCAACTTTGCACACTGCTTTATTTCAATGCCCACTGGCAGTTAGTTTTGTTATTCCTCTGAGTAATTATGTTAGAATGAAATAATATAATCAGAGACTGGATGTGATATATGTCACTGTCTGGGCTGTATTCTTTTACAGTTCACAGTTATACAGTTATAGATATCTTAAGGTTTAAGAGCCATTGTCAATAGAGTGTTTTGGTATGGCTTAAAGGAAAGCCATATGAAGCTATGTTGTTAAATTTATGTATGATGTGTAATAGCATTCTGGATTTTTCTGTATATGTCATCATGTTCTTCATTTGCCAATTCTTTGTTGTTATTGGGTAAACTATATTATGTGAGAGTGAGTGGAGATACAATGCCATTAAAATTTTAAAGCTAGCTCAGCTATAAGATTGCACTGTTTCACTAGTCATGACTGTTGAAATAAGTTTACTACTCTTCTATAAGGGGCCCTACAATTTAAAATAGTCTTGAAACCATTATGCAAGTTGCTTTTATCAAATCATTGCCTAGGTGAAACAAATTATAAGTGACAAAAAATTATAGGACTGACTGGATATAGAGCACCAGACTTTCGATTTACAGTGAAGCACTTACTCCCTTATGCTATTATATGTTCTTGTAATACAGTCATGTAATTCAAAACATCATTTATTACAGTATTCTGCACAAGGAAATTAAACTGTATGCTACAGATAAATTAATTTTATAAAATATTATTCATAAATAAAGTACAGCATACTGTGTGTTAGCATGTGAGTCTGCAATAAATATTGTACTCAAATTTTATCTCAGTCTTCATTGTGCTTCGGTTTCACACTGCATGGGTGGTAGGTATTGGGTTGTGACTGGAAGGAGAAATAATGTTCCTCTTTCACCAAGCAGAGCCATCCAGTATAAGTAATTTTTAAAAAATCAAAGAAGAAATTCTTATTTAAATTATTTTCAAATTTATTATCAAAGGCACTAGAATTTGAAACTTTCTTTCCTTCATAGCTTTTTAGTCAATATATTTTTTTCTTTTGCAAGTTGATAACAGAATGATAAACTGAGGTATGTAAAAATTAATCAAAGTAACTTTTGTACATCCAGAAATCTGACATAATGTCTACTTTGTCTAGATCACAATTTCATGATCTCTCTTTAAATAACATATTTTCAATGAAACTAAGTACACTGCTGCATTCAGGATATTAAGAACTAAATACTAAATACTAAATTTAAATAAAAGAATGTAAATAAAATCTTCACCATTTTGGAAATTTTTGTATCTTTCCTTACATATTTCATAGATTGTGTAACAGAAAGCTGCAGTGTGCAATAAATAAGTATTTCTTTCTTTTACTTCAATGTACCATCTTTGTTCAAAAATAAAATAATGATGAGATGACAAACCTTTTACTGGTAGCCTACACTTTAAGTATATTCACTACACTAGAAATAAACTGTAAAGAAGTACTTTTATGTGTTGTAAAATGTATTGATTGAAAAGATTCTTTTTGTGTGATCGCATGTATTGAGTCATACATATGTAAGATCGTATCCCTCATCCCATATATACTTCAGTACGGTCCCCCCCCCCCCCCCCCAAAAAAAAAAAAAAAAAAAAACATGCATATAAAATATGCATGGGAGTATGCTACAATATGAAAGTGTTTGTTTGAATGGTTTGTCAACCCATTTCCTCATATGTTATTCAAAAAACGTGGATAATATTTTTAAGATATTTTACATATCACGAAACACTAAGTATTCTGATGTGAAAGGAAATACCTCTTTAAACTATTTCACAATGAACATTTTGTTTCTAATATTTTATAGATTTAAGGAAATTCACATTATATTTTCTTTAACTTCTACGCAGGTTCTTCTGTTCACCATCTTGAGTATAGGCTCTATTTATTAATTAATCAGGAGTCTTGATTCTTCAATGTACTGTCTGCATATTTTCTTCTTTTGTCAAATCACGTTCAGTATTCCTCTGAAAAATTGTACTAGATTTGAGAATTCTCTTAACAAAAAAATCATATACACAGCACATCTTCCAAACATCAGACAAAAGAGTTGCAGAGTAAGTAATAATAAACATACAGGTAATTGGCAGACAATATTTCTGGTGTATTATCTCATTTGGATTCTTTAGTTAAGGAACCTTTACCCCCTAGGTTAGTCACCAGTCTTTTGCAGAGGAATAGGTCTGCAGTGCAGAGTTGATTGATAATGAGATTAGACAAGAGCACCTTCAAGTGAAGAAAGGAAATTTAACTTGCTTTTGTAATACAAGGTGGGAGTATTAATATGAAATTTGTTACAGGAATAGAGTATAATTAGTTGGAAAATGTGTGCATTCAAAGGGGTGAACATTTCACAATACAAGCAGATGGAATGGGCATAAAAATTTGTTATGATAAACTTGTTTATTTGATGGGTGGGATGGACACAATCAATTCCAGGTTAATGGGAGGTAGGTTTTGCCAAAGGGCATACCCAGGACCTGAGTCCTGGGGTGGAGAAACGTACGTTGTACATATAATTAATGGCATAACAGCTTTCAGATATTATTAAAAATGGCTTGGGTTAAACTTGTTACTAGTCAGTACACAGTACACATTCCGAGCTTCTTCAAACTGATATTGACTTGATCCATTTTTGTTTTTGTCAGTGATGATTAAACTATAAAATTATTTTAAACTATAACATCCTCTTGTAAAGTAAAAATATGGTAAATAGAGTTATAAAACAGTCATAAGCTACCGTGGACTATCATAAGTAAATATAGACTATGGTAGTTTTCCTAGTAGCTTTGGTCACTTAATGTAATAAACATTTACACTGCATGTTAGATATGTTGTATATGCATTGGGCATCATTTGATTTTGATCACTTTGTTTGCATATGTGATCAATCCATTGCTAGTTTCCCTAGGAACTGAAAGCAGTGAACCTCTAGAAACTGAGTGAGGACACACAAAGGGCCACATAACCTATGCAACATTTTTGTTCTCCATAGTTATCCTCCTGTCTACTTACAAACAAACTGTATTTAAAGCAAAACTGAAATTGTCAATGTTTAATTCTGGTTTTATCCAAAAATTGTTGATATGTAGTGAGAAACAGAGAGATGTGATTGTAAAAATTTGAAAAAATACAGATTTATCATATAATGATAGGAAATGCAATTTCTGAAAAAATATAAACTTAGAAAAAGAAACACAAAAGAGAACCATATTAAACATTTTTCCAACACTTGATCAAGTTGATATTCATCAACAACATTCACACTTCTCAGTAATAACAGAAAACTCTTGCCTTTGATCATGGTGAAGAACATTCTACTGAGTACAATATAACTACAATAATTATATCATTCCTTTATGTTTATACATGTAAACTGTACTTACATCAAAAGTGATTGCTTTGGTTACATAAAAGCAAAGAAGTTACATGATCAACTAATTTTTATTACCTATAAAACAAAATTTATGTTTTCTGCGGATATAAAATACTCAGTGGACTAACACTGAATGATATGCAGTTCTGATTATGTGCAAAATAAAGAGAAGTCATCAACTCCCAGTTTCTCTTCCACACATTCATTTATGTTTCTTTCCCTGCCAATGCTACCAATACTGTCAGTAATCCTACCCTTTATTACATCATTTATGTACTGTACCAAAACTACAAAACTGTAGTTTTGGTAGATTGCAACTCTAATTGTAAAGCAAGAGCATTTGGCAAAATATAAAAAATCCTTGTAAATTTCTTTTAGTTAGACACGTGTACTAGGAAATGACAAGTATAATTTTAGATGCAACTGTGTTAGAATGTAGTAATATAATCAAAACCTGGATATATCCTGCACACCATAGAATCACTAAATAAGCGATCATTAACAGTTGCATACCAATTTGGGGTGGGGGGGGGGGGGGGGGGGGGAATGTCTGTAACTGACGCCAACGAAGTTTTTAGGCTAAAACTCCCTGTGGTGTTTAGTAGTTTATTTAATAAATACATGACATTTATCGTAATTATAATTGTTATAACTGAAGGTGTAGCAGGTCAACAATCACCACTCATTGTCAACCGGTAACAGTGTGGTGAGTGGAAGGTAATATCTTTGTGGCATTTGACAGAATGTACAAGAAGATGAAATTGACAGATGACAAAATTAGAAATTTGCTTGAGAGGTCAGACAATGAGTTAAGTGGTGAACTATCCGAAAGCTCAAGCAGCGAAACCGAAGATGTAGTCATGGAAATTCCAGATCAAGTAGTTTCTCACAGCAGCGAATCGGATGAAAGTGAACAGCGTAAATATTGATTTTTATTACTTTTTGCAGATATTTTGGAGGATGTGTGTCTCGGTAGAGTGTTTAGTTTGCTAGTGTTCGGTTATGTTTTCATATTTTTATAGATATTCAACCAACAAGAAGACAACCCAGGCCAAAAGCACAAATTGATCAACTTGAAAAAGACATGGTGGTCCCGTCAAATATGATATGGAAGAGAAGCCCTTACATAAATCAAAGGAGGAGGTCTGTTGCTAATGTAATGAGAACCCCAAAAGGAACTAAGCCAGGGATAAAACGTGATACACCAGTAAAACTTTTCTCATGTACTTCGATGATAACATCCTTGATAACATTTTGATGTGTACCAATCAAAAGCTTCGAAATCTTAGGGAATAATCTGAAGATATTTTCATAAAAAATTCGAAAGCATTTGAAAGGGAAGAAACTGTGTGAGCAATTGGAATTCTATTGAACTGTGGAGTCCATTGACAGAACAAGGACAGTTATGTGATATATTTAGTAAAGAAAACTTTCCGATGTACCGAGCTTCATTTTTGGAGTATAGACTGAGGCGCTTACTGAAGTGCTTGCGTTTTGATGATATTCTACCTTGAGCAGCTAGAAAACAGACTGTAAAATTTTCTCCTATCAGGGATGTATGTAACACAATAGTTAGTCACAGTGGATGAAGAACTTTTGACCTTCCATGGGGGATGCCCATTCAGGCTGTGGCAACTATCGACTCTACGAGTGATATATCTCTGCCACAGCAGGCTCTCTGACCCATGCGGACTTATTGTGCGCCGCCATATTGCTTTCCATTCTATTGTGTGATGCTGAATGTATAAGATGTTGTAAACATTTTCACATAATAAAGTTGTATTAATGTAAGTTGGTGTCTTATTTAATGATCGCCGCCGCTCCGCATATCAGGAATAACCACATTGGTGACCCCAATCTGTTTTAGTTCAATTCGCGTGTGCTATTAACAGTGATTTGTCTTGTGCTACGAACAATGTTTCAACAACCGTTCAGTCCCTGTGATGCGACTTCTCAGACGCAGTTTTTCAAAGTGGAAAACGAATCCATTCCGGAAATCACGCCGCAGTTTCAGTGCCAAAGCGAACTCTGCTGTCAACCGGATTTTAACCTACGTGGCCCCAAGATGAACTCAACGGTTCCCGGTTGGCCGCTGCAGCATGTTCCCGCGCCTACGGCTGCCTCACGACCGTCGGACTGCATTCTGCTTATCGACACCCCAGCACTGCCAGCGCCTGCCGTTCCCGCTCATCTGCTGCACCAATACATGATGCCTGCTCTACAGCCGCAGACTACGCAACTCTCCACGGACATCTTACAACTGCTCAGTTCCTTCTCTAAATCCTCGCACAAACGAAAAAATGGCTGACATCAAAATAAGTGTCCGAGGAATAGGAAAGCAACTGGAATCACTCAACAGAGGAAAGTCCACTGGACCTGACGGGATACCAATTCGATTCTACACAGAGCATGCGAAAGAACTTGCCCCCCTTCTAACAGCCGTGTACCGCAAGTCTCTAGAGGAATGGAAGGTTCAAAATGATTGGAAAAGAGCACAGGTAGTTCCAGTCATCAAGAAGGGTCGTCGAGCAGATGCGCAAAACTATATAGACCTATATATCTGACGTCGATCTGTTGTAGAATTTTAGAACATGTTTTTTGCTTGTGTATCGTTTCGTTTTTGGAAACCCAGAATCTACTCTGTAGGAAAGAACATGGATTCCGGAAACAGTGATCGTGTGAGACCCAACTCACTTTATTTGTTCATGAGACCCAGAAAATATTAGATACAGGCTCCCATTTGGATGCTATTTTCCTTGACTTCCGGAAGGCATTCGATACAGTTCCGCACTGTCGCCTGATAAACAAAGTAAGAGCCTACGGAATATCAGACCAGCTGTGTGGCTGGATTGTAGAGTTTTTAGCAAACAGAACATAGCATGTTGTTATCAATGGAGAGACGTCTACAGACGTTAAGGTAACCTCTGGCGTGCCACAGGGGAGTGTTATGGGACCATTGCTTTTCACAATATATATAAATGACCCAGCAGACAGTCTTGGAAGTTCCATGCGGCTTTTCGCGGATGATGCTGTAGTATAGAGAGAAGTTGGAGCATTAGAAAATTGTAGCGAAACGCAGGAAGATCTGCAGCGGATAGCCACTTGGTGCAGGGAGTGGCAACTGACCATTAACATAGATAAATATAATGTATTGCGAATACATAGAAAGAAGGATCCTTTATTGTATGATTATATGATAGTGGAACAAACACTGGTAGCAGTTACTTCTGTAAAATATCTGGGAGTATGTGTGCGGAACGATTTGAAGTGGAATGATCACATAAAATAAAGGAATGATCACATAAAATTAATTGTTGGTAAGGCCGGTACCAGGTTGAGATTCATTGGGAGAGTCCTTAGAAAATGTAGTCCATCAACAAAGGAGGTGGCTTACAAAACACTCGTTCGACCTATACTTCAGTATTGCTCATCAGTGTGGGATCCGTACCAGATCGGGTTGCAAGAGAAGATAGAGAAGATCCAAAGAAGAGCGGCGCGTTTCGTCACAGGGTTATTTGGTAAGCGTGATAGCGTTACGGAGATGTTTAGCAAACTCAAGTAGCAGACTCTGCAAGAGAGGCGCTCTGCATCGCCTTGTAGCTTGCTCGCCAGGTTTCGAGAGGGTGCGTTTCTGGATGAGGTATCGAATATATTGCTTCCCCCTACTTATACCTCCCGAGGAGATCACGAATGTAAAATTAGAGAGATTCGAGCGCGCATGGAGGCTTTCAGACAGTCGTTCTTCCCGCGAACCATACGCGACTGGAACAGAAAAGGGAGGTAATGACAGTGACACGTAAAGTGCCCTTCGCCACACACCGTTGGGTGGCTTGAGGAGTATAAATGTACATGTAGATGTAGATGTAGATGTATGATGCACCCGCGTCTCCCGCGCGCCATCCCGGCTCCTGTTTGTCTTCCGCACGTTTTCCCGACGGTTTCGTACGTCTCTGCCGTGTCAGTTTCAACGGCGCCCGCTACACTCCCGAACCCGTAGTTAACAGCTCCCGCATGCCTACCGCCCGCGCCCGCGGCGGCACCAGCCGCCCCACCCGCGCCGGTCCACAACGTTTCATCGACTTACGCGCCGGGTTCTTTCGTTGGCAAACACCGGTCGCGTGCTCACCAGTCCGAACTGCACCTGTTTCCACGGTACTGGAGAGTCTTCCGCACCCAACCATGCCCCACCAGCCGGGGCCCCAGCAACTGTACCTGCCTACACTATGCAACTGAACTCACATGTCAAGACTGAATTCTCTTCTTGCACTCCTGCTGCATGTAAATAGTGTGGTTTTGTTGCTAATAACCAGATCAGTACAGATACTGTGTGCCAGTCTCCTGGTGCCTACAATCCCGATTTGGCACCACTCTACACTGCTACACCGTCTGCACCTCCAAGTAGTGTGTTCGCTGCACCGACCATTCCTCAGTACCTCACGCCTAGCTGATTCCCAAAACTGCCAGACCTACAAACGAAGAACCCTAAGACATGGTTTGCATTAGTGGATAAAATGTGGGACATTCACGGCGTCCTAGACGATGGAGCCTGATTTGTGTGCCTTCTTAGTCTTATTAGTCTTATTAGTGACCTGCTGCTTTCGCCTCCCGTGTAGAATAAGTACGAATTTGCTAAAGCTTGTATCGTTGAATGCTTATCCCGTCCTCCTGTTGAGTCGATCCAACGCATTATCCATGAGGAACACATCGATGACTGTACGCCATCACAGCTGCGGCGCCACTTACGTGCCCTTGTGGACACAGACTTTCTACCAGACGTCGCACGTTGGACAATTTGGTTGCTTAAACTTACTTCTGAGCTACACCTGCAGCTATTGTCCCACGTCTCTGAGCCCCTTGAAGCATGCCTGCGCATCGCCGACCGTGCCTATAGCATCATTCAACACCGGTACCTCCAGCATTTGAGTCCGGCATCTGCCGTCCCCATGGATTATGCGGTAAGAGAAGCCAAGCCTACATTCGGCCGCGGCAAGACACGCACCTCGCTGTCAGCGCAAGCAACGGCCCAGCCTCCCCGTGGTCTCCCGACTGCACTACCTACTTTTACGTTGCCGCCCCAAAGGTCACCGGAGACGGCCAAGCCAGCACCTGAGTACACTCCGGCCACGCAGTTGCCCACCCCACCGCTTCTGCACCACAAGCTGGCTCTTCTTATTGCTGGTTCCACGCTAACTTTGGCGAAGTGGCTCACAACTGCAAACCCCGTGCGCTTTCCCAAACACTTATGGCGGGCACGTCTAGGCGCCACGTCCCGCCGCACTGCCTCACGGCGCCTACTGGCATCTCGTCCGACACCTGCTGCACTGTCATCTGCTTTGCACCTCTTCGTCAATGACACCTACACTGAACTTCGTTTTCTAGTGGACACTGGAGTCGACATTAGTGTTACCTCGCCCTTCCTTTCCCCTAACATAGATCCCTTATCTGCACCACCACTGATAGCTGCTAACAATTCCCCGATTCCGGTGCTAGGTTCCTCACATCTCCTGCTTAAATTTGCCCCAGATCAGGTTTTCCCCTGGACATTTTACGTCGCGGAAGTTGATGCACCTGTAGTGGGCCTCGATTTTCTTCATCACTATGCCCTCTCCACTAATCTGCAAGTTGGCTGTCTGACTCACATCTCCGGTTTGAGTGTTCCTGGTGCGTCACAACATTCCCCCCCTCAGCTCGAAGTTTCTACTGACTGTTCACACTCTGCCCTTTCAGAGTGTATGTCACTTGCTGCAAACCTTTCTTCTGCTCTCTCAGCTTTCTTGCGCGAGTGTTCAGAAGTCGATGCGTTGCGCGTTCAGAATGTAGACCTGCGTGTTCGCATTGACGAAGTCTATCACAACTGTTGCAGACACAACAGCAGCTTCTACAACTCTGCATACCCACTCTTGCAATCGTGGACAGGCCTCCTCAGCCTGGTCACTGTTCTGCATCTGTGATCCCATAACCGGTTCGGCCAGCCTCTGCCCCTACCCCTCTTGCCCCTACCCACCCTGCCACTACGCCCCCATCCCCAACCCCCCCCG
Source organism: Schistocerca piceifrons (assembly GCF_021461385.2). Classification (NCBI taxonomy): domain Eukaryota; kingdom Metazoa; phylum Arthropoda; class Insecta; order Orthoptera; family Acrididae; genus Schistocerca; species Schistocerca piceifrons. The sequence continues at coordinate 808,579,982 of NC_060149.1, forward strand.
ACCCTACCCCTCCTGCCACTACACCCCCTGCCCCTACCCCCTCTGCTTCTCTCACATTTTTGCGTGCAATTGCCAATGGCACGTGCCACAGAATAAACAGAACTGAAGGACCCCTGTGTGGCATAAGGCGCGCCGCCTAAACACGTAGAAACTTCGCCGTGCTAAAGACATTGTTAAAGATGTTTTGGATTCCAACATTCTCCGTCAATCTGATAGTAACTGGTCGTCACCAATCCATCTCGTGCCAAAGAAGGACGACGGTACTTTCCGCCTCTGTGGTGACTACCGTGCTCTTAATGCATGCACTACCATCGATAACAACCCTATCCCCCACATTCAAGGTTTCACCCAGATGTTGCATGGTTCCCAAATCTTCTCCATTCTCGATTGTAGCAAAGCATGTCATCAGATTCCCATGTTCCCTGATGACATCCCCAAGACAGCCATAATCACTCCATTTGGCCTCTTTGAGTACTGTTCCATGCCATATGGTCTCAAAAACGCCGCACAGACATGGCAACACTTCATCGACGCACTGTTGTTTGACCTCCCTTTCGCCTATGCCTACTTAGACAATATACTGATTTTCTCTCCCTCAACCGAGGAACACACTCTCCATCTTTCCAGAGTCCTTGCACTGCTCGCTGCTAATGCAGTGGAGATCGACCACGAGAAGTCTCAGCTTAGCAGTCGTGAGGTCGCCTTCTTAGGTCACACAGTCACAGCCGAGGGCGTCCGCCCTACCTCCTCTCGAATTGAACTCATACTTAGCCTCCCTTCAGCAGAGGACTTCGCTGAACTTCGCCGTTTTCTAGGCATGGTGAACTACAACAGGCGCCACCTGCCCCATGCTGCATCTATCAAGATCCCTCTCACTGACGCTCTGGTGGGTAAGGATACTAAAGGCAAACGCAAACTCGTTTGGACACTGGAGATGGCCGATTCATTCAAAAATCTCAAAACCGCCCTCTCTAAAGCTGTCACACTCGCTCACCCTGCTCCTGACGCACCCATTTCTATTACAGCTGATGCGAGTGACACTGCAATTGGTGCGGTCCTTCGGCAACATGTATTGGATACCCCCCAACCCCTCCGTTTCTTCTCCAAGAAATTAACCAAATCCCAGTCCAAATGGTCCGCTTTCGACCATGCACTCCTCGCCCTGTATGCGGTGGTCAAATATTTCAGAGCCGATGTCGAGTGTCACCTGTTCACGATTTATACAGATCACAGGCCCTTGGCAGATGCAATTCGTAACCTCTCAAGCGATCTCCCCCCATATGGATTTCATATCCCAATATTCCACTGATGCACAATATATCCGAGGCACTGACAATATAGTCGCTGACTACCTGTCTTGTGTCAACATCATCACTACCCCACTTGACCTTACTGACCTGGCCCGCCGGCAAACCGAAGACCCCGATATTCGTGCCTTGCAACAAGACACAACCTCTTCCCTAAAACTGGACCAACGTGCATTCCCCGGCACCACAGAACCGGTCTGGTGCGATGTTTCCACTGTTAGCCCCCACCCTCTTGTACCCGCAGCTCTCCGCCGCTCTGTTTTTGATGCACTCCACAACATAGCTCACCCAGGCATCAAAGCCTCCACCAGATTGGTCACGGAAAGGTACGTCTGGTCCCTTGTTAAACATGATTGTAGGATGTGGGCTCGCACCTGCATACCGTGTCAGAGAGCTAAAGTGGGCTGCCATGCACTTCCTCCGACAGGCACTTTCGACATACCTAAAGGACGTCTACGACATGCCCATATTGATATTGTAGGTCCCCTCCCTCCCTCCAAGGGCTTTCAATATATCCTGTCCGTTATTCATAGGGTCACTAGATGGGTCGAGGCAGTTCCTTTGGAAGATATTTCGGCTGAGTCTGTGGCTCGGGCCTTCGTTGCCACTTGGATTTCACGATTCGGAAGCCCTACCTCACTGATCACCGACCAAGGTAGGCAGTTTGAATCGCAGCTGTTCGCCTCCCTCTGTTCATACTGTGGCGTCGCAAAGTTTCACACAATCGCTTATCACCCCCAGGCCAATGGACTTGTAGAGCGCTGGCACCGCACCCTTAAAGCCGCACCTATGGGCCACGGTGGCCAGTGGTCTGACGCTCTCCCCTGGGTTTTGCCAGGCCTCCGCACCGCATACAAAGAGGACTTGTAAGCCTCCCTCGCCGAGATCCTTTACGGGGTGCCTCTGGTTTTACCAGCCGAATTCGTTGAGGAGACGCTCTTCCGAGCTCCCAGCACTCATCGAGTGTGTCCGAGGGCCCATAGCACTCATCAAACCTCCTTTGCCCTCTGCCCACTGTAGGCCTCCTGTGTTCATGCATAAGGAACTGGCCACATGTGAATTTATCATGTTATGTGACGACACAGTACGGACAACCCTCCAGCCTCCATACACTGGTCCGGTTAAAGTCCTGTCCCTAGGCCCTTCCACATTGTCAATACTTAACAACGTCAAACCAGTAACTGTTTCACTCCACAGGGTGAAACCTGCGTGGACCTAGCAGGAGCACTCTGCAAGTGACCCCGATGTACATGACACCTGCCCTCCTTCCCAGGAATCCCATCATGATTTGGACAGGCCCACCACCCCTCCCCCCCTTCATACCCCCTTGCAGCCTACATCACAGGCCGGACGACCCGTGGTTCCACCCCGTTGGCAGAGTGATTATGTCCTAGCTTGAATCGAGCTTGCTACACCTACTCCCAAGTGTTGTGTGTGTCATTTCACCATGGACAAGTGCTTTTGTGACCATCAAGTGTCCCACCCCCACCGGGCTGGCACAGGACTTGACGCACCACTGTCCTCCGCACTGCAAGGGGGGGTCTCTGTGGCGACTATCGACTCTACGAGTGATATATCTCTGCCATAGCAGGCTCTCTGACCCATGCGGACTTCTTGTGCGCTGCCATATTGCTTTCCATTCTGTTTTGTGCTGCCGACTGTATAAGATGTAAATATTCTCGCATAATAAAGTTGTATTAATGTATGTTGGTGTGTTATTTAATGATTGCTGCCGCTCCGCATATCAGGAATAACCACAAGGATATATATTCCAACAAAACCAGGAAAATGTGGAATAGAGGTGAACCTGTTATGTGATTCAAATATGAAATACTGCTTTGCTGCATATCCCTATGCTGGGAAGCATGCTAATGAAAAGAACCATAACAGTGGCCCTGAAATAGCTAGAAGATTGACTGAAATGTCTAACTTGAATCAATCTGGAAGAAATGTTACCATGGACAGAAAGTTCACTACTGTTCCACTTGCATCTGATCTTTTGAAAGAGAAAACAACTACAGTTTGTACTATTCAAAGTGACAAACTCCGTCCTGTTTCTCTAAAAAAGCTACACCGGGAACAATCTGATTTGCCTTTAGTGATGATGACACTTTAGTCAGATACGTGCCTAAGAAAGGAAAGGTTGTTACAGTCTTGTCAACCCAACATCATGATATGAATGTTACGGAAGAGAAGCCAGACATCATCCTATTCTACAATTGTACAAAGTCAGGAGTGGATACATTCGATAAGCGTGTAAGAATGTACAGCTGCGTCGATGGTGAATGGTGGTGTTTTTCAACTTGATTGACATTACAGCATACAATTCATGTGTGTATTTCAAGATACACACAAGGAATGGACAAAGAATTACCCGGCAAAGAGTTCTGGATGAAAGAAGTACCTGAAAGATCTTGCTCGTGAACTTTGTGACATCAACATGAAAAGACACACTTGAAATGCTGTAGGCATACACTCAAAATACACTACAGCGTTATCAAGTTTTGGGTATGAGTGTAATCAAAATCAAGGTGCTGTGAGCAGAGGAAACAACGTTACAGATCTGCGACAGAAAGTAACACGTGTAGCTGTGAATAATCTGTCAAAGAAAGGACGCTGTTACTTATGCTCCAGAAGCAAAGACAGTAAGTACATGAAGGCTTGCACTTCTTGCAGGAAGTATATCTGCCCTGCATACACCAAGAAAGAAGAAGTAGTTCATATTGTAAAGTGTTCTGGATGTGAATCTGAGTAATCCTTGTAAGTGTGAAATTAGTACAAATAAATGTAAAAAAGCTATTTAATTTTTACTAAAAATGTACCAGAAACTCTTTCCCAGTAATAATAATCAACATTTTAATCTTCCAATCTGCCAAAATTGTGGAAATACATAAGTAATGTGATTTATACTAGATAGAGAATGTGTGATGGTTGTGGGGTCAGTTGCTAACCCCTCCCATTGGCGTTGGCCAGTGCAACATACAGCATTGGTATGCAACTTTTAATCAGAAGTTTGGTTTGAAATGAACAATCATTCTTTAGATGAGGGATCTACTGGATGCAAAATGTCTCTGACATTTCTGACCTGTAAATCAGTTTGTCCAGTTTGCTCAGATGCAACTTTTGAAATGGAATCTACACCGCTGTACATCATGCCACTTTGAATATGACAAAGAATACTGTCAGAGATAATGGTTGTATTAAGAATATGAAAAAGGCCTGGATCAGACCACTAAGTTATTAAAAAACAAAAGAACCTTACCCAGTTCTCCTTTCACATTTCATGTAGCAATAATCCATTGTGATAGTGGAGTTATAAGTCTGCATCTGCAACTGATGGGGCAGTGTGAGCATGTGTGTGTGTGTGTGTGTGTGTGTGTGTGTGTGTGTGTGTGTGTGTGTGTGTGTGTGTGTGTGTGTGTGATGTGAAGGACTCAGGTTCAATTATGGGTATTGCTGTGGAACAATTCAAGGTGTGGAAAGCTGACAACAGTGGAGAGAGCAGTGTTCTGACCCCAGGCCACTCCATACCTCAAGTTCCCATTGCCTTTTCTGTAAAAGTGCAGCACTGCTGTATGACAGAATTGGTGTCTGGTTGAGTAGCCCACATCTCTCAGAGTGCAGTAGATAGGTGTTAGAGTTAAATTGGTGGGACTATTATTGATGTATTGGATAGTCTGTATTTCCACAATGTTTCACCTGATAATATGTTCTTGTTACTGAACCCACGGTGTATCTTGATTATCACAATTATATTGGTCTCCATGGTTGTCATTCATACGCTGTTTCTTTATATTTTCAGTATCTATATAAATAAGATGTTCTCTGAAATATCTCTACTACTACAACCATTTGTGAGACTATAGAACTAGTATTAATCTGTGATAATCAAATAAAATTATTCTGTTTACCCACTTCATTCTTAACTGACAAACCAACATGCAGTCCATTTGAGCACAGGGCTATGTTTACAAGATGGTAAGACATGCTCACTAGAATTGGGCAAAAAGAAATACACATTTCTTACTTTGTGGACTGTTTTATCTATTAACAAAACCACCGTAGCTCTATTTGTCACACTTGTGTGGTATACTGAAAAAATCCTTGCAGGTATTTCACTTTTGACTAGTGGTTATTTGTTGGTTTCTTGAATCTAAAACAATTATTGAAAGATATAAGGGGTAATCAAAAAGTTTCCATTTGAGGGCATTGCTCTAGGGTATATGCAACATAGCAAGACTATGATGTAGATATATGAGTACAAAATGTAGGCAAGGGATTAGTGTTTCTTTCTGATGTGCATGCAGTAAATGCAGAAATATGAACTGCGGTTACATTATTACCAAATGTGTCCAAGTATTTCCAATTAGTTGTTATTCTTTTCTTAGCTGCCAAAGGACAAACACCAGAAGACATCCATCAGAGGATAACGAATGTGTATGGGGCAGCATGTCTGTGGAAAACCACTATTGTGGAATGCTGCACCAAATTACATGATGCTGCTTCATTTAAACACACATCCCTATATTTCAAATGTGATAATGCAGAAGTTGCTCCTACTTAAGTGTGGAACACGTGCACTTGCCCTATAGTTCTGTCCTCTCCCCATGTGATTATAATACCCGTGGCCCCTTAATAAAGGCCTAGAAGGGTTCAGTGGTTCCTGCCAGATGAGGACGTGTAGCAGGCAGTTACAGACTTATCCACACAGCATGACATGGTGTTTTACCAAACAGGTATATTCAGCATGGTGCACTGGTAGGATGATTGCCTCAGTCCTCAGGGTGGTTTTGCCTGAATGGCATATCAATTCCAGACTGCATAGCATTAGAACAGAAACTTCCTGATCACCCCTTATTTCATAATATCACAAGAAACGTATAAGGTATTTATGCAGCTCAGGATATGAAATACACTACAAGTTTTCTGATGTCTGAAATTTATTGAGTTTGTACAGTCTGGAGACAATGAAAACATGTGTAAAAGGTATGAAACCTGTATGAGAATAGTTGTAATGTATCATATGAGGTATACAAAGCATTGATAATATTTTCTGCTTATTAAGATCATTTTCACCCTTTTGGAAGATCTGTGTAAGTGAAATGATACAGTAATAATTTTCTCTTGTTTTCACAATAAACTCTTAGTTCTCACATTTGAGCTGCTTATCAAGTCAGAACAAGGCAATGACCTAGAACTTAAAAAACCATAACATGATACATGAAGTTGTGTGGTTTCAAACTGACTTTTGGTTACTGTTCACATTGAATACATAAATAGGATATTGAAACCATTTATATCCTACATGTCCAAACCAGGAGTCATGATTAATGTCATCAATAAGGACGAAATATTACTGCATACACAAACAATTTTACACTGCACATTAGTGGCTCATTCTCTACTGCAGTGGCAGTAAACTAGGTAGAATATACTATGTTGTGTATACTACTCATTCCCAACTGTATCAGCAAAGCAAAACTGTAGAAATGAATCTTATGACACTTGCAGAATTATCTAATGCCCACATTCATAAATAAACAGTACTGATAATTGTTAAAGTAACTGTAGACCTATGACTACAATAGTGAACAGAAATCTGAGAGCAACCCATTCTCATTTATAAATGATAAGAAAATGCATATTAGCCTAACTCCACAAGCCAAGTGAATCAATGAACATGAGAAATTTAAAACTAACTTCTAAGTGGAGGGGGCAGGATCATTTCACAAAGCTGTAAACATATGTACACAGTCTCATATAAAGCTTTGACTGAAAGAACATCCAAAACTTACCATTTAAGATCACATACTTTTAAGGAACACAGTCAACAGATGTGTCTGGTCATGTTTTTTTAACATTGGTATCCAGAGGAACATAATTTTTTTGTGATCATATAGTGTGTTTACATTCAAATTCTGTATTTATTTCCAAATGAAACCTAGTGCAACATAATTTCAAACTGACTCCAAATCTATGTTTATATTGCTGTATGACACTCAAACTTTGTAATTAGCCATGTCTTTGTAAACTATCTATTCCATATTTGTGTGTGCAAGCCCACTATCAAGCAGTGAACAAATCCTAGAAAATAAATAAATAACCCTCTTGTGTCATGGCACACAATAATTTTTATACTGTCTTAATATTATATACTTATGATTATAAGAAATAGCTTTCATGAACTATAAAACTGATGGAGAGTAGGTAGAAGTTAAGAGATTAATCACGACTCATTCTGGGCGGAAATGGGATACTGAAGTGGTGAGACATGATGAGACGCATTTGAAGTTCAATATAGATGTAGATTCTGCATTAAGAATTACCAGAGTAGGTAATTCAGTTAAACATGAGTGGGTATGTCTAAAAAGAGCAAACATTTGTACAAGGGAGGTAAGTGGGTAGAAACCTAGAGTAAAAAAAGAAACACTTTAGTTGATTGACAAAAGGAAGAAGTAAGAAATGTTCGGTGAAAGACAGAAGGAATTAAATAAATAGGAAGTGCATGGAAGACAAGGAGAATGGCTGTAGGAAACATGTGAAAAAATCGAAAAAGAAATGACCATCGGGAGGATTAATTCAGCGTACGGAAAAGTCAAAACAGCCATCGGTGAAATTAAATGCATGGGCAGTAGCTAGTAAAGGTTTCTCAGGCTTCCAGCCACGTCAAGTGGGTATAAAATGTGAAGAGGATAAATTATGAAGTGGAAGGTAGGACAGTGAACTACTGTGAACAGCTCAGTGGCAGGCTTGTTCTCATCAAAACCGACCAGAAAAACATGTGGTTCCTGAAGAGGGGCAGCAGCCTTTTCAGTAATTGTAGGGGAAACAGGCTGGATGATTGAATGATCTGGCCTTGTAACAATAAGTAAAACGGCCTTGCTGTGCTGGTACTGTGAATGGCTGAAAGCAAGGGGAAACTACAGTCATAATTTTTCATGAGGGCTTGCAGCTTTACTGTATGGTTAAATGATGATGGCATCCTCTTGGGTACAATATTCTGGAGGTAAAATAGTCCCCTATTCGGATCTCTGGGTGGGGACTACTCAAGAGGACGTCGTTTTCAGGAGAAAGAAAACTGGTGTTCTACGGATCGGAGCATGGAATGTCAGGTCCCTTAATCAAGCAGGTAGGTTAAAAAATTTAAAAAGGGAAATGGATATGTTAAAGTTAGATATAGTGAGAATTAGCAAAGTACGGTGGCAGGAGGAACAAGACATTTGGTCAGGTGAATAAATACTAAAACAAACAGGGGTAATGCAGGAGTAGGTTTAATAATGAATAAAAAAATAGGAGTGCGGGTAAGCTACTACAAACAGCATAGTGAACGCATTATTGTGGCCAAGATAGACACAAAGCCCATACCTACTACAGTAGTACAAGTTTATATGCCAACTAGCTCTGCAGATGACGAAGAAATTGAAGAAATGTTGATGAGAGAAAAGAGATTATTCAGATAGTGAATGGAGACAAAAATTTAATAGTCATGGGTGACTGGAATTCGATAGCAGGAAAAGGAAGAGAAGGAAATGTAGTAGGTAAATATGGATTGGGGGAAGAAATGAAAGAGGAAGCCGCCTGGTAGAATTTTGCACAGAGCATAACTTAATCATAACTAACATTTGGTTCAAGAATCATAAAAGAAGATTGTATAAATGGAAGAAGCCTGGAGACACTGACAGGTATCAGATATACTATATAATGGTAAGACAGAGATTTAGGAACCAGGTTTTAAGCTGTATGACATTTCCAGGGGCAGATGTCGACTCTGACCACAATCTATTGGTTACTATAGATTAAAACTGAAGAAACTGCAAGAAGGTGGGAATTTAAGGAGATGGGACCTGGATAAACTGACTAAAGCAGAGGTTGTAGAGAGTTTCAGTGAGAACATAAGGGAACAATCGACAAGAATGGTGGAAAGAAATACAGTAGAAGAAGAATGGGTAGCTTTGAGGGATGAAGTAGTGAAGGCAGCAGAGGATCAAGTAGGTAAAAAGACAAATGCTAATAGAAGTATTGAATTTAATTGATGAAAGAAGAAAATATAAAAATGCAGTAAATGAAGCAGGCAAAAAGGAATACAAACATCTCAAAAATAAGATTGACAGGAAGTGCAAAATGGCTAAGCAGGCATGGCTAGAGGACAAATGTGAGGATGTAGAGGCTTATCTCACTAGGGGTAAGATATATACTGCCTACAGGAAAATTAAAGAGACCTTTGGAGAAAAGAGAATCACTTGCATGAATATCAAGAGCTCAGATAGAAACCCAGTTCTAAGCAAAGAAGGGAAAGCAGAAAGGTGGAAGGAGTATATAGAGGGTCTATACAAGGGCGATGTTCTTGAGGACAATATTATGGAAATGGAAGAGGATGTAGATGCAGATGAAATGGGAGATATGATACTGCGTGAAGAGTTTGACAGAGCACTGAAGGACCCAAGTCGAAACAAGGCCCCGGGAGTAGACAACATTCCATTACAGCTACTGACAGCCTTGGGAGAGCCAGTCCTGACAAAACTCTACCATCTGGTGAGCAAAATGTATGAGACAGGCGAAATGCCCTCAGACTTCAAGAAGAATATAATAATTCCAATCCCAAAGAAAGCAGGTGTTGACAGATGTGAAAATTACCGAACTATCAGTTTAATAAGTCACAGCTGCAAAATACTAACGCGAATTCTTTACAGATGAATGGAAAAACTGGTAGAAGCCGACCTCGGGGAAGATCAGTTTGGATTCCGTAGAAATGTTGGAACATGTGAGGCAATACTGACCCTACGACTTATCTTAGAAGCTAGATTAAGAAAAGGCAAACCTAAATTTCTAACATTTGTAGACTTAGAGAAAGCTTTTGACAATGTTGACTGGAATACTCTCTTTCAAATTCTGAAGGTGGCAGGGGTAAAATACAGGGAGCGAAAGGCTGTTTACAATTTCTACAGAAACCAGATGGCAGTGATAAGAGTTGAGGGGCATGAAAGGGAAGCAGTGGTAGGGAAGGGAGTGAGACAGGCTTGTAGCCTCTCCCCAATGTTATTCAATCTGTTTATTGAGCAAGTAGTAAAGGAAACAAAAGAAAAATTAGGAGTAGGTACCAAAATCCATGGAGAAGAAATAAAAACTTTGAGGTTTGCCGATGACATTGTAATTCTGTCAGAGACAGCAAAGGACTTGGAAGAGAAGTTGAACGGAATGGACAGTGTCTTGAAAGGAGGGTATAAGATTAACATCAACAAAAGCTAAACGAGGATAATGGAATGTAGTCGAATTAAATCGGGTGATGCTGAGGGAATTAGATTAGGAAATGAGACACTTAAAGTAGTAAAGGAGTTTTGCTATTTGGGGAGCAAAATAACATGATGGTTGAAGTAGAGAGGATTTAAAATATAGACTGGCAATGGCAAGGAAAGCGTTTATGAAGAAGAGAAATTCGTTAACATCGAGTATAGATTTAAGTGTCAGGAAATCATTCCTGAAAGTATTTTTATGGAGTGTAGCCATGTATGGAAGTGAAACATGGACAGTAACTAGTTTGGACAAGAAGAGAATAGAAGCTTTTGAAATGTGGTGCTACAGAAGAATGCTGAAGATTAGATGGGTAGATCATATAACAAAAGCGGAGGTATTGAATAGAATTGGGGAGAAGAGGAGTTTGTGGCACAACTTGATTAGAAGTAAGGATCGGTTGGTAGGACGTGTTCTGAGGCATCAAGGGATCACCAATTTACTATTGGAGGGCAGCATGGAGGGTAAAAATCATAGAGGGAGAGTACCTAGAGATGAATACACTAAGCAGATTCAGAATGATGTAGGCTGCAGTACGTACTGGGAGATGAAGAAGCTTGTACAGGATAGAGTAGCATGGAGAGCTGCAACAAACCAGTCTCAGGACTGAAGACCACAAGAACAACAAAACTGATGTATGATTAATGTTGTTCATTTCTTGGTAACTGGATATATAAATTATAAATGTCAACTGTAATGAGTTATCATTTTCTTTTAAAATACTACTGACAAACTCAGTATACAGTTTTACAGAGTTATTGAAGAAGACAACATTCAGCGTATCATAAAATAAAGACTAGAACTATGGTGGACTAGGAATACAAATTGGTATATTTAAATATTAAAATATAAAGCACTTATTGGAAGAAAGTAGATATCTAAATCATACAACAATACAATAAAAAGCCACTTGATTTTTATTTTTCCTGTCAAAAGGTATTCTATTGTTGACGCTGCACACCTCTGATATTTGTTTTTATTGTGAAATTCATTATTTTTAGATATGCTTTCCTACTTTCCTTTATAAAAACTGTTCTTCATTCCATATACATGTAGTGAAAAATGGCATGAAGTAAAATGTGAGAGTAATGCATACAAATTGTCTAACAATTAATAGGCCAGTTGTGACAATTAATAAAGAAGAAACTTCAGTAACTTGTGCAGTGATGTGTGAGCATGATGAAAGCCACTGCTGTGCCTTAAAAAGCTCTGTAAAATTTTCATTGCCATGTGAAATGTACGTAAAGAATACAGATATAATTAAATGCTACATCACATATCATCGCAGTATAATTCTGTGTAACAAAACATAGCTTAAGAACATATATCATTACTCAAAGCAGATCACAAACAAATCGATTTTACTAGGTTTCAAATTTTGCACATGTAAGTCTTATGTGAAAGATCTGAAAATCTGCTACAGTCATTTCATCCATCTCACTTAGGAAAAGTGAGAGTAATATTTTCTTATGGCAGTACAGACATTAGCATATCTGCATTCTTCATATTGAATAGTACCATGATTAAAGCATGAGCAACAACTGGTTCAAAGTCCCAACATTATCCGATGGCAGAAGCTGGCCTAAGCAAGAAGCAGATCCAGTATCGCACAATGGAATTCCTTATCTGACAGACAATTAATACATGGTGCCGCAAGGATAACTGCATCTGATGAACTAATATATAGTTCTTAGGTTTTCAAAAAAGTGAGTTCTGCATCTATGTTAATGTCCACTTTCGCACTGTACAAACTGTTATGAAACACATGTAAAAATATTAGAGCCACAATAAATTTATGTACGGAGCACAGCAAGAATGACTGCCTAAATACCCTGTCTGCATTGTCATTATTGTAATCTTATGTTTCCAGTCCCTATCAGAGAGATATGTAGTGGGATGAGGTATGTTCCTATGTTTATCACAGTTTTTGTACAATTTGAAACTAGGTTTTACAGAGATAGTTGACATCAAGAGTCTTCCAGGTTTTTCAAAATTTCTGTGATACTCTCCCTTGAGTCAAACAAACCAGTGACAATTGGTGTTGTTTTTCTTTGTATGCATAATTCCTTCTTAGTCCTATTTGTTATCTCACACACACTTCAACAATATTCTAGGCTATGATGCATAAGTGTAAGTAATCTACATTACATATTGATAGTATTTTACCAGTACCCACCAAAAAACTAAAATTTCCCACCTGCTTTAACTACAGTTGAGTCTCTGTTATCATTCTACTTTATATTTTCACAAATTCATCAAGTAATTTTCATCTTTCAGTGAGATTCGCTCCCAATGACATTTATACCTGGTAGAGTTAAAAATTCTTCTAATCTTTTGGACTTCCTAGTGAAACAGTTCCCACAGTTGTCGGACACTAATAGTCATACAGGTATTCATGCTTGTATTGTAAATGTAATACTACAAACTAAATTGAAAAAAATGAACAAATTATTGAAATAGTTTATTCCTCTCCTTATAGCTGTAATGACACATGTATCAGTAGGATAAAATTATTTTTGCCTCAGGAGGTACCCCAAATGAAAACATCACCAAATAAAATTTTACACACAAAAGGGAATGTTGAATATTTACCTCACAGCTACACCTTCTCTAATGTGGCTGGATATCAATTTGAAATAATGCTGCATGACAAATGTGAGTATCTTGTTCCATGCAGCTTTAACTCTGTGTAAATACTGTAGCAGTTGCTAATACAGAGCTGTTAAGAGCTTAAATTATGCTGGTGGTCAGGATGCTTACTGTGTGTTTGCAGTAAAGATAGAACAAAGAACACTTGATTAAATTTCTTGGTATTTTGGAGGAATACAGGGTCACAATTTATTATACAGAGCTGTTACATCTCGCAGCTACAGTGTTTCTAATGTAGCAGGGCATCAGGTTGAACTGATCCTGGATGACAGGTAAGGGTATGCTGATCCATGCAGCTTCAGGTCTGTATCACAATTCATTAACTGTAGTGGCTGGTAAGTGGTGTCATGCCAAGCTCTTGGCAACTGGTAACCAGATGATTTTAATGGGTGAGAAATCTAAGAGCATATCCTGGCCATGGCAACAGTCAACCACCTTACATATTGAGGTAGAATGGGCAACATGCAGTTTTGTTTTACTCAGTTGAAAAATAATGCCATTGAAGCATCAAAAATAGAGCACATTGACAAGTCTTAACAAGTCAAAAATTTAATGACTGCTGTCAAAATTACCAGCTACAGGAACTAGAGGTGATCATGTTTGTGCCCAATGGCAACCACTACCACCACACAAGTTTCAGAGTCCATGTGATGATGATGAATGCAGTCTGGGAATGTCTCCTCAGAGTCTTCACACACAGAAACATCTATCATAATGTTGTATGCAGAGCCATGTGGTTACACTCTTATGTACAGTGTTGTCATTGCATGCACTTCTCTTTGTTATGACACTGAGGAAAGCTGCAACAATGCTTGCCATTTTGACTGTCTGTGATGAGAGGATGACATCAGACTGCCTGCATGGATACTTGTTTCGCTGGAAACAGACCATTTCCTGACTCATGGTGTGTGATTTGTCTGGATAGTCATATACTGCTGAGCAAACTTCTGAATAAAGTGGTAAATGACGTGTAAATATTGCAGAACGTTGGAACTAGAGTTAAAACATTAAGATGACAGTGATCTATGGGTAATATTATGATAAACATTTCTCTACTTTTCAAGTTACATGAGGAAAAGGGAAGACTTTAGAAATAAACTAGGAGAAAGATAATACAAAGGACTATCAAAAATTCTTCTGAACAAATACTGGTATCCAAACAATACTTATAGCTATGATCTCATAAGGCATACACAAGCACAGTTACAGAGTTAGTAACATATACAACCGGCATTTGAGAAGAGTTGAGGTAAAATCCCTCTCCAGTCAAAGTGATTTAAATTTTCAGAGGATTCCCTACATCACCTAAGACATATACTAAGATGATTCCTTTGTATTGTACAGTGACAATTTCCCTTCCAAATCTTGCCCAATTAGAGGCTCTTGAACATCATCTGCAATCTGGGATTTTAAGGTCTACCTAAATTTTCCTGCTTCCTCTGGTCAAATGGGTACTGAAAACTGCTTTATTGTCTCTGTGATTTCTTGAAGTATTAACATTGATTCATCTTCAGTACGGTACTGCCATTCTTCTAGTAGATATCAGCAGTGCTAAACTCTGCTTTCTAACAAGGCGTGGGATTGTTGCATCTTCTTCACAAATGAATGATTGCAAATTATTGTTGTTAAAAGTTCCACTAATGGAGAATCACTGACACAAGCCAGCACATAACTACATCTGCTGTACATTAGTAAGGCTGCAGTGTCTGTCTAAAACATAACCTTTATCTTAAGAGGTGACATCTGTCAAGGTAATACAGTACAGCAGCGAGCAAGCTTACCAAGATAATTTTGTGTGCTAAAGATGGCCACTTATTGCACACATGGACAGACAAAAAGAGGAAATAAAATAAGCTGTGGAAATTTACTGTCCTATAAATGATGCAACTGTTTTCGCTGGGGAGGAGAGCATTGGCGTATCGAGCAGAGTGGGGTGAGGGCAAGAATGGCAGCTGAACACTCTTCTCCACCAAGGAAAAGAATTTCGGTATCTTCACAAAACGGGATCAAACCCTACCTGGACACACAGGCGGACGTATCAATACAGTGTCAGTTGGAAGAAATGTATATAATGGTTGCTTACTAACAGCAAGTGTAACCACAATCATTTGTTGTAAAATCCCAAAATCATTTCGCCTTGACGGATGGAGTGTGACGAGTCGCAACAAAATAAAAACACTACCACACCGAAATTACAAGAGTAAACAATAATTTGGTGAAATTCATCCTTATTTCTGTGTCAAAAACAACTAACACACGACAAATACAGATTTAAAAGGAAGACTGGAAAACCTCCAAAGAGATGTGTTTTTTTTCAAAATTTCTAATTTCCATATGATTTATAAGTATATTAAATGCGATAAATACGCTGTAATAATGATTTCACACTGTAACCTAAACACTTGAACGTTATGCGGGGGGTATTCCTATATATAAAACCCGAAAAATTAAATTGGTATATATAACACCCGGTCATTCCACTTATAACATGTCTACACATCGCTAAATAGGAGACTGCAGTGGGCGAAAGCAATGGGCTAAAACTTCCCTTACATTCAGTTTTCATCACATTTACGCAATTTCGTAATAATTACCAGGAACTTGAACTGTACATTTGGGACATGGCGCTAGATGCAAATATTCATCAGTACTGGGAGTGGCTGACCGTAAAAGTCGAATGAATATAAAGATGCAATAGACATTTCAGATAATTATTTCGACTGAATTATCAGCAAATTTTTCATTGTCAGATCTGTAAGTGACGAGGAAAACCCAGGCTGTAGCATAATGGAACGAACTCTCATATCGATCATCATTTTTAATGAGCCAAATTTCCTACAGCCTTCAGTATTTTCTAATTATGCAACTGTGCTTCGATGGCAGCAGTGCGTCAGCACATGCAATTTTCTTTACGTACCTTTCACTTTCAGTTTCTTCTCGGCCCAGGGTCCATAAGAAAGTGGTATACATTCTGTAGAATTTTTAATAGTAGCCACATTTTCACAATGAAGCGAAGAAGAGCTAGAGCTGCTTCTATTACAGTATAATCTTCCATGACAGGCCCTCTTCCTTATTCGTCTGGTAACGCAGTGAGATATGCCGACTTGTTGAAACAATTGGTAGCCGCCTGTGATAGTGTTGGCCATCGCATCTCAGAGATGTTAACTCTGCTGTGTGATTGGAGGGTCCGCAGTGGAACGTCAGCTCGCTTACTGGCGCTGCACCGTTCCTTTCGATACGAGATCTTTAATTGTCGGTTTGATCGTGAAACGCTGAAAACTTGGCGCAGTCAGCTAGTTGTAAACGAAAGATATCTTTGGCGATGGTATCGCTACTGAAAAATAAAACAAAAACAATGATAATGGAGGTAATTCTGTCAGCTTTAGAAGTTAGAGTATCCATAATATATTTGAAGTGGATGTGCTAGATTGGTCACACAGCCTCACTGCTACGGCGGTCTCGTCTTTATGTTAGCGACATCTTCACACTATGTCAATATCTTAATCTGCACAGTATTTGAACTATATTAGCACCGCATGTTTCAAAACCAGTCATCATAAGTTGCGAAGTAGATGTTCGTAGAGCAAGGAGAGAAATGATAATCTCTCTCACACACAAACACACACACACACACACTTGTTTGTATTATGCTTCTGGTCGTAGATGAGGACTCGAACTTAGACGAATAATCCGCTACGTTACATCTTATTATATGTGCGGGCATACTGCAGTCACTAATATTTCGTGGCCTTCTAGTAATATAATGTAGAGAAAGTTGTTCCTTTCTCTCCTAGACTTTCTTCACATGGAAGTAATGGCATTTATATTTGCCCTATATTTCTCCTCATAATTTCCACATGGGGTACTGCTGGTCTGCTGTGTATTATTTTTAATGTCATTTAGTTTCTCTTTTTTTCTTAAAAAAAAAAAAAAACAGTTCTAGTTTTTGATGGTGTTAGTTTGATTTTCTCCCTAAGGTTTCCTCGTGGTACAACTATATTTTATTTTCCGTGGTGCTGTGTATTGTTAATATCTAACTATGCGAACTTCAGAACCTGAAATAAAAACTTTGCACATTTTTGCACTTCTTGCAACATAACATACATAATATACACTGCGACATTTAATTTCCACATTTATGGAATTTTATCTCTTTTACCGTTTAATTTTTACATAAATAAAGTTTTTCATCTACGTCTACATGACTACTCTGCAATTCACAGTTAAGTTCCTGGCATGGGATTCACCGAACCACCTGCAAGCTATTCCTCTACCTGTCCATTATCGAACAGCGTGCGGGAAAAAACCACACCTAACTAACTTTGTGAAAATATCTCCCGCAACGAAAAACGCGTTTGTTTTAGTGATTTTCACCCCAGCTGACGTATCATATTCACTAAACTTTCTCCCTTATTTCACGATAATACAAAACGAATTGACCTTCATTGAACATTGTCCATATGCTGAACGTCAATTCTATCTGGTGCGATTCCCATACTGCACAGCAGCACTCCAGAGGAGATTGGACAGGCGTAGTGTGTTCTGCCAGTAAGTCGCAGTGTTTGCTTCGCTTTTTCCACAACATGATATATGTGATCGTTCCGGTGTAAGTCATTCGTAATTGCAATCCTTAACTACTATATTTAGTTGAATATACAGCCTTTAGAGTATTGTGATTTATCGTGTAACAGAATTTTAGCGGATTGCTTACGTGGATGGCTTCACACTTCCGATATGTAGAGTCAATTGCCACTTTTCAAACCATACAGATACACTATGAGATCAAAAGCATCCGGACACCCCCAAAAACATACGTTTTTCATATTAGATGCATCGTGCTGCCTCCTACTGGCAGGTACTCCATATCAGCGACCTCAGTAGTCATTAGACATCGTGAGAGAGCAGAATGCGAAACTCACGGACTTCGAAGGTGGTCAGGTGATTGGGTGTCACTTGTGTCATATGTAGCCGGCTGTGGTGGCCGAGCGGCCCTAGGCGCTATAGTCTGGAACCGCGCGACCGCTACGGTCGCAGCTTAGAATCCTGCTTAGGGCATGGATGTGTGTGATGTCCTTAGGTTAGTTAGGTTTAAGTAGTTCTAAGTTCTAGGGGACCGATGACCTCAGATGTTAAGTCCCATAGTGCTCAGAGCCATTTGAACCATTTTTTGTGTCATACGTCTGTACGTAAGATTTCCACACTCCTAAACATGCCTAGGTCCACTGTTTCCTATGTGATAGTGAAGTGGAAATTTGAAGGGACACGTACAGTACAAAAGCCTACATGCTGACCTCGTCTGTTGTCTGACAGAGACCGCTGACAGTTGAAGAGGGTCTTAATGTGTAATAGGCAGACATCTGTCCAGACCATCACACAGGAATTCCAAACTGCATCACAATCCACTGCAGGTACTATAACAGTTAGGCGGGAGGTGAGACAACTTGGATTTCATGGTCGAGCGGCTGCTCATAAGCCACACATCACGCCAGTAAATGCCAAACGACGGCCCGCTTGGTTTAAGGAGCGTAAACATTGGACGACTGGACAGTGGAAAAACATTGTGTGGAGTGACGAATCACGGTACACAATGTGACAATCCGATGGCAGGGTGTGGGTATCGCGAATGCCTGGTGAACGTCATCTGCCAACGTGTGTAGAGCCAACAGTAAAATACGGAGGCGGTGGTGTTATGGTGTGATCGTGTTTTTCATGGAGGGGGCTTGCACCGCTCCTTGTTTTGCTTGGCACTATCACAGCATGGGCCTTTAAACACCTTCTTGCTTCCCACGTTTGAAGAGCAATTCGGGGATGGCGATTGCATCTTTCAACACGGATCGAGCCCCTGTTCATAGTGCACGGCCCGTGGCGGAGCGGTTACACGACAATAACATCCCTGTAATGGACTGGCCTGCACAGAGTCATGATATGAATGCTATAGAAGGATGTTTTGGAACGTCGACAACGTGGCAGGCCTCACCGACCGACATCGATACCCCTCCTCAGTTCAGCACTACGTACAGAATGGGCTGTCATTCCTCAAGCAACCTTCCAGCACCTGACTGAACGTATGCTGCCATCAAGGCTAAGGGTGGACCAACACCATATTGAATTCCAGCATTACCGACGGAGGGCGCCACGAACTTGTAAGTCATTTTCAGCCAGGTGTCCGGATACTTTTGATCACATAGTGTATCTTGTCTAAACCATCTTACAATTATTGAAGGGTCCATAAAATGAAAGAGCTAAGGCCATTTTAACTGAATAGACGCAGTATTTTGCTATTTTCTACGATATTAAGTGGGAAAAACAAAGCCAGTCATACTGCCAATGAACTTTGAAAAAAAACTGTACAGGGAAAGACAGAAAAAAAACGCTCCATACATTAAGTGCCGGTCTTTAAAGTAAGTATTGATATAGCTTGCAGCCCTGACAAAGAGTTGTGGTCAAACATTGTATATCTTCTGTGCACTGTTGGCACATTAAGCTTTGTGTGCATGTCCTTATTAACGCACTAACGTTTCGGGAATTTTGTGAAAAAACTGGTGTGGAAGGTGAGCCACTGACTGGCGCCTGTAGTGAAAGTATGGAAGGATGTCATCACCTAACGAGGAATAGAAAAAAAAGGAAAAAAATGGTCGCTTATGTCAGGGAAATAGAAGGATTAACTGATGTCTCATGTGATGCGAGAAAACTGCTTTGTACGTTACAATGTTTTGAAAACGTATCTGAGGAGACAAGACGAAGTACTTTAAAAGAATTCAACTTACAGGAATCCGTAAATTTGCAGCATCCTTATCTATGTGGCTTCATTTTTGTACTTCCAACACAGCGTAGATTGTCTATGAAAGGTGACTGTGAAGCAAAGTTTAAGAGTATAGCCTCCAAGTACAGAGTTTGAGGATAAATAGGGGAGGGAGTGAAAGAAGCCAGAGTTTGTCGTAAGACCTTTATGGCAGTGCACGGCGTTTAAAAAAAATAAGATCCAATATTTAGTCACATC
This sequence comes from Schistocerca piceifrons, assembly GCF_021461385.2. NCBI lineage: Eukaryota > Metazoa > Arthropoda > Insecta > Orthoptera > Acrididae > Schistocerca > Schistocerca piceifrons. The sequence goes on from NC_060149.1 coordinate 808,600,226, forward strand.
ACTTTTGTTCTCCGAATAACCGGGAATGCTCCTATTTATATCAGAGGAAAAAACTGGAACAAGCACTGGAAATCAAGTGGTTAAACAGTATATCGCTTCCTTTCTGAATAGAAGTAGTCATTATGAGTTAAATGATGCAACTAAAGTACACCTCCCTCAGGAACTAGATATAAGCAAAACGCTCGTTCTATTTAAAGAGGTTTACCCAAAATTAAGGCGTCTTATAAACCACGCAGAGACATATCTAATACGAACTTCAATATTTAATTTGGCTGTCATGCACAGATACATATGGTGATGAATATACAGCCAAAGTGAAATTCCTGGAAATCGAAAAAAAGTGAAGTGAACTGGCAAAACTAAAAAGGTGCTTAGACCCAACAGAAGAATTTGAAAACTTGAAGCAATTTTCACCCATTACAAGCCAACACGTTTTCTAAGAGGAAGAATAAACCTATGAAGGAAAGCCGATACAGCATGGTTAAAGAAGTCATATGTATGGATTTTCACAAGAATCTGCCCTTGCCTAACACTGCAACTAACGCAGTATACTACGAGAGCGTGCTGAAAAGTAATGCCTCCGAATTTTTTTTATGTGAAAACTCTTAAAGTTTTTTAAATAAACCAAACGTTATTAACGTTCTACATCTCTATTCTTCATGTCTACATCTTGCAGCCCTCTGCCGCTAGAGGAGTGATAGCGCGTAACAGACGGTGTGCAGCGTAACAATGTCGGTGTGTGAGAAGCAGCATGCTGTAATCGAGTTTCGAATTCGAAAAATTCGCCCTGATATATAGAGCAACCTCTTCGTCAGCATGGCAATGCTAGACCACAAACGAGCGCTGCGACATCTCCAACAATCTGACTCCTTGGGTACACTGTCTTCGATCGTCCTTCACACAGTCCCGACTTGGCCCCATCCGAATTTCATATATTCCTAAAAATTAAAGAACACCTTCCAGGACCTCACTTTGATTGGAAAAGAGCACAGGTAGTTCCAGTTTTCAAGAAAGGTCGTCGAGCAGATGCGCAAAACTATAGGCCTATGTCTCTGACATCGACCTGTTGCAGAATTTTAGAACATGTTTTCTGCTCGCATATCATGCCATTTCTGGAATCCCAGAATCTACTATGTAGGAATCAACATGGATTCCGGAAACAACGATCGTGTGGGACCCAACTCCTTTATTTGTTCATGAGGCCCAGAAAATATTAGATACAGGCTCCCATGTACATGCCATTTTCCTGGACTTCCGCAAGGCTCTCGATACTGTTCCGCACTGTCGCCTGATAAACAAAGTAAGAGCCTAGGGAATATCAGACCAGCTGTGTGGCTGGATTGAAGAGTTTTTAGCAAACAGAACACAGCATGTTGTTCTCAATGGAGAGACGTCTACAGACGTTAAATTAACCTCTGACGTGCCACAGGGGAGTGTTATGGGACCATTGCTATTCAAAATATATACAAATGACCTAGTAGATAGTGTCGGAAGTTCTATGCGGCTTTTCGCAGATGATGCTGTAGTATACAGAGAAGTTACACCATTAGAAAATTACAGCGAAATGCAGGAAGATCTGCATCGGGTAGGCACTTGGTGCAGGGAGTGGCAACTAACCCTAAACATAGACAAATTTAATGTATTGCGAATACATAGAAAGAAGGATCCATTATTGTATGATTATATGATAGCGGAACAAACACTGGTAACAGTTACTTCTGTAAAATATCTGGGAGTATGCGTACGGAACGATTTGAAGTGGAATGATCTTATAAAATTAATTGTTGGTAAGGCGCGTGCCAGGTTGATAGTCATTGTGAGAGTCATTAGAAAATGTAGTCCATCAACAAAGGAGGTGGCTTGCAAAACACTCGTTCGACATATACTTGAGTATTGCTCATCAGTGTGGGATCCGTTCCAGGTCGGTTGGCAGAGGGGATAGAGAATATCCAAAGAAGAGTGGCACGTTTCGTCACACGCTTATTTGGTAAGCGTGATACCGTTACAGAGATGTTTAGCAAATTCAAGTGGCACACTCTGCAAGAGAGGCACTCTGCATTGCAGTGTAGCTTGCTGTCCAGTTTTTGAGAGGGTGCGTTTCTGGATGAGGTAGCCATTACATTGCTTCCGCCTACTTATACCTCCCCAGGAGACCACGCATGTAAAATTAGAGAGAGTTGAGCGCGCACGGAGGCTTTCCGGTAGTCGTTCTTCCTGCGAACCATACGCGACTGGAATAGGAAAGGGAGGTAATGACAGCGGCACGTAAAGTGCCCTGCGCCACACACCGTTGAGTGGCTTGCGGAGTATAAATGTAGATGAAGATAGTGATGAAGGGGTGAAAGCAGAGGTGTGGCTGTGGCCCCGTCAACAAAGTCAAACATTCTATAGTGCCGGTATCTACAAACCTGCCTCTGATAGGGAGAAATGTGTTCGCCGTTGGGTGACTATGTTGAGAAGTAAATAAGTAAACATGAAGAATAATGTAGTTGAATGTTAATAACGTTTGTTTTAGTTAACAGGTTTTAAGACTTTTCACATTAAAAATTCAGAGGCATTATTTTTCAGTGCATCCTCGTACTTCCAACTGATGAAAACCACTTTTACATCCGTAGTAGAAAAGTAATTACATTGATTTACGTGGCACGATGTCCCTCAGGAGGACATGCAACAAACTCCGTCAATGGATGCCAAACGCATTAACTGCTTGCATAAGGGACAGAGTTGGAACAACGAGTCGCTGACTTACTCTTTCTCTTGAGTAAATCATCCAATTTTTCTGGAATTGTAATTTTTTTTTCTATGTATCTGTAGACAGCATCTACCGATTTCTGTCCTCCGGTCGCAGGTTCGAATCCTGCCTCGGGCATGTATGTGTGTAATGTCCTTAGGTTAGTTAGGTTTAAGTAGTTCTAAGTTCTAGGGGACTGATGACCTCAGAAGATAATTCCCATAGTGCTCAGAGCCATTTGAACCATTTTTTTTTATTTCTGTCCCATTCGGACAATTCAAAATGGTTCAAATGGCTCTGAGCACTATGAGACTTAACATCTATGGTCATCAGTCCCCTAGAACTTAGAACTACTTAAACCTAACTAACCTAAGGACAGCACACAACACCCAGTCATCACGAGGCAGAGAAAATGCCTGACCCCGCCGGGAATCGAACTCGGGAACCCAATTCGGACAATTCCTTCGTGGTACGTACTTTTTTACTTTTTTGTCTTAGGGTGCGAGTATCAGCTGTTATAAATTACTCTAGTAATACTTCTTACTTCTTTAGTCTGGACTACTTTAGTAAATTACTTCTTTACTAAAATACTGTTTTAGTAACTGTTGGAGAGCTCAGTTTCTATGTAATTCTTTAGTTGTAACTAAAGGAGTAACGCATTTTTGCTACAGAAGTAAGCCATTCCTGCACACTGCTGGCACGTGCATTACGTTCCCTCTCAGAAAATATTGATTGTCGGCAGACATTATTGCATCACCTTTTGCGTAATTTATGTCCATCGCTATAATTTTAAAAGCTAGAAAATATTATTAAATTGAATTACTAAAATTGAAAAATCTAAATGCTATAGTATTAATTAATGATAAGGCCTGTGTATTATGAAAAATAAACGTGCTATTAATGGATGAATGTATTGTTAACCCAGCCATCTATAGCTAACAACGTCCATTGTTGGTTGGTGACACATATTAATTTAAATGCGAGCTTGAGATACGAGCTAGCATCAACATGGAGGTAGCCAAGAAAAGTTCAAAAAACATACCAGAAAATGAAAATGAGCTGTTTGCTGAAATAATGAAAAAGTACATAACAACTATTGAATCTAAAAAGCACGATGTCAACATGCTAAAAAGGAAAATGGATGCTTGGGAAAAAAATACACGTTGAATACAACGCAGAAGCTCTTACACAAAGATCACAAGAGCAGCTTAAAGTAATTTGGAAGGTCATGAAAGCGAAAGCCAAGAAAATGAAAGCTAAATGTAATCGAGAATAATTTCAAACTGACAGTAGCGTAGGTGAGACGAAGATCGACGATATAAGCCAGCCGGCCGTGGTGGCCGAGCGGTTCTAGGCGCTACAGTATGGAACCGCGCGATCGCTACGGTCGCAGGCTCGAATTCTGCCTCGGGCATGGGTGTGTGTGATGTCCTTAGGTTAGTTAGGTTTAAGTAGTCCTAAGTTCTAGGGGACTGAAGACCTCAGAAGTTAAGTCCCATAGTGCTCAGAGCCAGCCGGCCGTGGTGGCCGAGCGGTTCTAGGCGCTACAGTATGGAACCGCGCGATCGCTACGGTCGCAGGCTCGAATTCTGCCTCGGGCATGGGTGTGTGTGATGTCCTTAGGTTAGTTAGGTTTAAGTAGTCCTAAGTTCTAGGGGACTGAAGACCTCAGAAGTTAAGTCCCATAGTGCTCAGAGCCATCTGAACCATTTGATATAAGCCAAATGGTTGTTGATATGATCCCACAAGTTTTCGAGGGGATACTGGAGTTAACAATGACACATCTGAAGATAATGTGATACTTTCAAGCAACTTCGATGATGCTAACTCATTTGGAGGTAGCAATGAAATTGCTGAAGGTGGAATGTTATCCCATAGTCATGAAGCTCGGCCTGCATTCTCTTGTCGGAGCTTATCAGAAGACGCGCCCAGCAAAAGAGGGAGAGAACATGCGGTTATAGTGAAGAACCGAGAGTTGGTGAAAGAAGCAGACGAGCTTCATTCTTCATTCCATAAAAAAGTGTCTAACACAAGAGGAATACAATTCAAAAATGTTATTAATAGAAAGACAAAGAGAAATCAGGGAAGAAGAGCGTAACATTAAAATGGAAATTTGAATAAATTCAAAAGCAAACTTCAGGTTCCTGTTCTTCAGCCAATGTGCTCGATAAATTTGAGTTTTTTTGAATGAGTAATAAAATATTCATATGTATAAAACACCTTTTATTTACTTGATATTTATTCAAATGGTTAATGTGCTATTGTTTCTTGTATGGCATAATATTCGTGCTTATCATTTCAGCATCAAAAATGGTTCAAATGGCTCTGAGCACTATGGGACTTAACATCTGAGGTCATCAGTCCCCTAGAACTTAAAACTACTTAAACCTAACGACATCACACACATCCATGCCCGAGGCAGGATTCGAACCTGCGACCATAGCCGTCGCGCGGTTCCGGACTGATTGGCCTAGAACCGCTTGGCCACCGCGGCCGGCGAAGAAAAGAGAGACTTACACAAAGTAATAAATACGTGCCAAAATGAAATTCGAAAAACTGAGAAAAGAAACCCATCCGAAAGATTTACTGTACAGTGTGCCCACAAAGCTCCGTGACCCCCCATAAGTAATATAAATCCCTAAAGTTGAATAAATAACTTGAACAGCATTTCCTTAGAAGAGTTATCTTGAAATACGAACGATATAGAGTTGCGCGTCACCCAAGGAGATCTATGAGACAGGGCCCTCCGAATCGTAGCTGAGATGAACATTGCTGATTTCAGGTCTTCTTCCATCTGTTTAAGCAGAATCAAGAAATCATATAGTATAGGAAGTCACAAGACCACGAAGCTTACTACAAGTAAAAGTATAGAGGACATGCCATTAATTCGTAGGTGACGTGAAGACGAAGCTTGGCGTTACCCCAACATCTGCTGTGTCTAACGATGACAGTCACGTTTCGTGAAAGAAATGTGAACTAGTAGGACTTTATCATTTCGAAGCGAAAAAGACTGTGTCTGTTGTGCAGTCGACTAATGCTACGACAGATTTATAAACGACAATGACAGTGATAAGTATGAGTCGATTAACATATGTGCAACTTTAAATCTGTCTTCAGGAACCTCAAGGCATATCAGTATGCGGTAGTACAAAGTATGCTCGGTATACAATACAATAAGCAGAACAACGGTCAGGACTGTTGCTTACTCCGCCTCAGTTCTGTCTAAATAAAACTAATAATTACTGTGACGTGTCTGAAAGCAATAATTTTTCTTTTGTCACTTTTGCCTGGTGCAAGGGAAATGTTTGTAGTCGTCTTTCAAACAACACTTCGCTTTACTGTGGCGAGTACGGGGAATAAACAAGGAACTGTTTCGTTGATACTACAATATATATTATTCAAAAATTATCACAAGAACTGTCCTACAGAGATTACAATAAGATGTTGTATGTGTAAGGAATATGTCATTTCAATAAATTAATTTCTTTCATTACCCAGTCGGAGATTCCTAAACTATGAGTTCCGTGTTCCATCCAGCTAGTCTTCTCCTTTCGTCTCTAACAGGCAGAACTCGTGCCTCTTGTGCAGTACGTCTAAACCGCTAGCTGGACTCGAGAACAGTTCTGCGCCGAGTGTAACACATTTTAGCAGTAATTCGTTTAACTCAGCTGAGTTGTCGAAGAGGACTGCCCAGGCTTAGCAGCTCGGATCAAGGAAAGCTGCAGACCTTGTAATCAGCAAGCGTGGCTTTCCCAAAGCGTGTTTACTATGGTTGTCCTGAATCATTTCCGAGAGGATATCAGAACGTTCGCCTAAGCAGTGCTGTTGATGAATCTCTTAGTAACAGCGATTGAATCATAAAAATTGTTCAATCACTAACCCTTCATCTGCAAGCGACGTATTAAGGTTGTTTCCGTAAGCGCATGCAAAAATTTAACAGGAGATAGAGGATGCGCCACTGAACAATTTAAGGTAGGGAATCCGGAGTCGGGGAAGTAAGGAGATAATAAGAATAAAATCACATTACTGTGCACTTCTTTTGTTTACATTAGATACAATTAACTGAAAATACCATCACTGTCGCAATGAACGTACCATTTGTACTGTATCTTACAAAATGTGCTTAAACTGACGTCCATCAACCGCAATGCAAGCTGCAACACGTTCCAGCACCTCTTCAAAATCGCGTGTGCAAGTGGTCCTCGTGTTGCCAGTTCCCTCGTTTCTTCTTTCCAATGAACCAGTCTCGCACCACGTTCGTCGATGGAGAGAAATAAACACTCGTCGTGACGGATTATGCCTGTTAGGAACTCGTTCCCTATACAGCCTTTCAGCAGCGAGTGCACTGCAATGTACTTCCCCATACACAAGGTGCATGTCAGTGAGTTCTGCGAAACTGTACCGCTACAGCTCCATCGTTTTGGACTTCACGTCTCTGAGTAGCACTGAGTAATGAATGGATCTATCGTAAATTCATAGAACGTTCTGTCATGGGATAACGTAAATACGATACAACAGAGCCATCTTATGGACAAGTTAAGTAAACAAAACCTGCGTCATGACTTTAGAGTAATCAGGCTTGCCGGTCGGAGTGGCAGTGCGGTTCTAGGCGCTACAGTCTGGAACCGAGCGACCGCTACGTTCGCAGGTTCGAATCCTGCCTCGGGCATGGATGTGTGTGATGTCGTTAGGTTAGTTAGGTTTAATTAGTTCTAGGTTCTAGGCGACTGATGACCGCAGAAGTTAAGTCGCATAGTGCTGAGAGCCATTTGAACCATTTTTATAATCAGGTTTGTTGTCCTTGTTTCCTTGCAGGAAGCAAAGAATGTACATATAAATAAACAGCAAATACGTGTAAACTTGTACGCATGTTAGTTGTAGTTGTAAATAAGCTGGAAAACAGTAATTCTAGACAAAGTGGTAGACAAGTTTACTTAAGTATTTCTTTAAGCTGGCTTCTCCGACCGCAGGATCCTAACCTCAGATTGTTCAGTGGAGCATGTTACATTTCTGCGCGCTCTTACGGGAACACGGTCATTGTGCTTCCAGTGCTGATGCCTTATACAGTATTTGTGACAGGAGCTGAGCGCGCCAGGAGTACTAACGTCGGATATATGCGTTTCGAGGTTTTCTTAGTATATACACGCTATAAAACACACGTTATGTGTGACCAATTGGTACACCAAGTCCATCTCTCTTCCACTACTTTCATGAATGAAGAATAAATGCAGTAGGTACAGTTCACACGAACAGGAATAGTACGCAAAGACTCGAAGCCAAGCTACGAAGAGGTGAGATAGAATTCAAGTGAAGAGACACTGTGATGGCTTTGAACTGGCATGACCAAAGAGACGTATGTATGTTGTCGACATACCATATGACTCCAATGAAATCAGTTGTGAAAAATGCACCGCCAAACTAACACAAACATTGAAATTAAAATGTGAATTGAATGCAAGTAGACTATGGATGTAGTGGACACATATGGCATACTACTTAACCCAACATAATTTGCTCGCAAAACACTGAAATATTAGAAAAACACCTTTTTCACTCCTGAGAGTGCTACATTTGGCGTTATTTACAAGATTCGTGCCGGAAAACATACTTCAGTCATCCAATTTCAACTCAGCCGCGTTCTTGAGATTTTAAAGACATATCACCTAGAAAAGAAAGCATCAGGAGGTAGTAGATCAGGCGAAGAAAATTTATTGGGGCTTCTAGAAAGGCCGGCTGTTGTGACCGAGTGGTTCTAGGAGCTTCAGTCCGGAACCGCGCTGCTGCTGCGGTCGCAGGTTCGAATCCTGCCTCGATCATGGATTTGTGTCATGTCCTTAGGTTAGTTAGGTTTAAGCAGTTGTAAGTCTAGGGGACTGATGATCTCAGATGTTAAGTCCCATTGTGCTTAGAGCCATATGAACCATTTTCTTCGAGAAAGACACTTTCCAAGCACCGTCAGTAAAACAACACTGACTTGTAAGGATTTGGTTGGTTGTGTTGGGAAGGAGACCAGACAGCGAAGGTATAGGTCTCATCGGATTAGGAAAGGACGGGGAAGGAAGTCGGCCGTGCCCTTGGAAAGGAAGCATCCCGGCATTTGCTTGGAGCGATTAAGGGAAATCACCGAAAACCTAAATCAGGATGGCCGGACGCGGGATTCAACCGTCGTCCTCCCGAATGCGAGTCCAGCGTCTAACCACTGCGCCACCTCGCTCGGTGACTTGTAAGGAGATGTGTTATATGCAGCGTTACTGCTGTAAACAATTTGCCGTGGGACTCTGTGTTGTGCCTATTTCAAATATGCCTATATTACACAAAAAAACACCTTACTGGTATGTGTTTCCTTGTAGTGTTATCCAGTATTAGGAACATCGACGATAAGGAATATTCAGATCACAATTTGTTTTAAGAACTTGTTGGTGAGAATAAATACGGAAGAACCCGCGATGATAACGCTAAGAGCAGCAGTGCTCAGCGCCGTATAGTGCCCAAACGGGCGGTGCCGTTGGGAGCATCCCTACCGCACAGGGATGCGTTCAATGTTATGACACACTCACCGGTGAAAGGGCTAATAAACACGGAAATCCACCATTTTCTCCTACTGTTTTCTCTATTGTTTATCCTCTGTTGCCCATTCCCGTTTCAGTAATTGCTGTATGGAAAGTCCAGATCCAAAAATCTATTTTGCCAGTAATTCACTGGCTGGCAGTAATAAAGCCACTGACTTAAATTGTGATACTGTAGAAGGGCATGGAGCAAAAGAGAAAATTATTACTCAGGATCGTATCATAAAACTTTCATTCTGTTGCAACGGACCTTCGGCTGTTATCTTTAAAGGTCAAAGTGCTATTTGACGACACTAATAAGCTCCTAATCTGTGTCAATGTCGATCTGTTGATAATATTCTTGTACACACTCGCACCGCCTCCACGAAGAGTGCTAGTGACTGCCGTGAGTTGTTTTTTGAGAAATCATATCACATGTTCTCTTCTGAACCGTAAGTAAACTGTTAAGTGTTGATTCACTTTGCGTCAATTACTGCGCATCGTTCGTAGCTCCCGCGTTAGAGCGCGCCAACAAACTTCGGTTACCGTCGGCCCAGTTCGACCCAAACCGGCACTCTAGCGTCGTCTGCCGCGTGGCGGGTAGCAAGAGCCATTCAATCGATTGGAGCCACGGCGCCGATTGCTTCCTTTACATTTCAGGAACGCGCCAAGGAGTCTTCATCGTTATCCAAACGACGCATACACATTTGACTCTTTGTTACAGTTCGGAACGAAGTTATAGCAAACCATCTCCACTAAGATGTTATTTAGAAAAGTAAAGACAGATTTCTTTTTTCGTGCTTCAGGCAGGTATGACAGATACACACTAAACAGTTCAAAGCAATGTGGAACCTCAATAGCTGCGTCGGTGCTATGGACTGCCAAATTTGTTAAGTAGGGTTGACGTATCGGTATCAAAACTTAATGTTATGGGATATAGTTGCCCTCCTAATAGAACTAAAACCTTTGCTGTTTGCTTTAATTCCGATTTCGTATGCTCGACTACATTGGCGATGTCACACAGGTTTCTTTGTGTATTGAATACACAACTACTCTAATCTTTCTAATGCGTTGCACCATAGTGTGTACCACACACCAACCGCTACCGTCGTAACCATTAAATATATTTCGTCCATAGTTGTTTGATTCCAAATAGTGAAAGACCGAATCTGTGACAACTGAATCTATGAAGCAACACAATTTAAACGCACCTGTCCGTGTACCGCCAACATAAATCTTATATATTTATTGAACTTCTGAGATTAGTTTCATTCACAGAATCGATAACCCAGTGTTTTTTACATTAAATCTTAAAAGAATTCCCTTATGACGGTGTTCAATGTATGAACAACATAGACACCAAATACTTAAATTCTGTAACTGGCTCAGTTTCTTTTGTGTATCTCACATAGAGGGGAAGCTGCGACAGTTTGGATTCTGTGACGCGTCTTTAAGACATCTCTCAGTTCACCTGTTTTCTTAGCACGAATGTAACTTTCTTTACTGGAGCGTTACTCAGCTCGTTTAAAGTCACGTCGAATTAATACCCTCAGAATAAAATACTGTAAGCAACTAAAACTAGCCCGACGTGACTTCGTTATTCAGCTGTGTATGTAAGCAATTTTACAGGGTGCAGCAGAAACAATGACCTCTTCTGAATTACGCACCATTGTTGAACACGGCTTCCTACAGAGTTGATGTTGGTACCAATGCGTATTGCGGTTCATGGCATTACCAGTCTCTATGAGTCCTTCTATATCGTCGTACCACACATATGGGAAGCGCAAAGGTGCATTGTGTCTTCGTATATCATAGGCGGTTTCGGCTACTCCGGACTGCCAGTTTTCTTGTCAGCAGTTGCTACGTCAGAAGTTGCAGAACGATCGCTCTTAGCTATAAATGTCAACATCCAAAGAACAATGAATCCTTTCTCGATGTACAACAGACTCCATTTCTCCCCTAATTTGTCCGTTGGACTGACATGTCATTGACTAGAAACGTGGGAGATCATGTCTCTTTACGAATGTACTATACGTGTATCCTGAAATCAAATTCAAGGAACATCCAAATATTGAGGCAAAAAGGATCCGAAAACACGTAAGATATCTATAGGATTCGACGCTTTAACTTTAGGGCTTTCTTTAGCATTGGGTAGTGCTGTGAAATATCCGTTGTTTCATGAGTGACGTATCGGTAGTTGTAGTTTAACCGAACTTATATCGTTAATTTTTTCGCCGTTGCCTTCTACCCCAGAAACAACGGTATTGTAATTCGAAGAACGCAGGACAGATTTTTTTGCCTAGCTTATAGTGTTACACTGTAATTAATTTATTTAATAATACTCCAGCATTAAGTTCTAAACAAAAATAAATATTTCAAAGTTCTCAAAAACGAAGTTACTAAATTACTTAGAAGTAACATTTTCGTAATTGATTATGATGTGACGTTAATCGTGCATACACCGCTTAGACAAAAGCAAAATACCAAAAAGCCATAGTAGCAACATAGGATTAGGAGACAACGAAAGTAATTTCAAATCTACTAGAATGTTATAAGCTATCTGAGTTCCAATATTGTTTTAAACAACAATACAATTGCAAAAAATAGTCTTCATTTACAGACGACTACGTATATTTTTCGTCGTTTCGCATTCAACAATTAGCTTCATATTCCATCGAAACATACAATATACCTTAGTTCCAATCTGTAATCAATCTATCGTTCTATTAAAAAACGCCGATCATACATCTTTCATTTTCGTATCTCTGATTGCAATGATTGATACTGTTAGTTGCCGCTATCAGTTGTTCCGCTATTCAAATTAAAACGCCCGCACGTTTACCGCTAAAGTTCGGAGGCCTCACAGAGGTCCAAAAACTCGTAGAAATGCCTTATGTGAGAGAGTTTGTGCTACTTTGTTCACTACGCTGCTTATTTTTGGGACAATATACTGCTATTTTGTATTATTCAGGAACTACAAGATAGCGAGGAAAATTCAATACAAAATGCTCCGAATTAAGTATTTGTGAGAGACAAAGAGGGATTAATACGTTGCTTGTTTATTTCCGAGGTACGTATAAGACGCTACTATGTAAATCGAAGTGCATCTGGCTATGAAGCGTACTATGTGGAATAGCATCTCATACTCAAGGTCGAAAGCTGCAAGCATTTTGTGTGATTACAAGAGAAAAGCTACATGAGCGACGCTTCAGTTGGCTACCTTTTCGGCTTTCCTCGTGACTTAGGCCTCATCCGCGATGTGAGTTGTATAATAATTTATCAGAATTATTGTTCTTAAGTTTTTTTCATTTCATTATTACTCAGCCTTTTAAATATTACCGTTTGCTATGTCATCATGGATGAACAGAAGTATTGTTCTTAAGTGTCTGAGCCGCTTGTATGAGATGCCAGCTCCCAGTGAACAGTTGGGTTCATAGATACACAGGGTGACCCAAAAGTCCGTTACCTCTCGAAAATGCAGTAATTCACTGAATAATGTAGGCAGAGAGGTAAAAATTGACACACATTCCTGAAGTGAGACAATGTAGTATGGATCTATATTTTATACTGCATCGCATATAATAAAGGAACATTTATTGATACAGTTACATTCTTGAGTACTTTACACATTTTTCTGTGAATAATACAATAGAATTTGGTTCTAGTCACTTTCTTATGTTTTATTTTTCTTCGTGCAATACGCATATTGGATGAAGGGTGATGGGAGTACTGTGAAATGGTCAGCAATATGTAAGGCTGATGTCTCAGTTGATTACTGCTGTCTGCTGTATGTTTTGCATTCAGTCCAAGGCTTCTTTCACTAGATATTAAAAACATCAGATAAATATCGAAGGTGTACATCACTAAATCAAAAAACGGTTCAAACGGCTCTGAGCACTATGGGACTCAACTGCTGTGGTCATTACTCCCCTAGAACTTAGAACTAGTTAAACCTAATTAACCTAAGGACATCACAAACATCCATGCCCGAGGCAGGATTCGAACCTGCGACCATAGCGGTCTTGCGGTATCACTAAATCAGGAAGGAAAATATGTAACGACTAAAAGAAAGCATCAGCTAACAAAACTCTTCCTGAGGCATCAAGGAATAGTCAATTTTGCGGTGGTCTAGCGGTTCTAGGCGCGTAGTCCGGAACCGCGCGACTGCTACGGTCGCAGGTTCGAATCCTGCCTCGGGCATGGATGTGTGCAATGTCCTTAGGTTAGTTAGGTTTCAGTAGTTCTAAGTTCTAGGGGACTGATGACCACAGATGTTAAGTCCCATAGTTCTCAGAACCATTTGAACCATTTTTTGAATAGTCAATTTTATTATGGAGCGGAGTAAAGGAGGTAAAAATTGTAGAGGAAGACCAAGGCTTGACTACAATTAACTGATTCAAGTGGACGTAAGTTGCAATAGCTATGCAAAGATGAAAATACTTGCGCTAGATAGAAGCTGCATCAAACCAGTCTTCAAAGTGAAGACCATGATGAAAAAAATTGTATTTGAGAGTAATATATAGTCTCTGATAATATTTTAGGTACATAATCACTTTACTTCTTGCCTGCACTGCCAATTGCAAATGACTAAATTTGATCTCTGTCTGCACAACAATAAAATGGGTGACAAAAAAAGTAAAACACTCAAAAGACATGGTCAGATGTCAGTGTAAGTTTGAACATGTTCATGCCATCACCAGGTATGTAAATTATTAGCACAGCAATACTCTCTGATAGGTTGAATGGCCTCTGGAGTGCTTTAATGTTCTCGTGTTTAATGTTGTTAGTATGGCTGTTAGGGTATATAGGGAGTATCAACACCATAAATAGTTGATTGATCACTGTGAAGGATACAGAGATGCATACTCATCTGAGACAGCATTATCAGCACTTCACACAGTTTGAAAAGAACCTTACTGTGGAAGTCAATTTGGCCCGCTAGTTGAATTGTCCAATCATCAAAGGTTTGTGGGGCATTTGAGTGTGACAATGGCCCAATGTTAGACTGTATGAAAATGTGGGGTTTCAGTTGACCATACATAACAACCACAGAAGAGGATAGATGCATAGTGCACCAAGCGCATCGTAATCCTTTCACATCTGTACCTACCATCTATGCAATAGGTAACAGACTGCGTGTAACTTCGTTTGTCAACCCACACCATTGTTTGGAGGATTGCAGCAGCCACACTAGGGAATTATTGTGCCATAATCAGCTTTTAATACCACAAAAAAACTGCTGTGTAGAGTGTCACTGTGTTCAGGGGGCACAGACTACTGACAAATGGTGTCGCATTGTGTTCAGCGATGAATTGTGGTTCTGCATTATCCCGGATTCCCATTGTCGGTGAGAATTGTAATGATGTGGGGAGGGATATCATTCTCCCATGCCTTGGAGAGCCACAACAGTATTACTCCTGGCGTCATTATGTGGGAAGCCATTGTTATGACTTCAGGTCATAGCTGTTAGTGATTGAGGGATCTCTGTCAGTACAGTATGTCATGGACATACTGTGAGATCATGTGTTATGTCTCATGTGACAGTATCACAATACCATTTCTTTGGCAGAATAATGCTTATCCGTAAATGACACAGGCCTCAATGTACTGTCTGTGTGATGATGAGGTACTCGAATGGACAGCAGGAACCCCTGTGTGGGACCAGCTTGGCCATTAATCTTTCCCCATGCCAGTATTCAGGATATCAATGACCACTTAGAACAGTTGTGAGCCAGCTTGCCATTGAAGAGGTAGAATGGTTTTATGACACCTTCCCAAATGAATCAGTGCATGCAGCCAGGCCAGAGGAGCTGAACTGTCATACTGATAAGTGGGCTCATACCGCCAAGTTCTTTGCAAATTTGACTCATTTTCATAATCTCCAAAATAACATCACATGCTCTCGTAACCCACAAAGTTTCATTTTGTATCCTTCTCCCATTTTTTCTCGGGCAATACTCATTACTTCAGATTAAGCGTTTGGACCGTATTAATTCCAGTGTGTAATGAACTAAATGATTCCTCAAACTGCCATAAATAATTTTCTACACTGAGAAGAAAAATGCTCTGACGTTTTCTGTTTTGAGCTGAATATATTAATCGATAATTTTATTTCCTGGTAAGTGTTATTTTACAAAAATATTGCCGGCCGAAGTGGCCGTGCGGTTAAAGGCGCTGCAGTCTGGAACCGCAGGACCGCTACGGTCGCAGGTTCGAATCCTGCCTCGGGCATGGATGTTTGTGATGTCCTTAGGTTAGTTAGGTTTAACTAGTTCTAAGATCTAGGGGACTAATGACCTCAGCAGTTGAGTCCCATAGTGCTCAGAGCCATTTGAACCATTTGAACAAAAATATTATTTTGTTCTTTGCAATAGCCTTTAAAAATAAAATGTGGTGACATCCTTTCTTGTTTCAGAAAACCTGTGCTACAAAATGTCTGTATGGGTGATTAATGTAGCCAGAAGGAACTCTAGGGTAATGAAGAGAATACAACAGTTTACTCAAGCAAAGGAAGTTGTTTCTTAAAATACCATATAGCTTAAACATTTAACTGCTGAATGCACTATAAATAAATTTTGATGCTGAATCAAGCATATGTTTCTTAAGAAATGCTGACTGTGTTTCCATTTAGTGTCTATTTATGTCTTTACATACAAACAAAATGTTATTATGGAGTACCACATTGCAGTTTTTACTAATTCATATGCTACAAATAGATCAAATTAGCACTTCTAACATGACTTTCATATAAAATGCAAAATATAGTGGCTATGTATATATTCATATATAAAAGAAATGTTCATATAAAATAAACTTAAGATATAGTTAACACATTTAACAATTACATAAAGTGCAAAAAGATTCACTGCTGAATGTAGCATATATTTACTTTACAATGGTCATTGCATTTGCATTCAGTGCATATCTACATGTTTATGTATAAATGAAATGTTCATATGAAATACTATGTTATTCATTTAACTATTCTATGTAGTACAAATAAATTATATTAGTGTATTTAATGTATTTTTCTTCTAAATTGTTATACTGTATTTGCATTCAGTACATGTGTATGTGTCCTTATATTAATTTAGTGTTCATATAAAGTAAAACGTAAGGTATATTTTGCATTCTACCTCTTGAACACTCTGCAATTAATTTTCATTCCTCAGTCTAGCATGTATTTCCTTCAAAATGGTTGTTGTGTTTGCATTCAGTGCATATTTACGTGCTTATATATAGAGGAAATATTCATATGAATTACAGAATTAGCCTACATAATATAAAAAATATATTAAATTAATACAGATAGTACATATTTCTTTGAATCCACCCACTGTATTTGCATCATTGTATATGCAGGTGTTCATATACAAAGGATATGTTCATATGAAGTTAAATTTCACTAGTAAATAAAATACAAATAAACTTCTGTTAAGAAACTGCTGTACAAATATCTTTGATATTATTAACTCTTTATTTTCAATGTATATATGAGTCTTTAATGTTATGTGGTGAGAATGTAAATCAGTTTATCATATGAACAACCCCATTTCCTCAAATTGCGATTCTTATATCACTGGATGCAGGGCTGATTGATGGTTATGATTTCATCTGATACTTTCAGCATTTAAAGTTATGCTACTTTAAAATTACTGTGTGTGAAATGACTGACATGACCAGCTTAGTAAATATAAATTTAATTTTTTTACCAGATATAGCATAGCAATTAGTGTTATGAGGGACATTAAAGAGAGATAAAAGTCACTCATAATTTACTCATTACTCAGTGAGAGCTGTAAGCAGCATGTTGTTATTCATCATGTATGGTGATTATGGAACTTCACTATGACTTTCTCCACAGGAAACTGGCTGAAGGGTATATTGTACGTACATTGTACGATAAACAGAATTCCTTGCATTATTCTTAGCAGCTTCACCTGTTGTTGCCTCCCCCCCCCCTTATGTTTCCAAGGTGGACTGCATTTAGTGTACATATTCTCCATTGAATATGGTAAGAGATATTCTTAAGACTGTAAGAACACCCCTCCCCCCTTCCTCCCAAAACACACACGCACACACATAAGTCCATTATGCATTAGGCAAGCTACACTGAAATCATAAACAATAGTGAATCTATGTAAAGTTACTATGAATAGTCACTAATTCTGTGTATGTAAGTAATACACAGGAGAGATAAATTAGAATTATGATGGTATCATACACAATATCCCATACTCTAAACAATATCTGGCAGGGTATAGAACTGAAAGCCATATAAACCTAAAACACTATGACCCAGTTCCTAAACATGAGTCCCGTAACCTGGTTATTACACCACCTCTCCCACTGTCAGCGGCTGAATGCGCATCAGAAGTGTGCCAAGGAGATAGATGTAGAATATGGTTTTGTAACTTAATACATTCAAACAGCATTTACAAGGGAGGTGTGTGGGACATTATGTCAGAAGGCAGTTTCATAGCTTTCACATAAAGAGCCAACATTACTTTTACATTCACTGTGATCCAACAGGTAACTTTGAGTTTGTTTTCAAATGACAATTTTCTCAGAGTATTACTAGCAGTTTTGATGCTGTGAGACTTTCCATACTATGCTTAGCTGAAAGTCTCACTGTGATCCATTCTTACTGACTTCCTTTCAGGCATTAGTAATTATGCAAATTGATAAAGCACATAACACTGGGTGCTTTTCAATATCTCTGTCAGTGGTTGTTAATTTGGCCATCTTCATACTATTAATTGGTTTTATTATCAATGTGGTTGTGTAATTGCTATTGTAAGCTTTAAAGATATGTTTGTATGCTGCAAAATTCCATATATTTTTGCGGACTTAACCCTATACTACTCAAATAGCTACATTACTCTCATTATTCATGCATCTGACTGTAATGTATCTAATCTGCAGGAAAATATTACTGCATTTTCAATCAGTTTTCCTCATATGACTGATTCTTTGTTGTGTGAACACTGCATGAGAGAAAAGTAGTCATTCTATATTTAGTGTTGATTCTTGGAACTTAGTAATCCTATAATCTGCTGAGGAGTTATGATACAAACTTTTATGATACAATTGTTTATCACAGTAAGTAAACAATCTGAGAGAGAGTATCTTCTCATCTTGATGACTGAAAACTGTCTATCCTGGACAATATCCCAAGGAGCAGTGTAGGGAATTCCACATGGTTCTTCAGGTTGAAGCAATGTCTCGTAAGTGGATGATGGAAGTGCAGCAGTGGATGTGGATCAAAATCAGCATGTAGAGTGGGAGCATATATGCTCCTGCCTATACTTTACTTGAACATAGGGACTGATGACCTCAGCATTTTGATCCCATAAGGTCTTAAGACAAATTTTGAAATTTTACTTAAACAAATTTTGCCCTCTCTAATTTATTCTCTTTAATGCCATGTATGTGAAGTACAGCAGGTTGTTCTAAGATACCAAAGTAAAATTTTTGTTAAAATACTTTAGGGGATTTTAGTTGGACAACTGGTGCTCTATTGTAACCATTCAACACTGCAGCTTTTTCTTTTACATTTAAAGAAAAACTTTACAATGGACCAGCTATGTCAACATAGATGTATAATACAGCTTTGATCTGAAATTTCAATGCGGCATAAAAAAGTACTGCAAAACAAGGTTGAAGCTCTTCAAGAATTACACAATTCTGTAGACAAGGAAGGAGGCTGGAATGAATAAGACATATATGCACTGTCCTTATTAGATAATTGTTACTGTAGTAAAGATTGACTTATAATTGAAGTTGTTGCTAATGAATTACAGTTTCTGATAGGTTTTCAAGATAAACAGG
The DNA here is from genome assembly GCF_021461385.2 of Schistocerca piceifrons. Lineage (NCBI taxonomy): Eukaryota > Metazoa > Arthropoda > Insecta > Orthoptera > Acrididae > Schistocerca > Schistocerca piceifrons. The sequence goes on from NC_060149.1 coordinate 808,619,333, forward strand.
ATAACTTTATCTTATAACGCAGTATTAATTAATTAAATGTAATCTATGGTAAGTAGTAGTTGTGTGAAGTCACTTGCAAATTTCATGTGCAGTCTGGTGAGACATCTGGGAGATTGGGATTATTCATATCAGAATACCTTTCACTAATATGGTCACTTGTAGCTAATTAAAACCATTACTTCTAGAGAAAACATGACATACAGAATGACAGTGTAAAATGAAGAAATAGTACCTGCACAGAATTTGCACCCTATTCTAAGATTCATCACTTAAAACTGCAATACTGTACTTAAATAGTTAAATGCTATTAACAGAAATAAATTGGGAATTTAATTCTGGAGGACTGAATGTCATAAATTATTGTCCAGTCAATGAACTTCTATAATTTTCTAAACAACTTGGTCCTACGCTAAGGATTTCTCTCAGTACCATGATAAGATAAAAATTTTGCACTAGCAAACACATATTTTCCATCACTCAGGTATTAATGTGCTTATTCATTAATAGTGATCATTTACCAGTGTACCAGTACCACTTTTGCATGTTGTACAGTAAGAAATTAACCAGTGGTGACACAAATGTTGACAAGGTCTAATAACATTAAATCTGTACAGTAAAATTTCATGTAAAGTCATCAGTGCATCAACAAAAAAATAACCTCCTTCAGTAATGAAATAAGAACTGTTAATGCATCAGGATTGGCCAGGAGGGGAAAGCTGTAGGTACCCATAAAAAACACATATTTTTATATGCATGAAAGTTTAATGCTGTAAACAGGCAGGCCTAGAGAAACCACCAAGACTGCAGGGCAGGAGAGGAGGGCATCTGGTCGATTTGGAAGCTGCCAGCAGAAGAGAGCGAATGGTGTGTCCACTCCCGGCAGCTGGCCGTGGTTCCACCCCCACTTGACCACCTCCAAGGCTCCCTATTGGTTGGTCAGATCATAAGACATGCAGTTTGGTAGCGTTACCTCGCCAGCAACGTGAGTTAGCTGCTGATGGTTCAACACGTGAGTGTCAGGGTGGTACTATCCGGTTTTGGGCAATGTAACTGAGACACTGCAACTTGCGACCAGGCAGAAGGCACAGACGAACATCAAGTGAAAAAAAAATCAAATTTTTATACTAGTAAACAAATCCAGTAACGACCCCTGCTGTACACCCTTCTCCCCTCCACAGGAGTGAAGAATGTGGGGATGGTAAATTGACAGTTACTAAGGGGCTCCTGCAAAGGAAGGCCTTACATAATTTTAACAATATATCTTGATTATTTGTGTTTGCATGCTAGGTTTGTATTAAAAATGACAATAAATAGGTGATGAATGCTTGCTTGATGAAATTTGGACGACGGCGGATGGTGTAGCATTGGTGTGGGAAGCTGCGAGTAGTGTGCTGTTTGCAGCTATCAGCTGTTGGCGGGGCAATGGCCGAGGTCACTGAATGCGGCAGGCAGCAGCATGGTGTGATGCACTGCAACTTCCGCCAGAGCGTATAAGCAGCGGGTTCCGGAAGGGTCGATGCACAGATCAAGAGGGGGGAGGGTGGAATAGTTAACACTGATGGAGCACTTCACAAGCAAATTTCGTTGCTCACATGTAAAGGAGGGCCATGCTTTTCCTTTTGGGTAGATTTTACTTATTTACTGTTCCTTTCTACTCACTACTACCTTTTACTGACTGCTACAGTATGGGGGCAGCAAGGAACACTCTTGCTCCCATTTCACAACATAACATGATATTCCCCAGGAGATTGCTGTTCAGGGACAACAGAAGGGGGTGACCGAAGTCATGCAAAAAGTCCTTTTCTAAACGATACTCATAGTGATAAACCAATAAAGATGATTTCTAAAGGGGTATATACAGAACTAGGACAAGCATGCAAACACCTCCTCAGGAGGGGTAGTGATATTACAGGGAGAGCTATTAAATAGTGAACTGCTACTATTAAGTACCACACAGTAGGGCTGGGTTGCTCGAAAGTATTCATAACAGAGTTGTTCTTTATATAACACTCTCCATACATTGTCACTCAAAACTTATATAATGAATGGCGAATAAATCATATGAAAATTAGAATTAATTACAGCAGACAAGATGAAGAATAGGGAGGAAGTGGTAGTGTTTGGGGATGTGACTGGCTTATCGCAAGGTGACAGCTGTGCCAGTCCATGTGTTTGCACCATGCTCTGCTTTTAGTAAGCGTTCACTGGTAGCATAACATGCAATTTAAATGACTCCATAACTTTGCATCAACTCTAAACTTACTGCATGGTGAAGTGAATCATGGCTAATGGTTTTGCTCTGACCTCAGGGTGGCAGCATAAAACAGACCATTTAACATCACCTACAACAACACACACAGGAACTCTTGCCTGTACACAGATCAACTTACAGGAGTAAAACAAATCAATTCTTTTCCATCACCAACAAAACTTCGCTGCCCTCTGGGGGTTAACAACCAGAAGTGATCTGGTAGCGTCATACATTGAGTTAATCAATCAAGGAACTACCACTTACAAAAAAATAAATAAATTGTTTGGGAAGATTCAAAAGAACTACAGGGATCGACGTTAGTAGCAATGGGGTAGTAGGAGGCTGAGGGGGGTATGGTCATGCTTACTCATCATCTAGCTTGGAAAGGGTGCTACAATGAGAGGTTGCATTAATAAAATCTGCAATCAATCTGTAGGTGAAATTCGCTGTATGTAGTGATTTCATAAGTGATTCGCTGAACCGGAAGCTTTAGTACTGAATGTCAGGAAAGAAAAGAGATTTGACAAATGGGAAAAAGTTTGTTGCATTTAATGCAGAGTTTGTTCTGGGTATATTCATGTACAGCGGTCCACGATCGCAATGCTGGGGTCGCACGACATACTGGCCAGTCAGGCCGAGAGGCCAACCTGCGGCGAACCGGGAATGTGTTCACATTAAAGAGTAGGGAATGGAGTATAATTGGGAACAGGCTCAGGTAATAGGTTTCAGAATAAAATTGATTCAGCGCTGATACCTAGTAGTTGCAGGATACGGAGATATGGGATCAGATACACACGTCTACTGGGTGTACCTTGGTGATACCTAGTAGTTGCAGGATACGGAGATATGGCCTCGGATACACACGTCTACTGGGTGTACCATCACTGAGGAAGTCAGTAACTATATGGTACAGCCAGGTTTCCATACAAGGAATTGCAATGGGTGGATTGTCTAAGAGCATGATTCTGATTAGACCTCTGATTACAATAAGTGAATAGCCTAAGAGTAGGCAGGGTGCAGGACAGATGCTGCTAGAGGAGCAGGAGGCTTAACGTGGCAACAACAGAGAAATTCTAACTGTAATACTTGTATTGGAATGTAAAACGCTTCCTTTCTCCTCCTTCTGGGGGGAGGCAATGACTAACAGAAGAAAGAGATAGGTAGGCGATCGCTTTGCAAAACTGAAAACTGAAAGAATAAACCGATCAGTTGGGCACTCTGTGGGCACTAACTGCAATTTGTAAGGCACATGGCCCTGGAGGAGGGAGGTAGAAAGTAATGGTTGAGGTGGGAACGAGCAACTCAAAGCAAAAGTAGGAATCCAGTGCAAAGCATGGGTAAGACATAGGGCGATTACTTGTCAGGGGGGTAATTTCTACAAAATGCCTAAGTTCCCAGAAGAAACAGGGTGAGTTATGAAAAGAGAGGTGTGAAGTACTGCAATAGTGGTCAATAATCTACTGTAGTGTACAATATATTTTCAACTAGATAGCATGTTACCGCACTTGGGCAATGACGTCATGTCATTGGCTCTAATCATTAACAAACCAGTGCTTATTTCAGCGGGAGCTTCCATCTTGGAACATCATGTGCATGTTTGTTTGAATGAACAAACGGGTGTCCCTCACTTCCTAAGTGCATGGTGGGGCACTGTATCCAAATGGTAGTAGTGTCGATTTTCGTGCTCGCTCGTAATAACTTCACTTCCTCAATCAATTACTTCGTAAGAAGTAGGGTGAATAATAACGAAACCTAAATTTGTCTGGGTGAAAACTTAAATGTGCAACACACATGTGGGATGCTAACTACTATTCTTCATTTACTTGGGTGAAACTTATTCATATCTCTCCTACCACAAATTCTATCTTGCTTACCACTCTACAGTGAGAGGGTAGTGTACTTCTTTTCAACTTCAAGGGAGCATTCAACTCATCTCTATTGGGTATTTGATATGGTGCATAATACGATTTCAGAACCTATAACTCAAAAAAGTCATGTATCATCTTACATTATGGGAGTATTGTTGTAGTGCAATATATCTAAAATATAGGCTGTGGTGGGTCTTTACATACTGGGGTTGGTGGTGTAAGGTACAAGTACATATTATACAACACATAAACTACAAAAATACATGCAAGTAAAAACATATGGGATATCAAGGGCGTTGCTGTGCAAAAAAATGATGATGTAATGTTTAAACCTAACATAAACCCATAAGGGAATAAAAAAAAGAAAAATACAAGTTATTGGTACCAATTATTAACTAGTTATCAACTGACAACGCGTAGTGGGTCGGACTTTACTCAACACTGTTAAGCATACAAAAGGCATAAAATACAGAGTGGTGAAACAATTTATCAGACTCTGTACTGGGGAAAACAGGTAGCATTATGAAACTGGCTTTAGATAGAAACAGACAGAGGCAACAGAAGCGGGTTTCAAGTTAGTGCTGAGACTGAAGCATTGTGCACGTGTAGTACTTAGATAGAGGAACAGCTGCGAAGCACGTGTAACGCTGCGCTATCCAGGAGTGGCGCATTGTAACTAACCAGTTGCAAAATGTATTCCATAAAAATTAGTAAGATTATAGCAGATTTAGTGATTGCTGCGAATAGTATTGACCAATGAAATGATAAAGAAGGGTTGAATATGCTGTGATGAGCACATAATAGTGAAGCCATCTGTGAATTTGGAGAAAGAGTAGGTGGTTGGTTATGAACGTATGCGAGACTAAATAGAGGGTAGTACTATTCTTCAGGGGAGGTTTGGAACCACAAAGCGCCACCAAACCAATTGTGGATATACTTGAAGACACCCCTTTAACGGCATGCTTCAATATTGTGGTGTGTTTCTGCTTCACGATCCATCAGCTGGAAGTGGTTTGCTTCTAAACTTCCCATGGAGGTATAGCCTGATTAGGAGACATGTTAGGGGCTTAGGAATGCAAATAAATTTACGGGTTGAAGTTACTCAGTCAGTGAGGTGGAAGGACAGAAGAAATTACGTTTATAATAGGTATTGCTTAAAAAAGGTGGCGCCTTTCTGTGTTGAGGTGCTATGCATTGATAGCGAAGATGGTTCTAGTGTGTGTATCATAATCTAATGGCGGAAGAAAGGTCCACAGGGGGAAGGGGGGGACTCAGGCAGTGACAGCTGGGCGTGGTTAGTGAGATGCCGTGCGTTGGTGGACGGGCGGGGAGGTACTGCAGTGTCAGATGAGTGTCTCTGCCCTTCTACACGATGACCACTGCTTGCAGCTCCTTGGTTGACAGCACCAGCTGATTTTGACAGGCAGAGTGCAGAGGAGTTCACAATTTTGCAGTAGCAATGTTTAAACAAGAGAGTTACTCAATAAAGTAATACTCTTATTTGAAATTAACTGTATTAGTACTGAGAGTAGAGCTGCTGTCCAACCACTAGGCATGTCATAACACATAAATAACATAATCAAAATAAAATCAATATAACACTGGTTAGAACTAAGAATTAATTAAGCGAGGCCAGCATTGCAGAACAGGCTGGGTGGGTAAAACTCTGACAATCTCTTTCCGAGGGGGATGCTAGGGGACATTTTAGTAATTATAGTAGGGGTAAAATGTTCACCTGCAAACAGAAAGATAAAAAATAATAAAGTGGTTGCCTGAATCTTGTTACTTTTTCTTTTGATTGATCAAAATGGGAATCTCTTAAGCACAAAATAGCACCTTAGTTTCAAGTCTCTGGACCTAAGGGCATATCAGTGTTTGGATCTGAGGGCGGATCTATGGCAAGCTGGGGGCGATGTAACTTTCCATTTACTCCACTTCACAGGGGAAACAGGACCTGCTGAAGGTCCGGCATTTGTCTCAGAAGGTGGGGGGAGAGGCATAGTTCCTGAATAGGGTTTTATCCTATCAAAATGAATGATCACTTTGCGGTTGGACAATTGTAATTCTGCATTGACAGGAGAAGTGAGTCAAATAATTCAATATCGTCTGTCATACAGGGTGGTAAGTTTCTTTACTCTTCCTTTCTTTATGCTAGGTTTTTTCAGTAAAACCAAATCACCAGGTTTGTACGGTGGGGGGGGGGGGGGGGGGGGGGAGGATGGCATTTTTATTGCTTCTTTCTATCTGCCTCCTGGTTGCCTTGTGGTTGTTCCCCTGTACCTTCTTACAAATGGCCTTATGGGGGTGGGCTAGGCCCTTAACGGCTGTGTGATCGATTCCCGGAGGTAATTTATCAATCTCAAAGGGAGATTCCATAGGGCAGCAAAACACTATCTCATAATGGGTATGTTCTGTGGCTTCGTGGAAATGGCTTTTGTACACACTTGCCACATACGGAATGTATCTTTGCCAGTAGCTGTGGGTTGAGTTAACATAATGGGAAAGCATTCATTTTACAGTGTGATGAACATGTTCAATACGACCATTTGCCTGTGGGTGAAAAGGGATGGCTCTCCATTTTTTATTCTCAGCAATTTGCAAACTTGGATAAATAAGGCAGACATAAAGTTGGTTCCTTGGTCAGTTGTAATGGCTTCAGGGCTTCCGGAAGAAAGGACCAAAGTGTGTGCTACAGTTTCAGCTGACATGTCAGTGATGGGTACCAAAATAAGGTATTGGGAAAAGTGATCAATAATAGAATATATTTACTTCCTTGTGTACTTACGGGAAGTGGCCCGACCACGTCTAAAGCGATGAACTGAAAGGGTTTTGATGCCTTGAGAAGAGACTGCAAGGGAATTTTGATTCATGGGGGTGGTGCTCTTTGGGCACAGGGTAGGCAATTTTTTATATACTTGGTAACATCTCGCCATCTGTTGTCCTACCAATACTACACGGAAATGTGGGTGTTTGTGGCTATTCATCCCCTATGGCAAGCTTGGATGCTGTTGTGCACTGGGCAATAATTCTTGATTGCAAGTCTTTTGGTATTACTATACATTTATCCAGGGGGGTCTTATGATATAGAATTCCATCCTCTGTAACAAAATCCGGATGCGAGCGATACTGGCAACATTTTGCATCATTTTCCTGGGAGTCTTTTAGTTTGTCAATTAGTTCTTCACCTGTTTGTGCTACTCTCACCTTTCTGCTAAGGGTATTAGCATTCTGGTGCAATCATCCAGCTTTGTGTTGCACTTGGTAATCATCCTCACTCAGTTTCAGGACCCAGCGTGTGAGACAGCTGCTAGGGTCTTTTAAATTTAATAGCCACTGAAGTGCTGCATGATCTGTTATTATTGTAAATTTTCTCTCATAAAGGTAGCATCTAAAGTAGATAACTCTGAACATTAGTGCCAGTAATTCTTTCTCTGTCATATTGTTAATTTCCACCTGGTTTCACTGAAAGGATGCGTAACCAATTGGTCTTTCCTCACCGTCAATAATTAGAGTCAGAACAGCTCCTACTGCAAAGTCGGATGCATTACATGAGAGAATGAATTTTTTTTTGTAATCGAGATAGATCAACAAGGGGGAACTAGTTAGAACATCTCTGAGATGCTGCACAGCAGCTTTGCACTCATTGGTCCATTGATAGGGTACATTTTTTTCAACAGGTGGGTAAGGGATTTAGCCGTTGTGGCATAGTCCTTTACAAAATGCCTATAATAATTGCTGAGTCCCAGAAAGCTTAGCAATTCTTTTACTTTCTTAAGGGAAGGGAAAGTTCTAACTGCTTCAATGAAATGGGGGGTCTGGCTTTACTCCATCAGCACTAATAATGTGCCCAATATACTGTACCTGACTCTCAGCAAAGGAACATTTTCCTATTTTTAAGCTTAAATGAGCACTTATTAGTCTAGACAAAACATTTCTTAACTGGGTAACATGCTCATCTATGGTCCTGGAAAAAACAATGATATCATCTAGATAGACTAGGTACATTGTGGGTTTCAATCCTGTAATAGGTTGGCAGAGGTTTGGAAGTGGCTGGCGCGTTGCGCAATCCAAATGGCATTCTCAGAGATTCATATAGACCAGAGGGAACTACAAATGCTTCTTTTGGCCTGTCCTGTGGGGCAATTGGTATTTGGTGCTACCCACTCTTCAGGTCAAGGGTAGTGAAGTATTTACAATTTCTACATCTACATCTACATCCATACTCCGCAAGCCACCTGACGGTGTGTGGCGGAGGATACTTTGAGTACATCTATTGATCCTCCCTTCTATTCCAGTCTCGTATTGTTCATGGAAAGAAGGATTGTCGGTACGCCTCAGTGTGAGCTCTAATCTCTCTGATTTTATCCTCATGGTCTCTTCGCGAGATATACGTAGGAGGGAGCAATATACTGCTTGACTCCTCGGTGAAGGTATGTTCTCGAAACTTCAAGAAAAGCCCGTACCGAGCTACTGAGCATCTCTCCTGCAGAGTCTTCCACTGGAGTTTATCTATCATCTCTGTAATGCTTTCGCGATTATTAAATGATCCTCTAATGAAGCGAACTGCTCTCCGTTGGATCTCCTCTATCTCCTCCATCAACCATATCTGGTACGGATTCGACACTGGTAAGCAATATTCAAGCAGTGGGTGAACAAGCATACTGTAACCTACTTCCTTTGTTTTCAGATTGCATTTCCTTAGGATTCTTCCAATGAATCTCAGTCTGGCATCTGCTTTACCGTTGATCAACTTTATATGATCATTCCATTTTAAATCACTCCTAATGTGTACTCCCAGATAATTTATGGAATTAACTGCTTCCAGTTGCTGACCTGCTATATTATAGCTAAATGATATGGGATCTTTCTTTCTATGTATTTGCAGCACATTACATGTCCAGTGTTTCGTAGATACGGGGGAGAGGGGTAACTATCAGGTGTGGTTACTTTATTTACTGCTCTCATATTGATATTGATTGACTTCTTGGGGACCCCAATGACTGGGGATGATGAGGGACTGGCAGAGGGTTGTATTATCCCTGCCTCTAGCTGCTGTTGGATACTTTCCTCCACAACGGGCTGGAGGTGGTACGGTATTCTATACGGGTTCTGTGCAATGGGTCTTACATCTCTGGGGGGAATTTCATGGTAAACAAGCTTAGTAGCCAGCAAATAACGCCTTTCCTTGAATAACCAGAAGTGTTCTTCCAAGAGGGAGTACAATTTGTTTTGGTCAGCCACAGGCAGATGAGCTAACTTATCCTTAAATTTGTCTTTGAGCACGGGAGCGACATGACATATGTTACATTCCAGGAGCCGGTGTTTTTGGTTAGATTTTGACTTCTCTTGTACAGGGTGGATTTCTTCAATCTTGTGGCCACTAGCTATAATGGTGCCATTAGGAATCTCTACCTCCTTCATGCCAAAATTGTCCAAACAGACGTGAATGTAAAATTTCTTCTCCTGCACTTCTGCTGTTGTTAAACTGTGCTTAACATGTACCTGTGATCTATCGAGGGCATCATTTTGATGGAGAGGATCCACCAATATGGCTGTTCTCAGCAGTTCCCAGGATTTGACCTCAAGCCAGAGACTGCATCCCATGCCGCCACTGATTCTAACAGAGGTAGTTGTATGTAATGCCCATGTTTGCTCTGAAGAAACCTGTGGAAGTGGCCGCATTTCAGAAATTCCTTGCAACGGAATGACATTGGAGCATCCAAAATGGTGCGTTTCCTCACCGAGATGGACAATTTGCATTCTGTAATCGATTACACTCTGGTAGTGGTGAAGGAAATCATTCCCCAGCATGACATCTAAATCTCGCCTTTATTTCCAAATTACGCCCATGTCAAAAGGGTAGTAGCTGGCTTTGATTTTCAACTTAACTTGACAATACCCAGTGGGTATGATTATCTTGTCTCTCAGACCATTAATGTGGTGCTGGGGTAGTTTTAACACTTGTCTATCCTCATGCCCTAAGAATAATACACTAATTTGTGTTCCCATCTCAGTAAGTATTCTTACCTTCTTTCCTCTAATTTTACCTTTGAGGAGAATACTCGCCATCTCATTTATGACACCGTGGCAGAGTGGATGTATAAATTTTACATTGGGCATGGTCTGACAGCGTGACTTGCCCCTCGACCATTTCCCGGCTTTCTTTGGGTTTGGAGTGGATTGTTGGTGAATTGCCCCCTGTGTTGGTTGCACAAGGGGCCCCAGTTTCCCGAGTTATGCTGGCAGTGTTTACTCATGTGCCCTATGATTCCACACTGAGAGCAATAAGGTTCACTGCACTGCATGGCAGCAAGGCCTGCCTTTCAGCAGCATTGGCACGTCTGCTTGCATTTGAAAACTGAACGCGGCTGTTCGTCCGGGTGCACAAAACTGGTAACAAAATGTCTTACCTCCTCCTGCACCATCGCAAGTCATGTGGCATCATGCAACCAGGCAGGCTATGCTATTTTGACCTCCCCTCCCACATATGGGCCAAAGATATTCAATGCGACATTTTATTGCCCTTAATGGCAAGCCATTCTGGGCTTAGATTTCAGCAAGGTAATATCCCACACACAGCAAGAATTTTTACTGCTTGTCATCATATAAATATGTCAATCAAGTGAGCTTCCACTTGCTCGATTAACACTTCATTATCTGCGGGACCCAAACCCAGCGTGTAAGTGCATCAAGCCACAGCATGGATTCGGTCAGCAAATGCCTCTATATCCTCCCCTTGCTTCTGGCAGAGGGTGGATAACTTATCCCTGTAATAGCGGGCATCACGTCGGTCTGAATACCTTTCTTTCGGCCCAGTATCTAAGGTGACAAAAGAGGTGGTGTCCTTAAAGGTGTCCACTGATTCAATATAGGTATGGGTGTCACCTGACAATTTAAGGCAGAGTACATTCACCAAGAATCATCTAGCCAAGCACAAGCATGGCCTTCATCTCAGACAGTTTGCAAAAAGGACTTTATCTGTTCATTGGGTTTCCCAGAAAATGTCGGGATGAAGTTGACTGCAGGGAAACTGTTAGCCAAGGTGGCAATGTGCAGCTGGGTTACTATGCTACTGGAGGTGCTTGCAGCCATCATTTGCGGCGTAGCAGGGTGTGTTTCTGGCACACTTAAACTGGCAGACTGGGTTTGAGCCAATTTTTGACATTCTTCCGTTAATTCTATTTTCTGTAATAGTAAGTTGTTGATTTCTGCTTGGAGCGCAGCTACTGGGTCTGGTTTTCCCTTAGGTGGGGAGTTGTCTCCGCCAGTGGTGGTACTACGGGTTTAAGGCATGGTTACTATGTTAGGGCACCTAGTGCTCGCTGGAAACTTTACAATCAGAGCACGGAAAGAAAGAAATGGCCTATATTGGTGGCACGACAGCGTAGCTGGCAGCATGGCGGCAGCGGCATAGAAAAATGGGCGACGAACTTTCAGAAGTTGCGGCAGTGGTGCGTTGGGTGACAGCAGCTGAAAATAACAGCAGAGGTGAGGGCAGCAGTGTTGACGGTCGGGTGCCGTGTGTCAGCTAGCCAGCTGGGACATGTGTCCGCACCACAGTGTGGTGCAGAAGGTGGCTTCCTGCAGCTTTGCGTGGCCTCGGACTGCCTGTGGCACCAGGTGGTGACGTGCCGCAAGGCACCCAGCCATGTGGCCTGGCGTTCCATGCTGCAGCTGCTTGGAAAAATAATGCCGAATGGTGGAACACTGCATGGCGATGCCACAAATGCATGCACTTATTATCACACGGTGCATCTGGCACATCAAGTACTGCTGGCAGCTTCAGTAGGTATGACTGGTTAAACTTCAAATGAGATGGGCCTAACGATGAGCCATCCTACTCCTGACAGAAGTTATTAATGTGTCAGGATTGACCAGGAGGGGAAAGCTGTAGGCACCTATAAAGAAAACATATTTTTATATGCCTGAAAGTTTAATTCTGTAAACAGGCAGGCCTAGAGAAGCTTCTGGGTCTGAATGGGCTACCACGCAAGAGGACAGGAGAGGAGGATGTCTGGTCGGTTTGGAAGCTGCGAGCAGAAGAGAGTGAACGGCGTGTCTGCTCCTGGCAGCTGGCCATGGTTCCACCCCCACTTGACCACCTCCAAGCCTGCCTATTGTTCAGTCAGATCATAAGACACGCAGTTCAGTAGCATTACCTCTTCAGATACATGTGAATTTAGCTACTGATGGTTCAACACGTGAGTTTCAGGGTGGTTCAATCCTGTTTTGGGCAATGTGACTGAGACGCTGCAACATACCACCAGGCAGAAGGCACTGACGAACATCAAGTGAAAAATAAAAATCAAATTTTTATACTAGTAAATCCATTAAGTAATGACCCACACTGTACAGAACTACTGAGGAGATAGTAAAAAATTAGACAGAGAAAGTAAATCAAGAAAACCAATAAGCTTCTTTTAAGATAGATATGAACAGATGAATACACAGAAAAGTTGGTGTGGGAATGACAGGACAGTCCATAAACACCAGTATCACCAAACATAAATGTCATTGAAAGTTGGAACAGGTGGGGAAAACAACTTTTGTGGAGCATGCACTGTGCAAGACTGACCACATGATAAAATCTGCTGACACAGGAGTTCACACTGTGGAGAAAAACTGTCATGCCCACATGATCAAGGAGGCCATAGAAATCCACAAACATGATAATAGCTTCATCTAGAATACATAGAGCCTCTAGCTAGTGTATCCTGGATTCCCATGCTGTGGTGAACAATGGTTGTGGGGATCAGGGCGAGACCCGCAGTGCTAATGACCAGGGAAAAGCCATCAGATACTGGCATGACAGGTAAATATAATGTATGGCCATGAGCACACCTTGAATCCAATGACAACAAGGACTTGAGCTGGTGAAATATCAGGAAAATCATGAAACAATCACTAACCAGAGAACTCGAGACAACAGGCAATTAGCCGACAAAAGGCCTATGAAAGCCTCAAGAGATTTCCTTTAAGACAGACCACAAAATTACAGAAACATTTAATAACTTTATTCTGTCAGTATCAAATAATTTAAGATTCAATGCTTTCTTAGCAGACAGCCTCACATTCCACTGAAAAGACTTGCAAAACAAGTTTTACCAAATCCAGCTTTATTATAACGTATAAAAAAAGTTTGCAGTGTTATCAACTCTCTTAACAATAAATGTTCAAGCGGAAATGTTTGTTCACATGAACTTAGTAATATACTGAGTGACTTAAGTAATGAACCTTTTTACAGTAGTACATTCCCAGAGCCAGTTAAATATGCTGTTGTCAAACTACTTCACAGCAAAAGGAGACAAAACATTGTAAGTAATTACCAAAAGATCTCATTACCACCAATATTTTCACAAATTTTTAGGCATATACTGGACTTTATATACTCAGTAGTAAACAGTTCGGATTTCAAAAAGGACTGTAAACTGACCACATAGAACTAAGAATGGTCATTAAATCTAAGTAGTGGGTTTTCCAATTGTGGTTCTGATTTCTATATAGTACGAATGTCCAAAAGAACAGACACCATTTGTTGTCCAGCAGCCATTATGAATTAAGACACAGCCAACATTTGTAGTTACTTTGTGTCTTAACATTTTAAACCTCTTGTATTTCATTCTTTGAGCAAACTATTTGACATATGATATACTAACATCAATAAACCAGAAAAAAAACTACTGTAGGAAATATTGTGTAAGTTAGCTAATGTTTTTGACCACCTGTAGCACATCCTACCGCAAAAATAAAAATGTTATACAGTAGATCACACAGCAGGTCCATGGTTTTTATCTTATCTGATTGGCAGAAAATAATGTATATCAGTTCCATGTCACCATGTAATAACAGACACTTAGAATTTAAAGCAATAAGACATGGTGTACCAACGGAATAATATCTTGGGGAATCAACTGTAAAAATATTCAAATAGCTTTCAAATTACAGAAAAGAGCAATTCGTATAATAACCAAGAGTGGCAGTAGGGCTCACTGCCTTGAACATTTCCAAAAGCTGGAATCCTAACTGTCCCCTGTGAATACATTTTTCAAAGTATTATGTATGTAAAAAAAATATTGACTGCTATGCTAAAAATTCTTTAGTACACAGCTATGAAACTAGAAACCAATACGATCTGCACCTAGAGAGGAAAAATAAAGTTAAAACTCAGCAGAGCTTGTTCTACAATGCCATTAAAATATATAATAAATTACCCCAAAATATAAAAGATATTAACACAATTGGAAAGTTCAAAACAAAACTAAAAAATTTTTTATTAAATAAAAATTATTACACAGTAAAGGACTATTCGAATTGAAACACATAGTGTAATTAAAGTAGCCTGCATTGTAATACACAAGGAAAAAATTATAACATGAAATCCAGAATTGTTCAGTACTATAAGAAAATTACATAAGGATATAAAACTAGTGTAAGATACATTAAAAATGTGTGTAAATATTAATTTTGTGTGTATAAATTGTAAGTATATTGTATTGTATATGATTTTGATGATTAAATCCACACAATATAAATTGTTACATGGATTAATAAAGAAATCAAACAATCAATCAATCAGGTTTACTTTTGGGTCATCAGTTGCTTTTGATATACACTGTTGGAAAAAAATTAGTACACCCTTTTGTAGGTTTCCAATTCACTCAAAATTTATTGTGGCAACAGTGCATATTCAACACATGAAATGATTACATTTACAGATCAACAGCACAAGTGGTTTTGAGGAATGAGATGTCAACCCACGCTGAAACACCCACATTCTCAATCATAAAGATGGTGAATACTTTCCTCGGATACATTATTCCATTCCTGGTCAACCTGTGCATGTAGTTCTGTAAGAGCTGTTGGTTGGCAAGTCACACGAACCATTCTACTTACATCATATCCCACATGCACTTGACTGAAGACAGGTCCAGAGATTGTGCTGGCCCAGGAAACTGCAGCACATCTTGCAGAAAAAGTTGAGTTTCATGGGCAGTGTGTGGGTGAGCATTATCCTGTTGGAGCAACACATCACCATCACCTTCCCACTACAAGAATGGCACAACAACAGGTCTAACAACATTCTGCCCATAATGAGCACTGCTTAGCGTCCTTTCCAGAAACACCCAAGTTGAAAGTGACTTGTAGCTTATCACACACCAGACCATAAGGTCCGGGGTGGGGCCAATGTGTCTTCAATGAATGCACTTTACGAGGCAGCACTCACCAAGTCTACATTCTACTCACAGACAACCATCACTCACATGTAGGCAGAATCTTTTCTCATCACTGAAGACCATGGCACACCATTCCATCTTCCAAGCGATCCTCTGATGGCACCAGTCCAGCTGTTCACGTCGATGGTGTGCCACGATTGGAAGACAGGCTAGAGGTGTGCATGCCCACAGTCCCACTGCTAATAACGCTGGTTCACAACAGCTCATAATGACCCTCTTGGCTCACAAGCCCTCTTATCTGTGTTGTGGTAGCTGTACAATCAGCCACTGCTACTCTTACACTATGACGATCCTAGAGGATATCTGTGCTATGTGGATGTCCATAATCTCGTCTACAGGTGTGAGAATGTTTGCATGATAACTGATACTAGTGTCATTGCAGAACTGATGCAGCATGTCCAAATTTCATGACAGTTCATTGAAAGGACCATTTTTCACTTGAAAGGCCACAATTGGACCCTTCTAAAACTCACTCAGTTGGCTGTAGGAAGGATAAATGCATCCTTGTTGCATAGCTGCCTGCTTGCTTCACTAATTCTCATTACAATGAGTTTTCTGACTGTGAGCATTCCGTATTACAAGGTAGACACACACAGCATTCTGGTAGCTATGCCATTACATTATCTGTTGGCAGACACTGTTGCAACCATTATCAGTTCATCTACTATCCAGCAGGTGGCGTATGCCATCATTGGAACAGAATCAGTGTCACCTTTCCAGGTGTACTAATTTTTTTTCAGGCAGTCCGTGTACAACATCTTGCACCAGTAGTTTCAAAAGATGCAAATTTTGTCCATCTTTCTGATAATATGAGTATAAGGAAAAAAATAATACCATTTTTCTTATTGAAAAGGCAGCTAATGAAATATTTCAGAATATCGGTAGATTGTTCAAGGCAGATGGATTACCATTTAATTTAGCAACACTGACTGCATACAATGCAGTACTTATTACAGAAGTCCAAAAACTATCAAAATAGGTTTCTCAAACAATGAAACACAAGAAATTTGAAATCTTAAGTTTCTGGTATTGGAATATCTGGCAAAATCCTTGCCGCAGTGGATACACTGGTTCCCGTGAGATCACCGAAGTTAAGCGCTGTCGGGCATGGTCAGCACTTGGATGGGTGACCATCCAGGCTGCCATGTGCTGTTGCCATTTTTCGGGGTGCACTCAGCCTCATAATGCCAATTGAGGAGCTACTCGACCGAACAGCAGCAGCTTCGGTCAAGAATACCATCTTACAACCGGGAGAGCGGTGTGCTGACCCCACGCATCTCCTATTCGCATCCTCCACTGAGGATGACACGGTGGTTGGATGGTCCTGGTAGGCCACTCGTGGCCTGAAGATGGAGTGCAATTGGAAAATCCACTCTCTAGATTTAATGACTTAGTTCTGCTTTGTTTCCAGTATACATGTTTACAGATAATGTGATTAAAAATTTAAGAAACTAATTTATTCTGCATGTTTTCATTCACTGTTAACTGTGGAATCAGTTTCTGGGGAAGCTCAACATATGGGATGGACATTTACTTTCAGATCGCAGAAGTCTGTTATAAGAATTATATCTGATGTTATTTCAAATATCGTGCACTTTAGTTAGAAGATATCTTAGTTAGCTGGTAACTTCCATTCCTGTGGCACCACAGGACAGTACATTGTTCATTTGTGAACTATTTTATGAACTTATAACTATAAGGAACTTATTTTGGTTTATGGGTGTGCTTAGTAGTTTAACTGTTACATTTATTGCATGTTTGCCTATTTGCTAGGCACAGATCTGCATTTTAATAATTGTGTTGTACATAGTTCTGCTGCCTCTAATGGTTATGCTACAACTAATTGTTTGTTTTTGTTTGAGCAGTCAGTTCAGTTGCTTCTGTTCCTCTAGCACCACAGGAGAATGCATTGTGCATTTTTGAATTACATTATGAGCTTCCAACTATGAAGTGACATATTTTAATTAATCTGTGTGCTTAGAAGTTTATTTTTTAAGTTTGTTGTGTGTTTGTGTATTTACTAAGCACAATTTCATATTTTAATAACTGTCTGGTCTATAGTTCCACAACCTTTAGTATGATTAGAGACTGTGATAACCGTATTTGGATGCAATCTGAGTTGGTGACCCTTTACTCACAGCTCCAGGCTGTCTTCCCTTCAGTCATGTAGCTTGAGGCTGTTGCCAATGGGCTGTGGGAAGCTGGAAATGGGGATGCAAGGGATGTCCAGTGCATCACACATGTCCCTCAATTGAGCCGCTACTGTGGCTGCCATGTATTATTACCCACACTGAGGTTGACCCCTCAGCTGTGGTTGAGTAACAGATTGTTCCATGGTCTGGTAGACTGCAAAAGATTTTCTGTGAGGCCTATTGAAAGGCCTTCCCAGTTTGTGTGATAACAGGTTTCTGGAGCTGTCTGTTGCTGTTAAAAACACTGAGCCAGATTCAAGATCTGGGCGTTCTCAGAGAGTGGCATTACTGGTAGTTGGGGGCTCCAGTGTTAGATGTCTAATGGGACTCCTTAGGGATATGACTGCCAATGTGAGGAAGAAGTCCAGTGTACGCTTTGTGCAAAACAGAGAGAGTCATACGCAAAAGTAATGTGTGGGACAGTAGTAGAAAACTTCTTGCATTACAAGAAAATTTAGCTGCAAAAATTTTCTCTAGTAACTGTAGCGGCATGTGGACCAATGTATCTACTAAAAGTTTTCCTGGAGATAATAATCTCCCACCCTGTGGATTTTTTTCTAACTCTGTTGTGACAGTTTTGTTTCTGGAATGACTAATACGTTTAAAATAAAAATTGTAAGATTTATTCTAATGCAGAACTGTCACATGTGAACCAGAATACTAATTCAGATGTATATTATAGTGATTTTGAATAAATTTTTCCAAACAAGCTTTGTTCATCAGGAGAAGGTAGAATTATACGTGAATTTTTGAATGAGCCCAACTCCAAAGAGGGGACTGACTACATGAAAGAATTTTGTGAAAAATAACTTCAAATGCAAATTAATCTAGACAAGTCCTACGATAATTTTACACAAACAAAAGCACTTACAAGAAGACATTGGGGAAAGTCCATTGGGTATTAGTTCATCAGTCTGAGGATTCAATGGAATAGTTTCTAAAATATGTTGATAAATTAGACAGAGCATTAGAGAAAGGTGAGAGGCAGAATTTAACCAGAGTGATTATCATGGTTGTCAACATAGGGGATTGAACCAAAATTAAAATGTTGGAAATCATTGGAGAAGGAATGCAGAAAATTTTTGAAATAAATATCAGGGGGTTGAAAAAGTAGACATTTTGATTACAATGATATGAATAGAAATGGGAATACAGAATTTGAAAATAGGAGTAGACTGTCAGAACCGAACAATGGACCCATTATAACTAAGGCTAACCATCAAAGGATCCTTTAGATAGAACTACAGGGGAACACACTAGATGAGGAAACTCTATTTTGATAGGAAAATCTGGAAAGCAGTGAATACTGATGTATGTGATGATAAAATTAAAAAAAAAAAAGATAGTTCTAATGAAAGGATAGAGTGAGGCACAGAAAGTCTCACAGTTTTTTATAATCAATCACAGAATGAAGCTTTGAAAGCAGAAGAAATTTCTCATAATACTTTTGATGAGTATGGAATACATAATTTTTTGAGCAAAGAGAAATTAGAATTTAAAAGTGATCCTGTTGCTTCTTGTGTTGATGCTGATAGGTATAATAATCATGTACTGAGAGTGACTAACTCATTTTAATTAGTGCAATGGAAGTAATAATGAAGCTGATAATCATGATGATGATGAAAAAGTGAAAAGTATGGTTGATTCAGATCAACAGCCAACAAGCCAGGATACTAATAGAGAGATACATCAGAATCACATTTGGCCTGTCAGTATCAATATGTTGGCTAGCTCATATTAGTTCAAATGGTTCAAATGGCTCTGAGCACTATGGGACTTAACTGCTGAGGTCATCAGCCCCCTAGAACTTAGAACTGCTTAAACCTAACTAACCTAAGGACATCACACACATCCTTACCCAAGGCAGGATTCGAACCTGCGACTGCAGCGGTCGCGCTGTTCCAGACTGTAGCCCGTAGAACCGCTCAGCCACTCCAGCCGGCTCATATCAGTAAATTAGCCTGCTACGCCTATTTTCATTCACTGCTTTCATATGGCCTCATATTTCGGGGCAATTCAACATTAAGAGGGAAAGTAATTATTGCACAAAAGTGTGTAATGAGAATAATAGCTGGAGCCCACAAAAGATCACCTTGCAGGCGTTTATTTAAGGACCTCGGGATATTCACAGTACCTTCACAATTATATAGTCACTTATGAAATTTGTCAATAATAAGCCATCCCAGTTCAAAAATAACAGCAAAGTGCATAGCTACAACATTAGAAGAAAGGATGATATTCACTGTTCTGGATTAAACCTCACTTTGGCACAGAAAGGGGTGAATCATGTTGCCATAACAATCTTTGGTCATTTGCCAAATAGTATTAAAAGTCTAACAGATAGCCAACCAACTGTTAAAAGCAAATTAAAAGAATTTCTGATTCACAACTCCTTCTACTCAACAGATGAATTCTTAGATATGAAGTAGTAGCTGTAAAAAAATTGATTAATTAATTTGTGTAAAGTAAACTAATGTTAAAGTGACATGTTCCACATCATTATGAAATGCCGTATTCATGATCTATTGAACAAGGATTAATGTATGTATGTATGTATGCTCTGGTGGGATAAGCAAGGATATACTACATGAGCTTTTAAGAGTACATAGTTTCAAATAATATTGTAATGGTAATAACAGCAAAATTAATGGTAATTTAAAAGAAGTTTGCGACAAGGTGGATCTAGACACGTGGAAGGAAATGAAAGTTAACTTAGAGAAGGGGAATTTGTTATGCCTGTGAGTAATATGCAAACTGAAAAAGACAGGCTGAAATGAAAAAAATAGGTTTCAGTGAAATTCAAGGAGATCCATTAATGAAGAAGATACAGGATGTCCTTACATTTTTATACAAACTGACAAATGGGACAGTATGTGTTTGAGTGACACTAGCAGTCCGTTTTGAGTGATTTCAGATAAATTAAGAGACAAAATTATAACCAGTCCACACTTCACTGAGATACCTATAATAGGGTTCAAATAAAGATAATTACTGGAATACAGGTGTTACTTCAATTTTTTGGGAAGACAGAATTCACTAAGTGATGATCTGTAGTTGAGATTGGAGTTATAATGAGATTTTGTGTATGAATGGATTGTAAAAGTAAGAGTAGGATTTTTTGGAGAATTTTTTTTGTATTGATGCCATAAGTGATATTCTGTCTCAAACCAAATTAATTGTGATAAATTGTGCAAACAGTAATAATCAAATTGAGGAGAGTAAGCTATGAAAATGAATGGAGATATTTGAAAAAAAATGATAATTGCAGCATGTTGAGGAGAGACCAGCTGATGAACAGTATCATACTTTGGTAGAGCAAAATTAGAGTAAGCAGGAAAGTTAAATCACAGACTGAAAGAAATTCTGACAGAATATTTGCTGGAGTATTATGACTACAACCATATAGGCCATTTTGTATTAAACCATATGCTGGGTCATCATTTAAAAGGGAAGCTGCAGAAAAGGAATTACAGAAAATGGAGTTTTGTGAATAATTGAGAGAAGTTATAGTGAATATAACAGCCTACTTGTTGTTGTTTCAAGATAAGATAGTGCGGTAGGAAGGGGGTGGGTGTGGTGGGTAAATCTAGTTCTGGAACTGACATGTTTAAACAAATTTTTAGAGAGGGGAAGGAACCATCCTGATTATACAGGGTTTCTCTCCTAAGAGCCATCAGGCATATTTCGCAATTTCGTTTTTGCACTGTGTAGCTAGAGTCAATCCAAACAATTACTGCTTCTCACCTCTTTCATGTGGCACCCAGTGTCAAAAGAAGTGGCAGTTTGTTTCCCATTTCAGACCAAATCATTTTTAAATCAATATTTAGCATTCCCATTCAATAGAGCACTCATAAATTAGCCTAGTCTGATATTTGTTTTATCAGTATGTATTGACAGGGGCAGTAAAATGTGAAGAACAAATAGCGATCCAGCAGCAACTCAGTAGCACTGCATTCTTGGAGGTAGTGATCAGAGCAAGCCACAGCAGTGCTGTTGCTGTTGGAGTGCTGGTTATTATAGAAATTGTACTGTGCCTGTTAATTCATATCAATAAAACAAATCTGGTACTAGATTAATCTTGACCTCTCTAACAAATGGGCACATAAAATTCCAATTCAAACATAATTTTCATTGTAATGGGAGACAAACTGATGCTTTCCATTGCATGAAAGATGTAGTGAGCAGTATTTGTTTGGACTGACTCCAGCTACACAATGCAAGAATGAAATTGCAAATATCTTCTGTATAGATGAGTAACTGCATAAATCTGAACATATTAAATTCATGACCGGTTGGGATCTCACTTCTGGATTTCATTAAATTCCTCTTGAACAAAACATTAGAAAATACACTGTATTTCTTTATGGGGGCAGGTACTGTCAGTACTTGGTTCTCCCTTTTAGTCTTAATGTTTTGGTTTCCAAAGCAACTAGGATAAAGAACAGGTGACTCCAGTATATGAGAAGAGTAAAAGAATGGAGCTGCAAAATTACAGATCAATAGCCCTAATGTCAGTTGGCTACAGAATCCTTGAACATATACTCAGTTGAAATATAATAAACTTTCTTGAGACTGAGTGGGTTACATCTATGAATCAGCATGGTTTTAGAAAGAATTGCTTACAAGAAACTCAACTTGAGCTTTTCTCACATGATATACTGTCAACAATGGATGAAGGGCAACAAGCAGATTCCATATTTCTCGATTTCTGGAAAGCATTTGACACAGTTCCCCACTGCAGGCTGTGAAAAAAGGTATGACCATATGAAATAAGTTTACTGATATGTGAGTGGCTTGAAGACTTGTTAAGTAATAGAACCCAGCATGTTGTGCTCGACGGTGGGTGTCCATCACAGACGAGGTACCATCAGGAGTGCCCCAGGGAAGAGAGGTAGGACTGCTGTAGTTTTCTATATGCATAAATGATTTGACAGACAGGGTGGACAGAAATCTGTGGTTGTTTGCTGATGATGCTGCAGTGTAGGTAAGCTGTTCAAGTTGAGTGACTGTAGAAAGATATAAGATGACTCAAGATGACTTAGACACAATTTGCAGTTGGTGTGATGAATGGCAGCTAGCCCTAAATGTGGAAAAATGTAACTTAATGCAGATGAGTAGGAAGATCAAACCTGTAATGTTCAGATACAGTATTACTAGTGTCCTCCTGCTTGACAGAGTCAAGTTGTTTAAATATCTGTGCATAACACTGGAAAGTAATATGAAATTGAGCGAGCATGTGTGACAACCATGGGAGGGAAGGCAAATGGTCAACTTTGGTTTATTGGGAGAGTTTTATGAAAGAGTGGTTCACCTGTAAAGGAGACTACATATAGGATGCTGGTGCAATCTATTCTTGAGTACTGCTCTAGTGTTATGGATCCATACCAGGTCAGAGTGATGGAAAACTTCAAAGCAATTCATAGAGGTGGGCTGCTAGGTTCAAACAACGGGTAAGTATTACTGAAATGCTTCAGGAACTCAAATGGGAATCCCTGGAGAGAGGGCGATGTTCTTTTTGAGAAACATTTGTGAGAAAATTTAGAGAACCGGCATTTGAAGCTGACTGTGAAATGATTCTACTGCTGCCAACATACATTGAGTATAAGGTCCATGAAGATAAGATATGAGAAATTAGGACTCAAATGGAGTCACATAGAGAGTCATTTCTGCCTCACTCTACTTGCAAGTGGAACAGGAAGGAAATTACTAGCAGTGCTACAGGGTACCATCTACCATGCATCATAAGGTGCCTTGCTGAGTATCTATGTAGATGCAAATAGATACACTGGATTTTGTTTTGGAGAAAGAACTGCTCATGGAACATACCATTTATTTTGATGACATACTAGTTAGTTATTTTAGATTGGGAGGAGCATTTAAAATTATTAAGAGAAGTGGCTGATAAATTAAGAAAGGGAGGATTGTCACTGAAATAAGAAAAATTCAAATTTGCTTTCCTTGGCCACCACATTGCTGAAGAGTGAATTTTGACTGTTACTACCAAAATCATAGCCATTGAAAAATTCATAATTCCCAAAACAAAGAAACAATTGAAGTCATCTTGTGGGCTACGCAGATTCAATTGCAAATTATTTAGTTCACAGGCATTAAATGCTGCTTGTTCAAACAACCTCTTGAAAAGTAACACCATGTGGGTTTGGGATGATGCTTGTCAGGAAGGTTTCAATGAAATAAAGAAACTACTTTGCTTCATGCAGTCACATCAAATAAAAATGCCTAGGGGTAATGTTACAGAGCAATAGAAAATGGAATGACAATGTAATAACAGTAGTAGGGAAGGCAATGGTTGACTACAGTATGTTGGAATAGGTTTAGAACAGTATAGCTCATTTATAAAGGAGACAACCCTTAGAATACCAATGTGACCCATTTTTGAGTACCACTTGAGTGTGAGGGATCCCCACCCTCCAGGTCGGATTAAAGGAAGATGTAGAAGCAATTCAAAAGTGTGCTGCTATGTTTGATCAGCACACAAGTAGCACACAGATGCTTTGTGAAATCAAATGGGAATTTATAGAGGGAAGATGACACTTTCTTCATGATACAATTCTGCAAGGATCACAAAGATAAGACAACAGAAATTAGGGCTGATATGGTGGCATATAAACAATCATTTTCCCTTCACTCCACTTTTGAGTGGAACAGGAAAGGAAATAGCTGGTAGTGGTAGTACTATGTTCCTACCGTCATTCACTGTACAGTGGCTTGCACAGT
Source organism: Schistocerca piceifrons (assembly GCF_021461385.2). Taxonomy (NCBI): domain Eukaryota; kingdom Metazoa; phylum Arthropoda; class Insecta; order Orthoptera; family Acrididae; genus Schistocerca; species Schistocerca piceifrons. The sequence continues at coordinate 808,643,613 of NC_060149.1, forward strand.
ATGTATATAGATGGAGATGTAGAACTGGCTAGTTTAACAGCACAAAGACATCCTGAGCAATGAGTTAAGTTGTGCTAAAATAAAAGTCAAAGAGGCAAATTATGTTAAATGTTTTATACTTCAGAAAGCATTCAGAATGGTGCATATGTCTATATAAAGCTTTTTGCTTAAAATGAGCATTCCTGTCGCATCTTTGATTATTGAGCATTCATCCTGGGACACCCTATATATATATATATATATAGAAGCTTTGATAGCTGCACCCTGGTTAAATGGGTAAACAGCCAGTATACAGTTGTCAGCATTCTATGATTTGACAATTACAGCATTGCAACAAATACACTATTACTCTAAAGTGGAATTGGTCAAGAAGCCGCTCCTTTCAGGTATAACAGATGTATATGGCATTACTGTTATTCTGCAGTAATAAGGAAACACAAAAGTTGGCAGGTGTAGAGATACATCTTCCAGACAATAATAACTGATGAATTTGTCAGCCTATAGTTCTCAATTATTTGCATGTAAACTATGTGGGAGTCTCAGTTATGCCTCCAGTTCCATTGTTCTGCTGGACTATTGGCTATCATTCATAAGCAAATTGCATTTTAAAATTGGGATGGGTTATATTTGCTGTAGTTCTAATGGAATATTTTTAATGGCTGGAGGCATTACCACACACAGCAATCTCTGCTTAAAAATGGCAACTGACAATAGTACATAACACACCTTGGAGGATACGCTACAAAAAAAAATTGGGACTGACAGATGTCAAGTAGATGATCCTTCTTAACTCAGATGCCATATGTATTACATTAAAACTGGAGACACATGTTTTTTTCTGAGTCCAGGACTTTTTTAAAGTAATACACTAATGTGTTGAGTAGACTTAAACCATTTCCTATTAAAGATTTTGAGTATGAAGCATATATATATGTAGTACTACTATCATTCTGTGGTAAAGAGAATACACATTAAAGTTGACTCAAGTAGAAATACACATGACCATGGGAAGAAAATAAACTGTACTGTGTCTTACTGCTGATATTCGTTTTATCATCATTAGGCCATGGTCTAATGTATAAATTTCTGATTAACATTTTGTCTTGGAATGCTGGAGACATTTTCACATGCTTTCTAAGCCATTAAAGTCTCTGATGATGTCTCCAACACTAGAAGATGAAATTTTATGCAGGGTCCTAATGCCAATAAAACAAATATCAGCAATAATGCAAATACCAGTGTGAAATCCAGCATTCTATGAATTTGCTCTGTCTATCTACAATTTCATTTATTTGCAAGTAAGCTATGTAGAAATCTACGTTGTGACTCTGATTTCATTGCTCTAGTGGATTACTGGCTATCTTTTGTGAGCAAATCAGGATGGGGTGTACATGCTGTAGAAGTCTGTAGCTTTAATGGAACATCAGATGATAGCAGAGGACAGTGACACAGATACAGAAATATTTTACTTAAAAAAAAAAATTACTGACACCTGTAGTGCACAATAGAGGTAACTGAAAGTTTTGGTAGGGGGCGTGCAACCACTGTAGCCACAAAAATAAAAATGGCTTTAAAATAGCTCGTTAGTCAGGGATTAATAGTCACAGGATGCTTCTGGAACTTTTTTTAATCATTACGTGTTTCCGGCTCTGCCCATCTTCAGATGACCTGGCGACAAATATATTTTGTTACAACCTTGAAAACTAAAGGCATTGTCAAATGGAGCCCCTATACTAAACCCCCATATAGCAACAAGACAATTAAGCTGTAGTACATACCCTATGATACAAAGTGAACATACAACTTTGACAAAGTCGTCAAGTAATTTCTAAAGCGACATACGTTTTACAGTTCCACACAGCAAAATGATATTTCAACTGATCATATGTGCTGTTAACCGATGAGTGATGTGGCTGGTGGCCATTCCTGCGTAGGAGAACTATATGGCACTAGGTGGTGTACGCCCTGTGGTGTTAACGTCATGGCTAATATGCTATTACAAATACAATAACATTAGCACTTATAAAATACTTTAGGCAAAGACAAACTTAAGTCATAAACAGGTTTATTTTACAATCTATTGTTCAATCTAAGATGTTTGTAAATTGATGATTGTAATTATGTGTGCATCATGCATGATAGCACCTTAGCACTTACACTAGCCAACATGAACAAGCAAACTCTGTGAAATAAAACTGTATATGCTTCAGTTTGTCTTTGCCTAAGCTATTTTGTAATTAATAATATTATTGTATTAGTAATGACATATCAGCCATGACAGCAGTGCCACAGGATGTAGCCACCTAGCACCAACTAGTTCTGTTAAGTGGGAACGGTCACCAGCCACATCCTTGGCTCACAGTAGCACATGTTTAGTTGAAATCTCATTTTGCTGTGTGGAATTGTAAAATTTGTCACTTTTGACTTTACATGACAACTTTGTCAAAGTTTTGTGTGTTCACTTTGTATCAATGGATATGTATGTACTACATCTTAAATGTCTTGTTGCTATATGGTGGTTTACTACAGGAACTCTATTTGCACATGTGTGTAATTTTGGAAGATTGTAACAAAATATAATTGTCAGCAGGTCATTTAAAGATGGGCAGAGCCCAATACACATAATGAATAAAGAGAAAATGGTCCAGAAACATCCTGTAACTATTATTTTGTGACCAACCAAATTTCTTTCTAGGCCATGTTAAAAACATTTTTATTTTTTTTACATGTAGTGCAGACAACCTTTGTTTATACAAACTTCAACAAAGATGACTTGGATAACTAAAGCTGGTAAAACACATTTTTTCTCAATCCAGTACATTCTTCTCCACATTACCCAAAGTGCAGGATGACCAGTTAAACTGCAGGCAATGTTACTAAGGCATAGTTCACATGGTACAGTACTGCAAGGCACCTGAAAATCACTGTTGTACAGCATGAATCAAGATGTTCTGTACGTAGAGGTATAGTACTCATACAGGATATAGATGACAAGAGAGTGGTTCCCGTTAGTGGGGATAAGTTTGTTTAAAAGGCTGTTAGTTGCTAATTTAGCTGTGCTAGGCCTGTAACCTCTGAACTTTAATTTTTCAAACAAAAAATTTAATAACTTGTATTCTTCATTAGAAAGCATTTATTTATGCTACATGGTACAAAAATAATTTTTTACATGCGTACAGTTCCATATTATACAGATTACTATAAACAGTACACCAGTTTCAAAATTAAATCATTAGTTACACATAAGCAGATCTTTTTCTATGTTCAAATTCTTTTTCAGCACTGTATCCACACAGACAATGGTCCTGCCACAGTGGTACCACCAGTTCCCATCAGATCACCAAAGTTAAGTGGTGCTGGGCTTGGCTAAGACTTGGATGGGGCACTGTCCAGTCTACTGAGTGCTGCTTGCAAGCAGGGTGCACTCCTCCCTTGTGAGGCAAATTGAGGAGCTACTAGACTGAGAAGTAGCGACTCTGGTCTCATTAACTGACTATGGCTGGGAGAGTGACATGCTGACCACACGCCCTTCCATATTTGCATCCTGTGATGCCCATAGGCTGAAGATGACACTGTGGTCGGTCAGTGCTGTTAGACCTTCTGAGACCTGTTCAGATGGAGTTTAGTTTAGTTTTACTGTATCCACACAAGAAAGTCTTTGTCAACCGTCATTATCAATAATCATGACACAATATGGAAATCATTTACGTTGTCACTAAATTCATTTCTTGCTCAGGTAATGAACCTATTGATTGTGAGAGGACTTGAAGCAGTTGTTATGTTTCATCAAACATAAGTGAATATTGCACTTTTCATGCTTCAGTTTTGCCTTCTGAGCACACATTTCTTTCTAGGCCATGTTTCACTGCCCACTATTTTTGAGCAGGGTCCCACATTGTTGTATCAAACATCATCCAGCAGTTTTCCTTTGTTATTCACTCTTGTCTTCTAAGAAAAGGTGCGAGGGCATTTGGGGCTTGGTCTCCCTCTCTTTATATTCAAAACTGGAACACTAACTTTAGAAAAGGCTTCAGAAGTATGAAAAGAAATTCTAACAGAGCTCTGATATCTTTATGGTACTTGTTTCACCTTTACATCTCACTTTTTTCCAACCAACTGTTGGTGATCGCAAGATCTATGAAATGGAATGTAACTTACAGACTCAACTTCGTTGACCAAATACATATCCAACAGAGTTCAATTAAGAAGTCTGTTTTAACAACAACCCCATTGAGGAATAGTAGTATTTTACAACTTCAGGTCTGATCACTTTTATGAACACCTTTGCAGTTTTATTCCATTGTTGAACTCAGTCTGGTTGTTCTTTCCCCAATAACCTTGATACCGTAATCACTGTCTTGTTATTCCACTGAGTAGTCTAAAAATTACCTGATAATTTGGATAGAAGTGAATAAATTATCAGCATACACTTTATAATTTTCCTTATTTGGTATCCTTCAACATAATTGACACTACAGCTCCAGATGCTCCCAAAACATTCATTCATTTCAGGTTTGTAAGGAATTGCTTTCCCTTGGTAGGCAGTGAAATTGCAAATCAGTCCACTCTCACCTCCCAGAAGGTATCATTTTACCGCCAATGGAAAAGACTTACCTTTTTTGTATTGCTTTGTGTTCAAAGATCCTCTAAAAAATTCTGTTCAAGATGAAGATAATGGTATCTTGACTTAACACAACCAGTGACAGGTCTAACCTCCCATAGTCTGTCATTAGTACTGTCTGGTTTGTCAATTGCTAAATGTAGATTAGTGTGCAAATTTCCAAGTCAGTTAAACAATGTCTGGTCAACAAACAATGAAATGAAGCAATGAAGTGGGTTCCAAAACAGTCTCAGCCTAGGGAAGTTTGGAACACTCATCACAATGTGCATTTCAATGAGCATCGAAATTTCTATGGGATCAACTGAAATACTACTGCCCATGTTTCTAACACAGTAATTGTTTGTGTGAAATGCAATAGTTTCACCAAGAAAGTCTTGAACAGACCTCCTAAAATATTCATGTGGTTTGTAAAAAACTTCTCCATTGTGTTGGTATGATGTTCCAAGCCAGACGTTGTTGTGAAGGTTTCCAAATTATTTTACATTACCCTACACACACTCACTCACACACACACACACACACACACACACACACACACACACACACACACACACACACACACACACACACACATATATATACATGCAGCCTTGCAGTTCCTAATCGGAACTATCACTTAGAGCACTTTCTTCCATCTCTGTGTAGTTCCAGTAACTGTGATATCAATAGCACCAAAAATTGAACAAACAACATATCTTATTATATCATATTGGTTTTCCTCATCTTCTTCTCTATTATAGATAGAGTATGGGTCAGATACATCACCATTTAGCAATTGATGCAGCAGATTGCTAAGATCAGCCTCTGATAATGGTGTGTACTAGTCAACATGTCTTCATCAGCCTGGCTGCATTGAACAGCATACATACCACGAAAAGGGCATAATCATATATATAAAATGTAGTCAGTTGCCACAATACTTGAAAGTGACAATTGAATCAACAGTAAAATCTTTGATGGTATCTACTTAGAAACATTGACATGACCTTCGTTTCCATTCCATAGTTGAAGAGAAATTACTCCATAAATGCATGATATTATTAATATAGACTAAATCTCAGGAAACAATAATCACAAATAATGTTTTATATTATGTGGATTTTTCACAGACTGTCTACAACACACATTCACAAATTGTAACTATTGAAACCTTTAGTGGTGCATTCAATACATAAAGTTTGATATCAACATAAATACTCTTATAGGGCTTTTTGGCGTAATTATTGTAGTAATTATGCATAACAGTTTCAACTCTGTTTAGGAATAGAAATAATGCCAATAAATACTAAATATACTTCAGTATAAAATAAAAATTACAGTATTATCAGGAGGAGCTGTGTTGCTGTTCACCATCTTGATTTCTGCAGTTGTTTTTGGGACAGACACTTGATGGCAGATTATATTACACACAGCTTGTCAAATGTAAGTGGTACTATGTCCAGAACACCAATGCTAAACTGTCTCATGAGTGTTGCACAAAGAAATAACAGTATGTTAAATGACATATTTTGTTTTGTACATCAGGGCTGAAAGGGCTAGGCATGTTAAGTATGGACCATAACTGGAAACAACCCTCTTTTTAGCTGCAACATGTCAGTTTCTCCAACATACATCGTGCAACATGACCATGTCAGGAGGATCCTAGAAACTGGAGGTAATATGGAGCTTTACCAACAGTCACCCTACAGCTTCATTTCGGAGCTATTTTTTAACTTGTGGAGTAATTATATTTGATTAACACCTATTTTGATAGAGAGGTAAACTACATCAAATCTCATTACAAAGACTCCGACACTATTTTTGATTTGGCACTCATGTTACTAATATTTTATAATGTATCCAGACTATAGAACAAGACAGTATTAAGTTTCGATTTATACCTACAATGTTTGGTCCTACACCCAAGGAAATATTAACAAAGTTAAAAAACATAACAGATATGAATCTGATGACTGAACAATGTGGCATCAAAACCATAGTGTAGCACAGGTGTCTGCAGTGCTGTAGCTGAGAATTGTTAGTACCACATATCAGTACAATCTGCATTCAGGCACAGTAAAACTAAAGTAGACCTGTCCCATTCTCACACAAAACCTGTGTAACATAACAGTTATAATTTTTTGCCTAGACTTGTAGAGAGCTCATCCATTGGAGATGTGGAATATGTCATAAACTACAATCTTTGATGAAACTTCTGCAATCTTTGATGCTCATAACATCTTTATTCTTCCACAAGATGTGAAGGCAGATGTGCTCCCTCTGAAGTTAGTTAGTCTGCTGCTGACTTCCATGTTGTACAAATGTGTTTCTGTTGCACTCGTGATATTAATAAAGCTCATATAACTGTATCCTGCAGTATTAGGATTTCATTCAATGCACTTCCCTCATGGAAGAACTACAATGCAGACTCCAAAAAGTGCAGCTAATTTTGTCTCCACTTTAGAATTTTGTTCCACAATACTGAACTGATAGTACTGCAGTAAGTGGGTATGCAAATTGAAGAAGGACAAGGGTGGAAATATCCTAAGAAACAAGGTTAGACTTGTGACTAAAGGATGTACACAGACAAAAGGATTTGACTACAAGGAAACATACACACCAACGGTTTAACTTACAACTATTAGAATAATGCTAGTTATTGCAATCCAACAAGGATTGGTTCTGTAACAATTTGATGTTACCAGTGCTTTTCTTCATGGATTTCTCAAGAAGGAAATATACATGGTTATTCGTGAGGAAGTGGCTATTCCCTGAAGAATGGTAAGATGGGAATGGTTTGGTTTACAGGTTACAGAGTCTTTATATGGCATAAAAAAGCACCATTAGCATGGAATAATTATATTCATACGTTTCTTATCTCTATAAAGATTCAATCAGTCAGAAGCAGATAAATGTCTTTACTATATGATTTTAAAGGAAGTTATCATTTACATTATCCTGTATGTTGTTGACATTTTGATGGCACTAAACAATAGAGAGGAAATGGATAGAGTTAAATTTAAGTTTAAAATAAAGGAACTAGGAGAGCCACAATCATACTTGGGAATTGAGATTCCAAGGAACGAAGGAGAAATGTACCTGAGCCAAACATCATATTTAAAGAGTTTGCTATGATTCAACATGCAAGACTGTAATCCAGTCAAGATACCTATGGAAGTTAAACTGGAAATCAAGGAAGGAAAAAGGCTTGATACACCATGCAGAGAGTTTAATGGATGCTTGATGTATACAATGACAGCAACGAGGCCTGATTTGTGTGCTACATTCAACTTCTTAAGCAGATACCAAAACAATCAGTAGATAGAACTCTGGGCATGATTGAAAAGAGTTTTGAGATATATTAAAGGAGCCATCCATACGAAACCACATTATCAACAAGGGAATTAAAATGCTCTTCAGGCCTATGTTGATGTAAACTGGAACAAAAAGGAAGATGAAAGATCTACCTCCGGCTATCTGTTACAATTGTTTTGAAATATTGTCCCTTGGGCAACAAAGAGACAGATTAGTGTACTTTGTCTTCTACAGAGGCAGAATATGTAGCTCTGGTAACAGCTGCTGCTGAGTTACTCTGGCTGAAATACTTGCTGGACAGCATTGAAATTCCACTTCAACGACCAGTTCACACATTCAAAGTTATTCAGTCCTGTATACAGTCATGAAGAAATAGCAACATCATCAGATGAGGCACATCAACATTAAATATAATATTATGTGCCAACTTCACCACCACCAAATAATCTCTGACAAGCATATATGTTCAGAAGACCAGATTGAGGACATCTTTACCAAAGGCTTATCAGGTCCTAGATTCGTCACTTTGAGAAGCTTGTTGAGTTTATTATAATTTTTGTTAGTGTTAAATGTAAAATCATTGAAGTGAGGAGCGGTGTTGAGAGTGCAATTTCAATGAACGTACCTGTGATTTACATAAAATATCTTCTAACTTAAAAAGCTTCGCTGTCATCATTATTTTTTTGTCAGTTGTCTTCAGTTAATTTTCAATTTAATATAAACAACTAATAATTGTCGCTAACATTTTGTGAATATTATTTTAGGGTGACCAATTGAAAAGTTATCACAATAACAAAAAACTGAAATCAACGCAAACGAAAAACATCCAATATTTTTGAAGCATTTAACTATTTTTTTGAACATTATCACTATTTTTTCATCCATTGTTATATTTGTTCAAGCACTTTTTCTATTTTTCGAGCATTTTCATTATTAACATCCAAATATCCAAATATTTTCCAAAGATCCCAAGAAAAAGTCTTGAAAATTCAAGGAAAAATATTTCAAGCATAAAATCTAGATACACAAGATTCAAATCATCTCCCCATGTTCAACTATTCTTTTGTTCAAAATGTCGATAAGGAAACAGAAAAACCCACGAAACCAAGTACACAATAATTTTTTTCACTTCTCTTACTCATTTAGTTCCTTAAGAAGTTTATTATTATATTTATTCAGTATAAATGAGTCTCTTCAATGTTTTGGAAGAGTAAGAAAATTTTAACATTAAATATATTTAAAAGAAACATTAACTCAGTTATTTTCTGAATTTATAGATATGCTGATAATCACATACACATTCTACATTGAAAATTATTACACTAAAACTTTTTTCAAACTTTATTGGTGTTATAAGTTGAAAAGATGATAATGGTGACTGGGAACATAGTTTACGAGTCAATGGAAACATGAATATATTAAATTTGAATTTTATCAAGTTTAAAAAGTGTTAAATGAAAAATTTATCAAATAATCACTTTATAACTATAAATATATAATTATGTACTGTTAATTATATAATGTCCATGTGGTAATATCTGTATTTTTCTGTCGAAAACATATCTTTTATCACCATGATGAATTAATGGTTCAAATGGCTCTGAGCACTATGGGACTCAACTGCTGTGGTCATCAGTCCCCTAGAACTTAGAACTACTTAAACCTAACTAACCTAAGGACATCACACACATCCATGCCCGAGGCAGGATTGGAACCTGCGACCGTAGCAGTTGCACGGTTCCGGACTGCGCGCCTGGAACCACGAGACCACCGCGGCCGGCGATGAATTAATGGTTCGTTATTTGTGTTGGTAGAATAAATTATCTGTTTAACACTTCATATTTATTCATAGCCCCCTACTGTCCTGTGTCATTAAACAAACAATCTTTATAACCTTGTAAGATTATTTTATTTTTATGACATGTTTCTTAATTCCTCTAGATTTTTTTCTCCACAGTAGCACCAATATTATTAGCATGCATTTCTTCTTAAGCCACAAAATTCCTCCATTATTTTTCCATTACATTCATCTTTCAGTTTACCTAATTCATTTTTATTTAGTTGAGGAATGTTGTAAATATTATCTTTTGTATAAACACTTGTTTCAAATTTATCCAACATTTTATTCATTTCTCCATAAAAGTCTTGCGTTTGCACATTATAAATGTAATAGTCAATATCTTGATTTTAGTTTTATTCAAATTAATTGCAAAATGATTCTCATTAAATTCTAGTATATAGTAAAATATTCAGTCCTAAGAATAGTAAAATGGATTAGTGGGAAGCATTCAGAACTTGTCAGAAAGCCAGTTTAGAAACTGCTGCTGAGCAAGAGGCCTGTGAAATATTTGTATGATATGCTGGAAGCCGCTATGCAAAGCTTGTTCTGCTAACAAGGAGTGGACCCTGGAGCATCATGAGGTTTGTAGCAAGCACAGCTGCCTGACCCTTGGGCGGCAAAGGCACCAGCACAAGGGGAACATTTACATACGACGTTGGGCAATATTACATGCTAGCACCAAGACATGATGTGTTAGCTTCATTTCACTCATGAATGAAACAGCCTTCATGGAACATTCCAGAAGGGTGGTGTCGAGTGCAACCAGCCCTTATAAACAGGAGACCCACCGACAGGAGGAGTGCAAGTGGGTAGACGTCAGGGACACTACCTCTGTGTTGGTCAGGATCAGGAGCAGGACTTGTCATAATCCACAGAAGAAAGTACTGAGTAAAACTCCACTCACCTCTGCACAGCAGTCGGGATGTTAACGTTGCATACTAATGATACGTGAACGTAGTAACGTTATATAGTTATGGAATGAGCCAAGGGGGTACTTCCAGGAAAAGTAACTACTTGTCTATGAGTAAATGACTTGTATCTGCTAAATGACCAGATTCCTACTGAGTTCCACACTCTACACTAGTCAATAGTCTACTTTTCAGCTGAGATCGGGGCTACAATAGGCGGCCCACAAGCAGTGCCTCATTGGAATCACCAACTGAGGTAAGATCCCATCTCTCGCAGCGAGTGTAGCTGTTATTCCCTCTCAGGACAAGATGAGATTGGAAAATTTTGGTGTCAGTGTGTGGAAACTAGTTAATCGATCAATAATCGAGGCAATTCGGAATTGAGGAATAGGTATAACAGGGGTGCCGCAACACTCCATCACAGTATCGATAGCGATGTCGTCGAGCATCCCTGAACCACATGGGTGTCGCAGCACGCCAGCGCAGCTGCGTGAGGGTGCCGCACTGCACCACTGCCGGGGTATCGCTTCATGCCGACACCATCACACAACAGTGAGTAGGTGGCTAGCAACAGCAGAGGGCACACATCGTGCCGGCAATGTGATCACTGAGTCCATCACGCCAACCACAATCGACAAGGTTAGTGACAATGGAAGACATTGCTTATCCCGGTAGCACAACTGGCAGGGAAGTGACATATGAAATTATCTTGATAGCGCTTCAGCAACTGAGAGGGGTCAGGTGTACCTGAGGTACAGTGAAGCAGCTAAATTAGTACTGAGAAAATTTGATGGAGATAGGGACCAATTATCTAAATTTATAGACAACTGTGATAATGTCTATATTTTAAAAGAACCTAATGGTAGGACAGTATTCTCAAAATATATCACTAGACAGATAATGGGCTTTGCCCACAGTGAACTCTTAGTAAGAGATCACACAGAAACTTGGTCCAAAGTGAGAGTTGTGTTATTAGAGAATTATTAGAATAAACATACTATTGATTTCTTTGCACGTCAAATGTTTAATAGTCGGCAACAGAAAGAGGAAAGCATGGTTCAGTGGGGTTCTCACAAGGACACAATGTAATTCCATTTCAGGAAGACAGGAAAACGAGTACTGAAGGACGAGGAATGGTAGGCAGTAACAACTTAATTGGGACACTAGGGAAGGCAGTCTTTGTTCAAGGATTATATGGTGACAAGATAAAGACGGTAATGAGGCTCAAGGGAAAAAGTTGACTGTATTGGAGGCCATTGATTTAGCGGCATCAGAAGAATGCGCAATTCTGTCTGAAAAGGAGAAGCACCAGGTGGTAGACATGCCCTGGCTAGAACAAAAAGTAGCTGCTAAATGTCTTAACTGTAGCACGACTGTGCATATAACATGAGACTGTAGACAGAAGTATACTTTTTGGAAGGCAGATACAGTAAAAGAAGCCCCCCAAAGACCTGACCATGGTAGGAATCCAATTAAAGAGATAGATGTTAAAGAATTCAAGTGAAATGGGTCATGATCCAATTGTCTTGTGCTGGCATGATGTTCACAGTGTAATCTAATGGGGCACTCTGCACTGTGCCTCAAGGCAAAGCCTGTGGAATCCTTCATGTGTCACCAGTTCAGACATTTCGCCTGGGAATGCCAGGAGAGTAAGTGGGCTAATATACGTAGAGGGAACGAGTCAGAAACGCAAAACAGGCATAATCCAGCAGTCTCATTATGCTGCGTCAGGGATAGTACGAACCACTGACTGCTCCAGAAAGAGTGATATGTGTGTTTGCAAAGTAGGGATGTAAATGGAACAGAAACAAAGCTATTACTATACAGCCATGCTCATGTGAATCTCATAAAGGCAAGTGCCTTGGAAGAGGATGTACAATGACACACCAGAATGGCAGTACCTATAAAAAGTGTACCCAACAAAGAAATCCGAACAGAAGGGCAAATATCTATATGGCTGCAGACGAAGACAGGGGCCAAATGGATCTCTCAATTCCAAGCAGTAGACGCTCAGATTGATTTACTGTTTGACGGATTGTTGGGGCAAGAATTTCTGGAAAAGAACAAGATCATACTAAATTATGCACACTGCAAAATGTGGATACATGGAGAACGAATCGCATTAAGGGAAACCATGAAAGATGTGACTAGGTCAAATTACAGTGCAAAGTGACAGAAACCAGGGGGCCAAACAACCAAAGTCTTCAGCTGTAACAAAAACAAGTTGTAATGAAAGTATGGCGATGTCTTGCAAAGGAAAGGCGAGTCGCAGGAGACACAGAGAACCCAAAGCAGTAGCGGTGCAGCTGCCAACAGGTAATGCCACACCGCGAATCTTAGGTAAGGGCAAGCAAGTGTGTCCTGTAAATGAACAAACACAGAGGTTACTATCACCTGCCGTCTCCTATGAGTTGAGAACAGGGTGCTGCCAATGGGCTATGCACTCCAGAAGCAACGAGAAATTATCCAAACAGGAGCCGAGCACTAATGGGCCTGGAATAACTGGAATCAACCTGAAATATTAGTAGTCATCGAAGCATGGGAAGAAAATATTATAAAGTCCGGGCGACACACCGTCTAGACTCAGTGGTAATAATTCGATGACAAGAAATTAGACCAGTGGTCTACATACCGGAAGCACCAGTAACAGTCAAGGACAGAATGTGTATCACAAGTATAATGAACACCAGAGAACAGGCTGTATGATTTCCCACACCTGAAGTGTTTGCAGAGCAGGTTCCATCTCTGAGCAGTTATAAAGTCCGACACGCCCTGCCCGCATGGAAGGAGGAAGTAAAATCACAGCAGTGTCTGCTAAAAGAAAATGTGTGCACCATGCATTTGAATAGCGAAGAATCAGGGGCAACAGAAGAGTTCTGTGACGCTTATAACAATGTATTCCACTTACCAGGAGACACGTCGGACTTTATAACTGCTCAGAGATGGAACCCGCTCTGCAAACACTTCAGATGTGGGAAACCATACATCCTGTTCTCTGGTGTTCATTAGAGAGGGGATGTTAGCCAAGGCCATAATATTGGCCAGCATCAGTGCTTGGAATTTTGCTCTCATCATTTTCCCAAAGAACCACATGTGAGCAGCAAACAGAATTGTGGGTAGTGGCAGATTACAGGACACTAAATGATATATCAATAAATATAGTATATCCATGGCCCAGAATAGACGAGATACTCAACAGCATGGGAAAGGTGAAGTACTTCTCCACACTAGACCTTGCCAAAGGATACTATCAAGTACTGATAGACAAAAAAGACCACTACACCATCAGGCCATTATGAATATAACATGATGGCGATGGGGCTGAAGACGGCTCCATCTACATTTCAGCAACTGATGAACACAGTGGTGATGGGAGTACAAGGAAACAAGGTGCACTATGTGATCAAAAGTATCCGGACACCCCCAAAAACAACCATTTTTCATATTAGGTGGATTATGCTGCCACCTACTGCCAGGTACTCCATATCAGCAACCTCAGTGGTCATTAGACATTGTGAGACAGCAAAGTGGGGTGCTCTGCAGAACTCACGGACTTCGAATGTGGTCAGGTGATCAGCCGTCACATATCTCATACATCTGTATATGAGATTTCCACACTCCTAAACATCCCTAGGTCCACTGTTTCTGATGTGAAAGCGAAGTGGAAACATGAAGGGACATGTACAGCACAAATGTGTACAGGCCTACCTTGTCTGTTGAATGACAGAGACTGCTGATAACTGAAGAGGATCATAGTGTGTAATAGGCAGACATCTATCCAGACCATCACATAGGAATTCCAAACTGCATCAGGATCCACCGAAAGTACTATAACAGTTAAGCCGAAGGTGAGAAAACTTGGATTTCATGGTCGAGTGGCTGCTCATAAGCCACACATCATGCCGGTAGATACCAAACAATGCTTCACTTGATATAAGGGGTGAAAACATTGGACGATTGAACAGTGGAAAAACATTGTCTGGAGTCATGAATCACGTTACACAATTGACGATCCCATGGCAGGAATTGGGTATGGCGAATGCTCGGTGAACGTCAACTGTCAACGTGTGTAGTGCCAACAGTAAAGTTTGGACGCGGTGGTGTTAAGGTGTGGTAGAATTTTTCGTAGAGGGGGGTTTCACCCTTTGCTGTTTTACGTGGCACTACCACAGCACAGGCCTACATTGATGTTTTAAGCACTTTCTTGCTTCCCACTGTTGAAGAGCAATTTGAGGATGGTGATTGCATCTTTCAACATGTTCGAGCATTTGTGCATAATGCACAGCCTGTGGTGGAGTGCTTACATGACAATAATACCCCTGTAATGGACTGGCCTGCACAGAGGCCTGACCTGATTCCAACAGAACACCTTTTGGATGTTTTGGTATGCCGACTTCTTGCCAGGTCTCACTGTCCGACATCGATACTTCTCCTTAGTGCAGCACTCTATGAAGAATGGGCTGCCATTCCCCAAGAAACCTTACAGCACCTGACTGAAAGTAATTGGAATTGCCGAATGAGGTAAGTTCCTCTGTCTTGCGCAGTGAGCGTCGGTCTTACTCCCTCTCATTACATGACAAAATATTCGTCTCCCTGTGAAATTCGGTTTTGCTTAAAGTTTTTCACACTTAATTTGCATCAGTAATTAATTTTATATCTACCCTGTTTCTAATATTTTCAATGATTTTCCAAATACTGAGTTATTCATGAAGTCAAAAAAATTGTTATCGTTTTTAGTATCATTTGTTGCTTTATTTCTCATTTCTGTATTGAAGTATACCACCTCTGATACCTTTTTCAAACCATTAGTATCATGTCATAATCAGCTAACAATTGTAATTAACTTTTGTCATTTTAGACACAAATTTCCACTTAAACCTAATGCTGTAAAACATCAAGATGGGTTTAAATCATAAGTTTTACACAAATTTCTACAAACTTTTGAAAAATGTATAGACAAAAACAAAACAATATTTTCGGTATATATATCATGATATTCAGCAAATTTTTTGTATTAAATTTTTCCCAAACTAATTCTGCAAATTCGTAATCTTCATCACTAATAACACATTCATTTAACTTATAATGGAATGTTTGTTTTCATGGAAGAAGTCTTTCTTTAAATTTTTTGAACTATCCATACAGTCATGAGTATAAACATCATTTTAATTACGAAATTTAGTAAATCTTTTGTAAAGGTTTTCTAACTTTTGTCGTCTGATCCTTTCTTAAATTTGATGATAATTTATCAGTTGAAGAAGCCTTAAATTTAAATATATGAACAACCTCAATTTCAAATTTGCACTTTTTTTTATCAAAAGTAATGTATCTATCTTCATTGTTATGTATCAAATCTACTTCTTTTTCCTCACAACTGAGTTCCTTTATGGGCAAATCAGTATCATATCCCAAGAGGTTATGTAAATAAGCTGGTGCAAAACATGGATGTTTCAGTTGTTAATTACAATTATATACTTTCCAATTAAATGCTGATGAGCATGTACTTTTTGCTTTCTTGTGAATAATGACTTATACATCATGAACATATTTTTTTTAATTTTTTATGTCTTGATTGTTCTTGAAATGTTCAGAATATGAACTTCCAATTTCTTCAACTTCTTTTTACTTACATTCGATTAATTTTTATGACATTTGGCTCTATGCATATATATTATATCAACTCATATGTTTAATGTAATAACAGAAACCTCTTGGTTCACGTTTTTGATATTTGGCTGTATATGACTTTTCTGGATCAGACTCACAGTTATCCATTTTTAAAAAGTAAACTTCCAAAATCAGCATAAGAACAAAAGAAACTTTCATTGCATATTGATAATTTTTAAAACTTATATACGAATTTTTCTCTGGTAATTCCACTTTTAGAGGCATATTTACTAATTAGTTTGGAATATGGCTATCTAAATTTTCTTTATTGTTGAAATGTAATAAACACATATCACAAATAAATTTCATTTCTTTATGTTTTGATATCTGATCAATAATGAGTTCAACATTTTTATACTTTGTAACTGCCTCCACAACTTAATCTACAGGATATAATACTGGTTTTATTGGCAACAGAAAATATTTTTGATCATAATTTTGAACATTAACAGAAGCCTTTTTATATTTTTTCTGGTAATTCAATGTAAGATGAACCTCTTAATTCAATATATTTATTAATCACTAACTGTAATACACTAACATGATCCAGACTCCAACCAGATCCTTGAGTTAGAAATTCAGACATTGATCATGTAAATTCTTTTTTCCAATTTTATAACATTTAGTCAAATCTCTTTGATTAATTGTTCTATAAGTATGTGTTGCAATTTAATATCCATTGTCTCTTCAGAATCTGATTATTTCATCATATAATCACAAAAATTACAAAACTGACTTTCAAACCAATATGTAATTTTAAATTTTCCTTCACTGTTTCCATAACTTCTCATTTTGATACGTTAAAAAAATTTGGACCAAGCACGTTTGGATTGTTCTCTAAATTTATAATATATAACCTGTTTCCAAATGCTTTAGTAACTAGATGTTAATGAACTGTTTCTTTATTTTTTGTTTCTCTAATAAATTAGAACAAAATGGAAATATTTATTTCAAATGTTCATTTTCATCATTCTTAACAAATTATCATCATTTCAAGTTGAAAATCAGGCAAATGTTTCAGCATAATTAACTTCATATTAAGATGTTTAATACTAAAAGCAATTAAGAATTCTTTGCTAAAATTACTGTACCTTGTACCTAGTAAATTTACAATTTTACAATAATCATGAACATTAAGGATATTCATGTCACAATTTTGTCTCAATTTATAAGAAAAATAAGTTTAATAAAGTAAATGAAAATTAATTATGACAGAAAATTAAGGTAAAATGTATAAATTGGCACAAAGTTAGCAAAATTTAAAAAATACAAAATAAATAGAACTAAGAAATTATTAAAACTTAAATGAATATATGATAAATTTAGAGAGTTCAAATTGATGATCAATTTAACTGTGTTCAAGATAAATGCAGTTTATTTAAAGTTAATAAAATGAACTGAGGTCAAGATAAAGACAGACTTTTAGTTGGGTTCAAGCAGATTTTTTTATCAACAACATTTTTATTTCCAAGAAATTATTCTGTACATTTTTTTACATTTGCCTCAACATTTACCTTCCCATGGCATTTTGATAAAAAAACAACTTCAATTTTTAATTATTTTACAATTAATACATTTTTACATCTAGTTTGTTTTCATCATTGTAATTATATTTCAACAACAGTAATATTTTCAAATATATCTTTGAATGTTCATCACTTTAATTTCGTTTTAATTTGTTCTTATAAAAATATGCAGAAATGTTTTTTTCATGGACACAAACAATAAATACTTGAAAAAAGAGATGAAAATGCACTATAAAACAGTAAAAATATTCAGAAAAATGGTTAAAATGCACTAAAACAATGGCGATTGTTATTCGTTCATCTCGATTTCACATTTTTTGTTACCAAAATCTGATATTAGACAAATTCGTGTTTTTTGATGAATTTTTAGATCCTTTTAGTGAAATTTACCTGAAATTTGGTGGGTTTTCAAAATTTTCAAATATATCTTTGAATGTTCATCACTTTAATTTCGTTTTAATTTGTTCTTATAAAAATATGCAGAAATGTTTTTCTCACGGACACAAACAATAAATACTTGAAAAAAGAGATGAAAATGCACTATAAAACAGTAAAAATATTCAGAAAAATGGTTAAAATGCACTAAAACAATGGCGATTGTTATTCGTTCATCTCGATTTCACATTTTTTGTTACCAAAATCTGATATTAGACAAATTCGTGTTTTTTGATGAATTTTTAGATCTTTTTAGTGAAATTTACCTGAAATTTGGTGGGTTTTCAAAATTTGTGATGAAAGAGCCGAAATAGATCAGAAACCCCAAAGATATCTACTGATACATGTTCACAAATGTTTATTAAATGTTTTGGACGTCGTTTTTCTTCTACACATATCTTTCTACTACAGCATCTTTCCCCCAGATTTCGTTAATTCATTTCTCTGTACTAATACTGTATTCCTTCTGGCACGGAGGGGGTGGGGGGCAGGATGGGTCTAGGGTGTCATCTCACAGCACAGAACTGCTTTGCACCTGGTGGCAGGATACCCCTTGGCAGTGATGATTTCAGGAAGCTCCTTTTCCAGCACTGCTCGACAAGTATGAAGGAAAGTAGCCACATCAACGTGCATTAATAGCTGCCATGTTGTGGATCTGGATTCAATTTCTTGTACTAACAAGAATTTTTCCTCGGTAGGGGAACTGGTATGGGGTATACTCTGCCTTGTGATGCCAATTTCTCAGTGAGAATTTACGACTATAAGGTCCGGAAAGTCAGAAAACCAGCAGGGAGAGCAGTACTGCTGATTGCATGATGGTCTGTACTGCATCCACAAGACACTGCATTACAGAGACTGTTACAAAAGCTGGCCAATTTCCATTTGGCTCCCAGGGCGTGGATGATGAGCTGCTTTTTATCATGCTCTTGGCATACAGCAAAAAAGTAATTGATAGTCTTGTAATTCGGAATGAGACAGTCAAAGTAACAACAAGGGCTGATAATATTATAAAGTGAACGATTGTGTTCATTAATATGAAATCTTAATAGTAATCAGTTTACACATTTTGGCAGTGTTAATTACGTATGTCCTGAATTACCTAACATAACTGTAACAATTCAAATACATGAGTACAGTGGCAGATCATGTACATCGCTACTCTTACCACCGAAAATATTAGCAAGACCTAACAACAGCACAGTTCATATGACAACTGACATAGTGCATAAAACACTTCTTCTTAATACAAAGTATGCCAATAAAACTGTTAAAGAAAATTCTGCACAGTTTCTCATTAGGAACCCCATTCTATTCATTAGAAGAATTCTAAGAAATGCCCTATAGAAAATAACCACATAAAACTGTGTTTACATAAAATTTCATATTAAAGAGAGTTAATATACCAAGCATTTAGATGAAGTCGTACTTATACCAAATGACTAAGCTGAAATCTGAATAGTTGGAAAAAAGTATTAGTTATCACATTACTGTCGTCTTAGATGTTTTGAAAGTAACAGCAAGGGCATATAACAGAACATAGTGTAAGTTCTCATTCATTAAATTCAGTCGGAATCCCGAAGGAACATACTGTTCCTCTCGTACTATGCCCATATTTTCAGAGAGAATAATACAGAGGGAACTAAATTTGATTAAGTAGAGTTTGGGCAGAAGTATAGTTCTTCCAGGTGTTCCTTTTATAAGATGAGCAGCAAGAGTACTTCATTTAAATCTTACTCTGGCATGCACAGTGACAGAGTTACATGTTACGAGTGTTGTGTCTAGGAATCCTGCATACTCGGTTTGGTAGACAAACAATCAAACAACTCGTATTAATGAGTTTTATTTACAACAAGACAAGTACAAATACTGAACTTTGATCTGAGAATTCTTGTAGTGACTGCTGATTTCTAACTGTGGTACATAGAGTTTGCTGATGAAGAGGCTACAATGTAATGGCTAACAAAGTGGCTAATGTTGAAGCTACTATAAAAGTAGTTGCCATCAGCCGGGTGCACTGCTTATGTTGTCTTCACCTACGGTCCGCTGCTGTCACATTGTCATCCTGGAGGGACGTCAGTCACTATGCGGTTGGCTGACCTTTTCTCGCAGCCTTCTCTTCTCTGTCATTTCCGACTGGCATGCCGTCACTGTCTTTATGCCATAACGATGAGCATCTTCTCAAAATGTAGAATGTCTTATTTTCATCCCATCTAGTGCACATATAACAGTGAATCACAGTGCCATGCAGATAATGAATCGTAGCAATTCTGCAGTGAGATGTAGAACACAGCTGGATACGTTACGGGTGACAATGCTGTGACTAATTGAGAAGTATGGAATTGTCAACAGTTCATCTTCCTCCACAGAAATATACAAGACATTACAGCACACATACAAACTGTTGCTTCTCTTAGACTGGGAAAGCGTATAGTGACACAGACACATTGATATAATATAACTAATTACTTGCATAATGATCAAATTAACAATCACTAAGAGAGATGCTCAAAATTGCCCTGTATTGTCTTATTAATTAATTTGCAGGATTACTAATGTCTGAAATACTATAAACTAAAGTGACTTTGTGGGGCAGTCAGGCACCCACAGCAAAGCATGATGAGGAAAGTCTGACAGCATCAGAATTTCTAGTAATCAAAGCTGCATTCATCACTATCTCTGAAAAAATGGTCATTTGAAAATAGCTGACATATTATTCATTAAGTATAACACAATACTGAACTCATATTCAGCAGAGGGGACAAAATCTAAGACTAGCCTTCACAATTTATGGTAACACGGTTTTCTACTCAGCACTCTGCAAGGTACAATATCGAATGTGGGATATGGTACACAGTGCGGGGGAGTGCGGGGGGGGGGGGGGGGGGGGGGAGAGAGAGAGAGAGAGAACACTGGAAACAAATGAAAGAAGCAGCATACCAATTATTTACATGCCTGTATAGCTATAGTCTCCAGAGTTTTGTTCACAGTCAAAGTGCAAAGTGAAATAATGTTAATGGTGAGTACAGGTTATAGTTCCATATTACATAAGCTATCACACTGTCAAAGGTGTGAGATTTTGAAACTGTATCATCACTGGCATGTAGTGACCGCAATATTGATATTAATTAAAAAGGTACATATGACTAGTTTCAATAATTAAAGCACCATCCTCTGACATAAAATACTTGACTATTAGTACTCTGTTGATGTGAAATGTAATATCATAAGCATATCATACTACAATTCACACTGCTTTGCTACTGTCATTTGAAGGACATATACCTTCTCCAGGAAGCAATGTAATGCAAGTTTCCTTTTCAGATCTAAACGCAAACTTTGGTCTACCTATGTTTTAAATTATACAGGATGTGTCAAAATGAATCATCTGATTTATGTTATTTGAGAGGTATGCATGAACAACGCAGTGTTGAATGGAGCAAATTCTCGAGTTTTACATGTTTCCTGCTAGGTACCAGCAGGGTGCACCCTATCTATTTCTTGCAGAAATGGTGCCAGAACAACAGAAAGGGTTTCCAGTTCTATTTTTTATGCAATGCAGTTCAATAATAATGGTTCAGCATGACTTTTGTACTAGGTATGGTGTAGATCCTCCTACAGTACAGAGCATTAGACGATGGCATGAACAATTCCAATGAACAGGTTGTTTGTAATATTTTTTGTACTAAGTCTCATTTGGGCTAAGAGCCCCACAGGAACAATACACAGGCCCTGAACTATATCTCTACATTTTCAATTTTCATTTAATACTGTTGCCTGAAACATGATAAGTAGGCTTTTATAGGATAGTTGATGTCTATCTTCAGTCATCTGTCAGGTCAGGTTTAACAGCATTTCTATTATGTAATTTTAGAAAACATTTTAAGGGAGAATAGTACAGTGACCTTCACGGATCACTTTAAAATTAAAATTAAAACAGTTTTGATCACAACCGAACATCTTCTAACAAATTTAAACCAGTTTCAGTCAAATAGCAATCACCTTCAGATACAATAAGATAAGTACAAGGTATATTTCCTTCTATATCGGAATTGTACTTACCTATCAGTGTATATGGTCTGAAGATGGTCATTTTTTGGCTGAAATCAGTTGCAGTCTTTTAATAAATGTTCTATTGGGATCAAAAATGATCTAAGTTTAATTTTAAGAACTTTTTATGATTCCCTCTTGTAATTGAAAATACCTGTCCCAATTCATGCTGTCCTTCTCTGTATACAGTCTGCATTCCCTCATATATGTGAGTGATCTCAGTTGTTACTCATTGAATTTGTTGTTATAGGATACTATGCTTCTGCATTTCTTATCTCTCTTTCTCTCCGCCCCCCCCCCTGCCCCCCTCATGAAATATGCTGTCTCAGGGTAAGAAGACTGCACAGAAGATGACAATTAAGAGCCACACCGCACATACTGGTTCATTTGAAAAATAAGTCACCTAATTATAATTTTCATTCTTACTCTAAAAGTATATTAATTCATTTGTACCAAGGCTTGGATTCGAACCCAGATAACCTGCTCACTAGGTAGACATCTTACCACTTCACCACCTTGTCACAGTGAGATTACCCAACTGCGTGGACAAACCTGCAAGCCTCCCTCCTCAATCCAAATTCCTGTTCACTCCTCAGCTAACTTGGCATTCCTAGTTTAGGGGGAATACTAAGTGGGCTGAGGCATGAAAGAGAATTGGGATTGAGGAGGGAGGCATGCCAGGGTTGGGTGCGTAGTTGTGCAAAGCCACTGTACTAGTGTGGCATAGTGGTTAGTACATCTGCATAGTGAGGAGGAGACCCAGGTTTGGATCCTGGCCTCAGTACAAGTTTTCATTTATCACTTCACTATGTATACGTACATCATAGATGTGATTCTGGTGTGAGCTGCTGGTGGTGGTAGTGGTCAAGTGTGTATGTGGTGTGCTTGCTTGTGTGAGTGTGGTTGTGTGTGTTTACTTTGGTGAAGAAGGCTTTGGCCAAAAGCAGTAGTGTGTTGTTGTGCCTGTCTGCAACTCAATGGGTCATTTTAACAGCAAGTAGCAATCTCTGCTTTTCCTAAAATTGTTGATACTCCAACCTGGAGTTTCATTGTTTGATAGATGTTTGAGAATTGAAATGGTCTCTGGAACCACATAGTTTCATTAGATCAAAACTGTTACTTCTCTTACTACACATAACAACTGCTACTAATCAAGGCAATGCATTTCTGTAAACTCTTTGTTTTTACTGACTGTGTAAGAAAGATTTGTAACTGAATAGTTTAGTTGCTACACCCCATTCAGCTGAGATGCCAAGTCGCAGAGAGGCACAAGAAGAAGACTGTCAGGAAGTGAGCTTTCGGCCAACTAGCCCTTTGCTGGAAATAGAAAACATACACCCACACACTTATGCAATTGCAACTCACACACACATGACCACAGTCTCTGGCTACTGAAGTCAGACTCTGGCAGAGGTTACGGTCTGTGTGTGCATGTTGTCTGTTTCCACAGATTGTCTAATTGGCTGAAAGCTCACTTTCAGACAGTCTCTTTGCTGTGCCTATCTGCAACTCAGCATCTCGACTATAAGGTGAGTACCGACTATCCTTTTCATAATCTTGTTACATTCCATCCTGGATATTTCACAGTTTAAAGATCAACAATTATTTGTATCAACAGTTCCACATATATTTTAAAAGAAACGAAAATTTGAACACCACCTGTGTTGTGGGGAACGTTTTTCATAATATCAATAAGCTCTGTTGCTCATAGAATTATTAAGCTATGTAAAGAAAGTGAAACATTTGCTATTATCTTTGAATGAATATTGTTTTGAATACAATTATGTACCAAACTCTGGAGGGAGATTCTCTACACTAGGACAACATCAAAGTCCTCTTTCATTTGTACTACAATATTTAAAGTTCTTGACTGCAATAAGTGAAGGCTTCACAGTATATGAATTCTATAAGTGAAACAGAATGTATAATCATGTAGCCATAACTGTTGATTTATGGTGGTTTGATAATCTATAGTGTAATGTCCATTTCAACCCTTCCATCCTTTATGATGATGCAATTTTCACAAATTTTTATGTGACAGTCAATGATACATAGCGCAATAAGTAACAATGATATGTGAATATACTGTAGCCTTTTTGAAGATTTCTTGGAGGTTTATTTCTATGTTTGTCAAATGAGAAGTTATGTTATGTGTTAAGGGTAGGTATGGAGTTTCAAGTATAGGATGAAGTACTGTACAATGTGTAACCTGTAACTGTTTAGAAGTACTTAGTTAGTCTGCAACACACACATCATAGATAAATAATTATCTCATACAATTTATATTATCATTTCATGAAATACTGACAACAGTGTTTGATTAATGTTATGAATAAGATACCAGAAACAGTCTGGTGTTAAATGATATTACCTCTACACCACTATCACTTACTTGTATTTTGAAGCTGCTACTCATGTCATCTGTGAGTTTCTGTGATAACCTTGAATTTCTGCAATTTTGCAATGGCCAGTGTTAGTTGCAAGCTTCCTAAGAGTGATGGAGGAAACAGTATGGCATCTGTAGTGTTTGAGGCTGTGTCCAGCACTTTCACTGATTGCAATAAATCAAGGAAACTACTAGGCAAATATTTACATTTCATTTAAACCATTGGAAAGTATATTAATAAGGCTTTCAGTCATATTATCAAAAATCAGGAAAGGTGTTTGAAGAACTGTCATGTGTATATTGGTGTTGAATGAATTGTGTACCCAATATAACGCATCAAATGGATACTGATATTACCGCCAGGCAATATTATGATCAATTGTTAACCAATAAATGTTATAGTTACTTCCGTCTGGCTGTCCAGAAAAAAAGAAATGGGAATCATAAGAGCATTGAAGATGTAAGAAGTACCCAGATCAACAATTTGTGAGTACATTGAAAGATGTGCAAAAGGACAAACAGAAAGGGAAACTACATTTGTAAGACAGAAACTTGGAAGGAAAAATGGAAATGAGCATAAGCATTGAGGGCCAGGAGCCCCCTTCAGGGAAGTTCGGCAGCAGAGGGCAAGTACTTATTGCATTTGATGCCACATTGGGCAACCCGTGTGTCAGAGATGGGGATGAAATGATGATAAAGACAACACAACACCCAGTCCCTGAGAGGAGAAAAATCTCCTGCCCCAGCCAGGAATCATACACGGGCCCCTTGGCATGGCATTCCACCGCAATTAACACTCAGCTAACGGGGGTGGACACTTGGAAGGAAACATGTGATGACATGAGAAGTAGAGAAAGAACTGACCTAGTACTATACAGAAGAGGAAAAGGTTATTTTTGGTTTGACACATACGGAGTTAAAGCAGATGGTGTTTGAGCTTGCCTTAAAGAACGATATGCCTCACCCCTCTTCTAGACCAGAAAATATGGCAGATTAAAAGTGAATTAACTTATTTTTGAAAAGAAATTGTTCCCAGTTAACAACAGGAACACCACAATCATTGACAAGAGCTGGAAACTTAGGCTTTATTCAAGACAATGTGAAGCCGTTTTTCTGTATTCCAAAAGCAGAGCAGCTAAAATCAAGTTCAACAGCAAAACTCCTTTACTACTATAAGTGTCTCATGTCCTAATCTAATTCCCTCAGCATCACCCACATTAATTAGACTACATTCCATGATCCTCATTTTGCTTTTGTTGATGTGCATCTTATACCCTCCTTTCAAGACACTGCCCATTCCGTTCAACTGCTCTTCCAAGTTCTTTGTTGTCTCTGACAGAATTACAATGTCATCGGCAAACCTCAAAGTTTTTATTTCTTCTTCATGGATTTTAATTCCTACTCCAAATTTTTCTTTTGTTTCCTTTACTGCTTGCTCAATATACAGATTGAATAGCTGAATAGCATCGGGGAGAGGCTACAACCCAGTCTCACTCCCTTCCCAACCACTGCTTCCCTTTCATGACCCTCTACTCTTATAACTGCCATTTGGTTTCTGTACAAATTGTAAACAGCTTTTCGCTCTCTGTATTTTACCCCTGCCACCTTCAGAGTTTGAAAGAGAGTATTCCAGTCAACATTGTCAAAAGCTTTCTCTAAGCCTACTAATGCTAGAAACGTAGGTTTGCCTTTCCTTAATCTTTCTTCTAAGATAAGTCGTAGGGTCAGTATTGCCTCACGTGTTCCAACATTTCTACGGAATCCAAACTGATCTTCCCCGAGGTTGGTTTCTACCAGTTTTTCCATTCATCTGTAAAGAATTCATGTTAGTATTTTGCAGCTGTGGCTTATTAAACTGATTGTTCGGTTATTTTCACATCTGTCAACACCTGCTTTCTTTGGGATTGGAATTATTATATTCTTCTTGAAGTCTGAGAGTATTTCGCCTGTCTCATACATCTTGCTCACCAGATGGTAGAGTTTTGTCAGGACTGGCTCTCCCAAGGCTGTCAGTAGTTCTAATGGAATGTTGTCTACTCCTGGGGCCTTGTTTCGACTCAGGTCTTTCAGTGCTCTGTCAAACTCTTCACGCAGTATCATATCTCCTGTTTTTATCTTCATCTACATCCTCTTCCATTACAATAATACTGTCCTCAAGTACATCACCCTTGTATAGACCCTCTATATACTCCTTCCACCTTTCTGATTTCCCTTCTTTGCTTAGAACTAGGTTTCCATCTGAGCTCTTGATATTCATACAAGTGGTTCTCTTTTCTCCAAAGGTCTCTTTAATTTTCCTGTAGGCAGTATATATCTTACCCTTAGTGAGATAAGCCTCTACATCCTTACATTTGTCTTCTAGCCATCCCTGCTTAGCCATTTTGCACTTCCTGTCGATCTCATTTTTGAGACGTTTGTATTCCTTTTTGCCTGCTTTACTTACTGCATTTTTGTATTTTCTCCTTTCATCAATTAAATTCAGTATCTCTTCTGTTACCCAAGGATTTCTACTAGGCCTCGTCTTTTTACCTACTTGATCCTCTGCTGCCTTCACTATTTCATTCCTCAATGCTACCCATTCTTCTTCTACTGTATTTCTTTCCTCCGTTCCTGCCAATTCTTCCCTTATACTCTCCCTGAAACTCTCTACAAACTCCGGTTCTTTCAGTTTATCCAGGTCCCATCTCCTTAAATTCCCACCTTTTTCCAGTTTCTTCAGTTTTAATCTACAGTTCACAACCAATAGATTGTGGTCAGAGTCCACATCTGCCCCTGGAAATGTCTTACAATTTAAAACCTGGTTCCTAAATCTCTGTGTTACCATTATATAATCTATCTGATACCTTCTAGTATCTCCAGGATTCTTCCATGTATACAACCTTCTTTTATGATTCTTGAACCAAGTGTTAGCTATGATTAAGTTATGCTCTGTGCAAAATTCTACCAGACGGCTTCCTCTTTCATTTCTTTCCCTCAATCCATATTCACCTACTATGTTTCCTTCTCTCCCTTTTCCCACTCTCGAATTCCAGTCACACATGACTATTAAATTTTCATCGCCCTTTACTACCTGAATAATTTCTTTTATCTCATCATACATTTCATCAATTTCTTCATCATCTGCAGAGCTAGTTGGCATATAAACTTGTACTACTGTAGTAGGTGTCGGCTTCGTGTCTATCTTGGCCACAACAATGTGTTCACTATGCTGTTTGTAGTAGCTTACCTGCACTCCTATTTTTTTTATTCATTATTAAACCTACTCCTGCATTACTCCTATTTGATTTTGAATTTATAATCCTGTATTTGCCCGACCAAAAGTCTTGTTCCTCCTGCCAGCGAACTTCACTAATTCCTACTACACCTAACTTCAACCTATCCATTTCCCTTTTTAAATTTTCTAACCTACCTGCTCGATTAAGGGATCTGACATTCCACGCTCCAATCCGTAAAACGCCAGTTTTCTTACTTCTGATAACGACGTCCTCCTGAGTAGTCCCCTACCAGAGATCCGATTGGGGGACTATTTTACCTCTGGAATATTTTACCCAAGAGGATGCCATCATCATTTACCCACACAGTAAAGCTGCATGCCCTCGGGAAAAATTACAGCTGTAGTTTCCCCTTGCTTTCAGCTGTTTGCAGTACCAGCACAGCAAGGCCAGTTTGGTTATTGTTACAGGGCCAGATCAGTCAATCATCCAGACTGTTGCCTGTGCAACTACTGAAAAGGCTGCTGTCCCTCTTCAGGAACCACACGTTTGTCTGGCCTCTCAACAGATACCCCTCCGTTGTGGTTGCACCTACGGTACGGCCATCTGAATCACTGAGGCACGCAAGCCTCCCCACCAACGGCAAGGTCCATGGTTCATGGGGGGCCGGGTCATAACACATCTGAAATGTAACGTCCACTTTTCGAAGTGCCGTCAATGCGAACAAGAGGTGACTGAGACTTGTAACCAATGGCATCCCATACCATCACGACGGGTGATACGCCAGTATGGTGATGACAAATACACGCTTCCAATGTACGTTCACTGTGATGTCGCCAAACATGGATGCGACCATCATGATGCTGTAACCAGAACCTGGATTCATACGAAAAAATGACGTTTTGCCATTCATGCACCCAGGTTCGTCATTGAGTACACCATCACAGGCACTCCTGTCTGTGATGCAGCATCAAGGCTAACCGCAGCCACAGTCTCTGAGCTGATAGTCCATGCTGCTGCAAACGTTGTCAAACTGTTCATGCAGATGGTTATTGTCTTGCAAACGTCCCCATCTATTGACTATGCGATCGAGACGTGGCAGCACGATCCGTTACAGCCATGCCGATAAGATGCCTGTTATCTCGACTGCTAGTGATACATCACCATTGGGATGCAGCACGGCATTTCGTATTACCCTCCTGAACCCACCGATTCCATATTCTGCTAACAGTCGTTGGATCTCTACCAACGTGAGCAGCAATGTCACGATACTTGAAACCACAATCGCGATAGGCTACAATCCGACCTTTACCAAAGTCAGAAACGTGATAGTATGCATTTTGCCTCCTTACACAAGGCATCACAACAACGTTTCACCAGGCAATGCTGGTCAACTGCTGTTTGTGTATAAGAAATCGGTTGGAATTTTCCTCATGTCAACACATTGTTGGTGTGGCCACTGGCGCCAACCTTGTGTGAATGCTCTGAAAAGCTAATCATTTGCATATCACAGCATTTTCTTCCTGTCAAATAAATTTCGTGTCTGTAGCACGTCATCTTCATGGTGTAGCAATTTTGATGGCCGGTAGTGTAGTACATCAAGTCTTTATCAGTACGAGCATGGTGAGGCAACATTCGCCATATCCCTCATCAAGGAAACCAACATTATATCCACAGCAAGAACCTCACTCCATCACTTAAAATCTCATCCCAAGCTTATGATCCTACCAGCCAACAAAAGCTCCACTACTCTGGTTACGAACTGCAGGGATTACCTAGCAGAGGGGTTCCACCAGCTGTCTGATATACCCACCTAAAAATCCTGTCACAAAGAGTCTATTCCAGAAATCCAGCATGATCATTAGTCGCTCATCATATCCTTAAGTCCATCCCAGAGGCTCTTCCTGGAGTCTGTCTCTCTCCTCAACACCACCACTCCCCACGCTGCTACCTTCTACATGCTTTCTGAAGTCCATAAACCCAACCACTCAGGCTGCCCTACTGCCACACAGAGGGCACCTTTCCTCTTGTGCAGCACTACATGCAGCCTATAGCCTGTGACCTACCCTCTAATATAAAAGACACTAACCACATCCACTGCCGATTCTGCACAGTTCCTTTTCCTTCACACTCAGAGCCCAGCTCATCTCCATCAATGCCACCTCCCTCTACACTAACATCCCAAATGACAATGGCCCTGATGCCATTTAACATTAAATTTACCAATGCCAAACCAACTCCAAACCTAAAATCTCCTTTCCGGTCACTGTGATCAATTTTATTCTCACCCACAATTATTACTCCTTTGAAGGGATCAGCTACAAATGAACCTGTTATATAGCAATTTGGAACCACAAGTAAGCATCCTATGTCAACGTATTCACAGGCTATGAAGGGGAGTGTTTCCTAACCACCCAGAATCTAAAAACAATCACCTGGTTCAGATTAACTGATGACATTTTTGTGATCCTGACCAAGGGTGAAAAAACCCTGTTCACATGCTTCCAGAATCAGCTACAAATGAACCTGTTATATAGCAATTTGGAACCACAAGTAAACATCCTATGTCAACGTATTCACAGGCTATGAAGGGGAGTGCATCCTAACCACTCAGAATCTAAAAACAGTCACCTGGTTTAGATTAACTGATGACATTTTTGTGATCTGGAACAAGGGTGAAACAAACCCTGTTCACATGCTTCCAGAATCTCAACACCACATCTCCAGTCAGTTCACCTGGTCCTCCTCAATGCAACATGCCATTTTCCTTGATGTCGACCTTCACCTCAAGGATGCATCAGTACCTCTGTCTCCATCAGATGTGTCAACCACAAACAATACCTCCATTCTGACAGCTGACATCCATTTCATACCAAGAAGTCCCTTCCATACAGCTTCAATATCAATGGTCATCACATCTTTAGTGTCATACAGTCACTCTCCAAATATGCCAAGAATCTCACTGAGGCCTTCACAGACCGAAATTAATCTCTCAACCTCACCCAGAAACAGATCTCCCATACACCGTCTCTCCACTTACCTAACATCTCTCACATATCCACTGTATATGAGGATGGACCCCATAGTGGAAACAACCATCTACAACTTAAACACATCAAAATAAATTAACTAACAGACAACAGATTCTGTAGGGTTTAAAGTAGTATTAGTTGTTGGGCAACTCATTAAGAGATTTTTTTGTAGTTTTTTTATTAGCAGACATAGTTGTGGTACTAAAAGAATTAAGTACTAGAAATACATAGTTATTAAATGTATTGTTATTGAAGGAAACGTGATTTGTGTGCCCTGTTTTAGTTTTTCAGCTAATAGACTGTAATTATGAAGGAAAAAAATCCACTGTCTGACCATAATGGAGAGCTGTTCTCGAGGCTTAATACCACTAAGGTCTTGAGCAAGTCAATCACATTCTCCGCCAGTGTTCTGAATACCTCTAGTCATGACTGGAAAGGGGGAATACCCTACCTACTATACTCACCACCACTTCCACAGTGGTATCCTGCTGCCTGCCAACCCTACGCAATATCTCTGCCCATCCCTACTCCATCCCTTGTCCCAAACCCTTGCATCAAGGATCATATCCCTGCAATAGACCTAAATGCAAGATCTATCCCATAAATCCTCCCACTACCACCTACTCCAGGCCTGTCACAGGCATCTTCTGCATCATAAAAGTCAAGACTACTTGTAAAAGCAGCCATGTCATCTACAAACTATGATGCAACCACTCTGCAGCTATTTGTATGGGCATGAAACTACCAAGTTGTCTGCATGAAGGGCCACCGCCAGTCTGTGGCTAAGGTACAGCTGGATCACTTAGTTTCTGAGTATTCTGCTCAGTATAGTGCGCTTTACTTTAATGACTACTTCACAGCTGGAACCATCTCAATTATTTCCACCTACTCCAGCTTTTTGGAACTGTGCAGCATAACCTCCCCCTAAAATATATCCCTTTTCCCTGTAACCTCCCTAGCCTCAGTCTCCAGTAGTCCCTGTCCTAAACCTAGCCATTAACGTCTCCACTTCCACTCCAATACTGCACATTCTTCCTAATCCACCAATGCAGCTTCCAGTCTTTTCCTCTTTCCTGTTTCTCTCCATACCCTTCCCTCTCACTCTCCCCCGCCCCTGACAAAGCACAGCCACAAAACACTACACCTAGCAGCCCTATCCTGTCCCCAACACATCCCTGCACTCTCCTACAGGCAGAAAAGTGTCTTTTCCCAACCTTTCCTTGCAATCTCTCCTCCTCCCCAGTCTGTGCCTTCCCCTAATCCTCACCATCCACCCCAGCAGCTTGCTATGCACATCAGACACAGTTGTAGTCATGTCCCTGCACCTAGAGACATTAGCAATGGGTTTGTGAGTTGTGGTAGTGTGCCTGTTTTTTATTTCAGAGGAAGGACTCAGTCTGAAAGCTTAATATTTTATCAGTCTTTTCCATTGTCCTGGTGTGTCACTAAGTGACTCCTCTATGTACATACTTTTCTTTATCAATGTTTCCTTTTCCAATGGCTTTCTTGCTCAATGGATCTAACAGCTAGTTGTATTGTTTGAGGTGCTGTAGTGCTAACAAGAGGAGACTCTGACATTTTACGTATCACTCCATGTAAAGCACTAATGGATCCTCAGTCTCAGCACTTAAGAGTAGAGTAGTGATTTGTTCAGTGGGAACATGTGGGCAATGTAAAGCCCTTACCATTGGAAAAATATATGAGATTCACATAGAAAATTATGGCAATTTATACACCATGCAGCTAAAGTCAACTAAAAATTTTCTTCTCATTACATTTAATAATTTGTTTGTCTGAGCTCTGTTGCATACTGGTTCATACATAGACTGTCTATTAATCAGTAACAGAAGAAACTTTACGCAAGACAGAAGAAAACTGCATTTGAAAACATTGCAAACAGTAGTGTCAAAATGCTGTAGAATTTTATCATGAATACGATACAAACCACTTGGCACATGCACTTTATTATTCTGTATCAGAAGAACCAGAAAAAAACTAGTTTTCTTCTATTTTAACATATTATTATGATATTAATCTTAAAGTAGAGCCATTCCTAATCAGAACATGTCTGATGCCAAGACGTCATATGATGTACAAAAAAATTCCTACACATTTAGAAGAAAATCAATGTAGTGGGAATTCCTCTGTGGTATACAATGGGTTTTTATAGATAAACAACTTTAATATATATCTAAGAACAGTTATGCTATCTGTCAGACATTTTATATCTTTGGATAGAATATCAAAGAGTTTTATGGCTGAGAATTGCACTCCTTCCTATGCCACAGTTAGATTCACCAAAGGGAAGTGCAGATCACTTTTTATTCTAGCATTGTATTGGCAAATATCTCTGTTACTTTCACACTACAGTGAGTTGAGAACGAATATAATGAACGAATGAATGTGCTCAAAGGATGTGTTTAAAATTCCCTATTGCTTAACAGATTCCTAAAAAATTTATATGTGTTGTCATCACATTGTTTTCGTTTATCTGAACACTGGTGCAAGGCTAGTGAATTAAGTCTCATAAATATAAGCAAATTTAATTTAGCATCACATTATTGCCAAAATGTTTTTAAAAATGGTGGGGTATGCATTTACTCTAGAGTAGGACTGCAGTTCAAAGTGAAAACAGAATTGGACCATCTAAATATAGAAAAACATTTTGAATTATGTGCCATAGAGTTAAAAACTGAGGAGAAGAGTGAAAAACTAGTTGTCATTACAATATATAGATCTCCACTGGGTGACAAAAACATATCCTTCAAAAAAATAGAAGCAGCATTAAACACTTTTTATAGTAATGAAGTGAAATTATTTTTATGTGGAGATTTTAATATTAATCTGTTAATTGAAAGTGATGAAAAAAGACAGCTTTTGAGTATACTCAGCAGCTTCCACATGAAACCACTCTTTACAGATGCCACCAGAATAACAGAACTGTCATCTTCTCTTTTAGACAATATTTTCACAAATACGGAGAATGTTATCACTGAGCCACTAAACGTAAACTTAGCTCTTTCGGATCACAATACACTATTAACATACATAAATTACTCTATCCCCAAGGCAGTAAAATATAAGTGGGGATACAAAAGGCACTTCTATACAGAAAAAGTGAATACTTTCATCCAGTTGTTAGCTAATGAAACCTGGGAAGATGTCTTTGCACAAACAACAACCGAGGAATCTTTCAATGCTTTTTCTAGTACATTCATGTCCCTATTTGAGATGTGTTTCCCAAAAAAGCTAATGTCATGCCTAGGAACACAAGCCAGTGGATAACACCTGCTATTAGAGTATCTAGTCAAACACAAAAAATATCAGTCAACTCAAAAAAGATAACAAAGATGAACACTTCACAGATTATGTTAAGACATACAAGAAAATTTACAGAAAGGTGATCAAAAAAGCCAAGACAATGCACAATGACAGTGTAATTGCTGGGGCAGCAAACAAATCGAAAGCTATATGGAATGTAGTAAAAAAAGAAATAGGCCCAAGCAAAAATGTTAGAAATCCAGATGACTTTGTTTTAAAAGATGATCAAGGTGTGCTAGTTAGATATCTTACTTTAGCGAATTATATTAATGACTACTTCGTAAATAGTCCAATCAATCTGAGTAAAAATTGTTCTAAGATTATTAGAACATCAATCCCAGAAGAACAAAGTGTTAATTCATTATTGCTAACTCCCACGAACAAATTGGAAGTTAATCGAATAATAAATACAATGAAGAATAAAATATCCTCAGGGATTGACGAGATACCTTGCTCAGTCATGATGAAATGTGCTAGTGTCATATCAGACCTACTCTCACGCATCATAAACATATCATTTTCAGAAGGTGTCTTTCCACAACGATTAAAAATTGCAAAAGTAAAACCATTGTATGAAAAGGGAAATATACATGAAGTGGGAAACTATAGACCAATAGCTTTATTATCGGTATTTTCAAAAGTAATAGAGACAGTCATGAAAAACAGAATTACAAATTACCTTGAGAAATTCAATCTATTGTCTGTAAACCAACACGGCTTTCGCAAAGGAATGAGTACAGAGTCAGCCATCACCCAATTCATTGAAAATATTGTAACGGGGCTAGATAAGAACAACAGTACAATAGGAATAAATTTGTACCTCTCAAAGGCATTTGATACAGTCCAACATGATATCCTGCTAGACAAATTAGAATATGTCGGTATACGAGGAGTAGCTAAAAAGTGGTTTCAGTCATATCTCCATAATAGGAAACAGGTAGCAGAAATTGCAACAACAAACAGTAAAAACCAAAGTATTGTTTACAGATCGGATATTCAGACTGTGCCCATTGGGGCACCGCACGGGAGTGTTCTAGGATCTGTCCTATTTCTTCTTTACATAAATGATATCAAGATTCCAGTAAATGGTACTCATAAAACCCTGTTTGCGGATGACACAAACATTGTAGTAACTGACATAAACTGGGTATTGCCAACATCTGCAACTAGAGTTATACACTCCTGGAAATTGAAATAAGAACACCGTGAATTCATTGTCCCAGGAAGGGGAAACTTTATTGACACATTCCTGGGGTCAGATACATCACATGATCACACTGACAGAACCACAGGCACATAGACACAGGCAACAGAGCATGCACAATGTCGGCACTAGTACAGT
Source organism: Schistocerca piceifrons (assembly GCF_021461385.2). NCBI lineage: Eukaryota > Metazoa > Arthropoda > Insecta > Orthoptera > Acrididae > Schistocerca > Schistocerca piceifrons. The sequence continues at coordinate 808,679,244 of NC_060149.1, forward strand.
GTATATCCACCTTTCGCAGCAATGCAGGCTGCTATTCTCCCATGGAGACGATCGTAGAGATGCTGGATGTAGTCCTGTGGAACGGCTTGCCATGCCATTTCCACCTGGCGCCTCAGTTGGACCAGCGTTCATGCTGGACGTGCAGACCGTGTGAGACGACGCTTCATCCAGTCCCAAACATGCTCAATGGGGGACAGATCTGGAGATCTTGCTGGCCAGGGTAGTTGACTTACACCTTCTAGAGCACGTTGGGTGGCACGGGATACATGCGGACGTGCATTGTCCTGTTGGAACAGCAAGTTCCCTTGCCGGTCCAGGAATGGTAGAACGATGGGTTCGATGGCGGTTTGGATGTACCGTGCACTATTCAGTGTCCCCTCGACGATCACCAGTGGTGTACGGCCAGTGTAGGAGATCGCTCCCCACACCATGATGCCGGGTGTTGGCACTGTGTGCCTCAGTCGTATGCAGTCCTGATTGTGGCGCTCACCTGCACGGCGCCAAACACGCATACGACCATCATTGGCACCAAGGCAGAAGCGACTCTCATCGCTGAAGACGACACGTCTCCATTCGTCCCTCCATTCACGCCTGTCGCGACACCACTGGAGGCGGGCTGCACGATGTTGGGGCGTGAGCGGAAGACGGCCTAACGGTGTGCGGGACCGTAGCCCAGCTTCATGGAGACGGTTGCGAATGGTCCTCGCCGATACCCCAGAAGCAACAGTGTCCCTAATTTGCTGGGAAGTGGCGGTGCGGTCCCCTACGGCACTGCGTAGGATCCTACGGTCTTGGCGTGCATCCGTGCATCGCTGCGGTCCGGTCCCAGGTCGACGGGCACGTGCACCTTCCTCCGACCACTGGCGACAACATCGATGTACTGTGGAGACCTCACGCCCCACGTGTTGAGCAATTCGGCGGTACGTCCACCCGGCCACCCGCATGCCCACTATACGCCCTCGCTCAAAGTCCGTCAACTGCACATACGGTTCACGTCCACGCTGTAGTGGCATGCTACCAGTGTTAAAGACTGCGATGGAGCTCCGTATGCCACGGCAAACTGGCTGACACTGACGGCGGCGGTGCACAAATGCTGCACAGCTAGCGCCATTCGACGGCCAACACCGCGGTTCCTGGTGTGTCCGCTGTGCCGTGCGTGTGATCATTGCTTGTACAGCCCTCTCGCAGTGTCCGGAGCAAGTATGGTGGGTCTGACACACCGGTGTCAATGTGTTCTTTTTTCCATTTCCAGGAGTGTAGAATATTTGCAAAATTGGTTTGAAGTAAACAAATTAACCATAAATATCTCTAAAACTAATTATATCCATTACAGGAAAGCAAAGTCACACTCTGATCTAGATCTCAGAATACAAAATAAAGAAATTGTGAGAGTTGCTACCACAAAATTCTTAGGTGTACACATAGACAAAAATTTAGACTGGAAATCCCATATCCTGTATCTCTCGCATAAGTTAAGCTCTGCTTGCTTTGCTTTATGTGTTATTAGCTTTGTATGTAGTAGGGAATGTAGCAGAGCTGTTTACTTTGCTTATATACATTCTGCTATTACCTATGGCCTCACCTTCTGGGGTCATAGAAAGAAAAATCTCAAAGCCATCTTCACTCTACAAAAACGAGCTGTTAGAATAATTACCAACAGTTCAAGGCTAACTCCTTCAAAGCAATTATTTGAACAGCTGAATATTCTACCCCTATCGTGCCTCAATATACAGAAAAGCGCAATTAATGTAAAAAGAAATATTAACAATTTCCAATACAACTTGGATCTACATACTTACAACACAAGAAAGTGCAATGACATTCATATAAAAAGAGTTAAAAAAGGATTTGGAGCAGCAACAAACAAACATACAAGGAAGCAGATTGTATAACAAACCACCGGTAAAGTAAAAGAAATAAAAGAATTGTCTTCATTTAAAGAATCAGTATTCAAATTTTTAATGACCAACTGCTATTATAATGTAAAAGAATACCTGGAATAGCTTCATACTAAACAATTATATTTATGTACTCTGTGCCAACAGTAATTTTTATCTGACTGTTGCTATGATCTAAATAAATAATATGTACAAAAGTGCTAGAATTGTGTGTGCTATATCTAAATATCAACTGTGTATTCCATGTAAAACGTCTTTCTCATACATCAATGTAAATAATGAAAGTTGCACATGCTATTTCAATGTGGTCTGATGTTATGTAGTCTACAATGCACATCTGTATTTTGTATAGTATTGTTCACCCTATATGTGTGTATATATATATATACTATGTAATTTTTGACGAAATCCATGCCATGTACATTGTCTCTGGATGAATAAACTACTACTACTACTACTACTATTTAGTTCTAATTACTTCCTTTTGTGTAGAGAATACTTTTTGCCTAAGTGGAGAGTTATCCTGGGATAAACTGATTAATCACTAACATTGGACATTAACAGCAATGGGCCCATAATAGAACTCTTTGGATTAATCAGTGTAATTTCTCCCCATGAAGGTGATATGGTGTCCCTCTTTGCAATTTCAATACAACAAATAACCAAACTTACAAAATATCTCTATTACTTGATCATGTCTAGTTTTGGGTTTTTGTGCATAGCCGTTCCTCAAATCATCCATCCAATCAGAATAAATGTTACTCTAGACACCAAAAATTCATTACAGTCACTTTGCAAAGGAGTACAATGAAAGTGATCACAAAACTGGATAAATGTTTCATGATCATTTGCACTGTACTCCATTTTGCTAATAATTGTCATGATTTTTTGCTGTGTAGAAGAATATTCGTTCTGCTTCAATGGATGATCTGAGAATGAGTTATGAATAAAAACCTAAAACTGGGAATCATCAAGTATTAAAAAGAGCATTTTACAACTTTAGCTGTTTGTCATATTGAAATGGTATCACAAGTTGCTGGCCCTTCAACAACCCAGCATGCTGGAAACCTGTGTCCCTCTTTGTATAACCCACAAGCCTAATGTAACATTTTTCATCCTGATTCATAAATAGGAACTAAATCTGGCATGTGCTGAACAAGATGTCCCATAAAAACTTAATTTCTCTTATGGTACATTGTGATTGAACAATAAAATGTCTTTAATAAGTCAGAGACAATTCCAACTGATGATCCTTTACCATTTAAAAAGTTAAGTGAATATATTATCAGCTTTGTCAGTAGAGTGATTCTTTTGAGATCTCAACTGTGATTGTGTAAGTATCCCATTACTATTCAGGTGGATGACAACAATTAAGAGAGTTACGTAAGAGGTGAGAGTTGCCAGTATTTAGTAACATCTGTGAAGTCAGTTCTCTTATAAAATATACCCAGCAATGGTGTACATTAACTTGTCTGAGAAAGTTCACTCTGAGCTAATCAAATAACTGCAGCCACAAACCTGAATTATGTATACAATACACAATGGATCAGAAACATATGATTAATACAAAGAGAAAACACTCACCAAATGAAACAGCCACACTGACGGTATGGATGGCAACTGTAAATGAGATTTGTTTATGTGTTCAATAACAGATTAACCACATTCTAGGTAAGGGAATGGGCATTTCTCATATCAGACAGTATGGGCTACACAACAGAAAACCTATATTTCTAATAATTTGTGAAATTTTAAGAGAGTTCAAGGAGAAAAAGTAATCAAGTAGCTTTCCTTTATAAATTTTGGCAAGAATTAGGGTTTGGTAGTGAACATTTGACTAGTGAAAATTCTGTGTTGCAGTACTACAGATATCATTCTTGCACAGTTAGAGTTTCACACCATTTAATGCAAATGAGTTCTCACACTGGTGGGTATACGAGGGGATCCCTCCTGCATTAATCTTCAACAAAATATGGAGTTAATAAAGAAATTAGTTTCTGAAATAACACAGTTTCATGAATCATGAAATTAAACACAAACACAATTTCCAAATATATTTTGTCTCATTCTTCTCTAACATTTTACTCTAGTGTATAAGTTGTCCGAAATACATTATTTTGTCTTCTGGCATTCAAAACCAAAATAAAACCATATGCTATAGCAAACTCCAGGAAGAGAGACAGATTTGAGTGCTGAAAGTAAAAGAAAGGAAGGCAGTTCACCCAGGCCCCAACATCACATTAATTCACCTGTAGGAGATCCTCATCATCAGGTCATAGTGACCTGCCTTTACTTTCTAACCTTCTATATCTACTTTTATTTCACAATCCACTATGGTGGAATGTAACTTGTACCACAACTAATAATTCCCTTTCCTATCCCACTCACAAATCCAACAAGGGACAAATGACTGTCTGTTTGCTTAAATGTTAGCACTAATTTCTTTTTTCTTCTTTTCATGATCTTTACTGTGGCAGTAAAGTTGTTCTGTGGTCTGTCACAGGAGATTATTCTCTAATTTTTTTCAATAGGTGTTTGATGACAAGAACATAAACTTCCCTCCAGAAAATTGCCAGCACTGAGGATATGAATTCAACAAGTCATTGGAAGTCACATGCAGAAATACTGTGCCATCCTGCCTATATACCCATTTTTAATTGTGAAAGAGTTGCTGATGCAGGATTTTTGTACATGAACTGACCTCTCAATTATGTCCCATAAATGTTTGACAGGATTCATGTCAGGCAGTCTGGGTGGCCAAATTATTTGGTCATATCATCGAGAATGTTCTTCAAATACAAACAACTGTGGCCCAATGACATGGTGCATTTTCACCCATAAAAATTTTATCATTGTTTGGGAATGTGAACTCCATGAATGGCTGCAAATGGTCTCCAAATAGCCAAACAAAACCATTTACATTCAAGAATTTGCTCAGTTGTACCAGAGGACCCAGTGCGTTCCATGTACACCCAGCCCACACCATTATGGAGCTGCCAACAGCTTGCACAGTGCCTTGTTGACAACATGGTCCATGGCTTCGAGGGGTCTGTGATACACTCGATCCCTACCATCAACTCTTACAAAGTAAAATTGGGACTCAAATGACCAAGCCTTGGTTTTCCAGCCACCTAGTGTCCAAACGATATGATTACAAGCTCAGAAGAGGCACTGCAGGTGATTTAGTGCTGTCAGCAAAGGTATTCGCATTGGTCTTCTCTCCCACAGCCCAATAATAGCAAATTTCACCACACTGTCCTAACAGATATGTTTGTCATTTATTCCACATTGATTTCTGCACTTTTTTATGCAGTGTTGCTTGTCTGATTAGCACTGACACTCTGCCCAAATGCCACTGCTCTCCGTCATTAAGTGAAGGCCATTGGAAATTGCATTGTCTGTTGTGAAAGGTGATGCTTAAAATTTGGTATTGCCAGCAAATGCTTGACACTGTGGATCTTGGAATATTGAAGTCCATAATGATTTCTGAAATGGAATATCCTATGAGTCCAGTTCCAACTACTATTCTATGTTCAGGCTGTTAAGTCCAGTCATTCAGCCATAATCATGTCGGAAACCTTTTCATTTGAATTACCTGAGTAAATATGACAGCTCCACCAACACACAGCAATTTTATACCTTGTGTACACGATTCTACTGCCATCTTTACATTTCCATACACTATCCCATGACTTTAGTCACCTGAATGTACAACACAGTATTCACTGATCTAACACATACTGTTATCTACTACCCACGATATGCTCAGATGTTGTGATATGAATGTGCAGCTACATCACATTTTTTACATGATGTGCTTACTGCTCATATTTCATTAATTTTATTGTTATTACAGCAATGTCGAAGAGAAACTCCCTGTCTGTTAATAAGATGAGATAAGTATGATTCTGTGAATTTGCAGCTGCAGAATTTTTCAGCGTGAGTAGTAGAAAGATTTCAACCCTGGAGCATTAATTAAAAGTTAGTCTCACTTATTCTTTGTGTTAAATTCAAGCAGCAAAAAGTAATATGTCTTACAAATATCCGTTCAGTTTGCTTGCTCATGAATATACTACTTCCCTTTCCAGTTTTGAATTCGATTTACAGTATTCATACAACATGAAAATTTCACATAAAAACTTTTGTACATTAATGGTATTCCTAAATTTTTCTCTCAGTTCTTGATCTACTTGTTTGAGGTGTATCCAAGGTTCATCCCAGAACAACAACAGAGCTCCAGGTGTGCCATCATGAGAAATATTACAGTGTCCAGAGTAGCCTGATAGGCACTGGAAATCACAGGTTTTGTGTGTAGGTGTATGCCATGATGTATGGTGGGTATGTTTTGGAAATTTGGCCTGACAAGATTTATAATCTAACAGAACATAGAGTTCTCAGATGTTGTTAAATTAATATATATATATATATATATATATATATATATATATATATATATATATATATATATATATGTGTGTGTGTATATGGTGGAGAAAAGGGAATGGTGCACAAACTACTATAATTACCATCAAATAATTTGATTTCCAATTCCATGAAAATAAGGGTAAATTTGAAGAATTCCATATGAGCTAGGAGATTGGTGATCCGTCTGCTGTGGTTCTCCCTCATGCTTGCTCCTTATGTAACACCTTCGACTATTCTTGTCAGCTCACTCAAGAGACTGATAATGCTACAGATCTGGTCCAGCCAGACCAGAAGATGAACAACAGCGATTCTCCAGGAATGTTCTTCAGTCTAAACTACTATTATTTAGACTGTGCCTTACAGGCCGCCCTGCAAGACAGATATGTTGTCTAGGAGTAATTTTGGCCTGTGTTATCAACATAATTTTCATGGCAGGCTATACGTCAGAGGCAAGAATAGGTTTTCCAAGCCCCAGATATGTAGGCTGTCTCACTCACACATGATACGTGTGTTGTGTGAGTAATATCGACCTGCTTTTCTGACGTATTATACAAGAGCCATACATGCGCGTGGGCACACATGGGGGAATGTCGAAATGAATAGAGCAGGATATGGACAGAGAGAGATACCAGGAGAGAATAGGTAAGGGCAGAGGGAGCAGGAAGGGAGAATGAGGTGGACACAAAGGCAGGAGGATGAAGAGTTAGAGATGGGAAGAGGGGGTGGAGGAAATGTATGCAATATATGCGTAAAATGTGTATAAGGTCAAGGCCACAGGGGAAAGGCTAGTCATAAAATACTTTCATTATACTGCTACAGCTAAAAACCTAATTTTTTATCAAGTATTGAGTGCAAATGGTGCACCAGAGTAAGGTTTACATAATTCCTTAACACTGATTAGCCAGAACATTATGACCAATAACCCACTATCGATATAAACCCTTCCAGGTGACAGCAGAGTGATGTGCAAGGAATGACTACCAGTCAGACACACACACAGTGCATGTAGTATCAGTGAGTGTGCTGTCCATGTTCAGAATGAGTAAGACACACCACCTGTCTGAGTTTGACCAAGGGCAGATTGTGATAGCCTGGAAGCTCAGCATGAGCATTTCAGAAACTGCATGACTTGCCAGGTGTTTGAGGAGTGCTGTGGTATGTCTCTTCAACACGTGGCAAAACTAAGGTAAAACCACGTCCAGACACTGTGCGGTTATGTGACCACCCCTCATTACAGATGTCAGGTGTCATGGGCTGGGCATACTGGTAAAATAGGACGCATGGTGGACTGTGGCGGAACTAACACCAGAACTTTAATACTGGGCAGAATACAAGTGTGTCTGAACACACAGTGCACTGGACACTCCCAATGATGGGAGTCTGCAGCCGACGACACATACATGTGCCAATGTTAACATCATGATGTCGACAACTGAAACTGAAATAGATACATGATCATTGGTACTGGATGGTGGGGCAGTGGCAGAGGTCTGATGCTGATGAATCCTGATACCATCTTCATCATGCTAATGGGAGAGCACAAATCACTCATCTTCCAGGGGAACAGCTTCTTGATAGCTGTACTGCAGGATCAAGACAGGGCGGTGACAGCTCCATTATGCTCTGGGGTACATTCACGTGGGCATCCACGGGTCCAGTTGAGCTGGTGCAAGGCACCATGATGGCCAAGGATTAATGTACACTGGTTGCAGACCATGCACACTGCTTGATGACAATCGTGTTTCCTGACAGCAGTGGCATTTTCCAGCAAGATAATGTGCCATGTCACAATGCCAGGAGTGTGACAGAGTTGTCTGGGGAACACAGTAGCGATTTCCAGTTAGCATGCTGGCCCCCCCAACTTGCCAGATGTGAGCCCGATCAAACAAATCCAGGATGTGTTTGAATGTGGCGTCGGAGGATATTGCACCACCCCATCCCAGTAATTTATGGGAATTAGGTGACTTGCGTGTGCTGACATGGTGCCAGCTCCCTCCAGCGATCTAGCAAGGCCTCCTTGATTCCATACCACAACGCATCATTGTTGTTATCAACGCCAATGGTGGACATACCGGCTTTTAGTTATGTGGTCATAATGTTCTGACTCATCAGTATATGTCAATGTCAATTTATTTCCAAAACGGGTGCCTAACAAAATCCACTACTGTAAAAGTAACTTCCATTTAAGGATGCACTTCAACTGAACACTTGATAAAAGTGACTCTCAATAAAAACGAAATTACTTACTGTAAGTTGACACATAAATTTGGTTTTCTAAGGTCAGTCACAGTTAAAAGAAATGATTAAAACCTATGTACTTGTGAAAGTTTTAAAGAATTTGCAGGAATTTCTACACTCTCAAATTAGTCATGCATGTATTAAAAGATGTAAAGCAGTTTTCATTTACTTTAACATTCTTCATTAGAAAAATTGCTAAGAAAATGATAATGAAGCCTCTACCAGATTAATGCGCAGTGTACAATGTATCCAGATGAGGCTGACAATGGATAGATGAAATGGGAAAAAATGTTGTTTTAGTGGTGATACTTTTGTTTCCCTGCAGAAAAAAAAAATCATGTCAGTTAGTAGATGCATGAAAATGTGACCAATTATCTGTCTATAATAAATCTGTTTCAGTAAATTCTAAAACTAATTTTCACTGAATATGCCAAGAACATCCTAAAGTTCCTCACATTACACATCAGTGGGGACCGTGAACATAAAATTATTTCAATTAAACTTTGAACTGATGCATATATTCATTCATTTCTTTCATAATCTGTCCTTTGCTGGATAAAGAAGGGCATTTATCGTTAGGAATATATTCAGACATCATAATTCGTACAGTGAAGTGTTGAAGTCTACACCAATTAAAGTACAATGTCACACCCATATGTAAAAGGCACATAACTGTGTCACAGCAATAGTTTATTTAGGAAGGACTACTTAAGCAACATGTAGCAGCATGAATGTAACACCACTGCAGTGAAAACTCCATTTACAGGGTTTAATTAATCTGTCTCATCAAAACTAAATAAAAGAAAACTGTTGATAATTAAATAAACTGACAGAGATTCTGAACACTTCCTTGGGCAGTGTCATCGACACATTGCATTACTTGCTTGAGCAGTACCTACACTAGGTCAGAAGTGTACTTGTTCAATGGCGGATAAGAATGGGGTTTGTTTACAGGCTACTTATAGCTAAAATTGGTTAGAATTCTCTCATTCCCACTACTATTAGTGTTGAAAGTAGCCTTTATCATTACATTAGGCCTATAAAATAAATTATGAAGACACAAATTAGACAGCATCTGGTTTTCTAACAGCTTTGAGTGGCATAAGATCACATTTCTAGCATTCATTTCCCACAACCAATGGTTAAAACATGACAGAACATGTAATTGTTGCAAAACTTAAGGGGAAACATCTATGTCAGTATCTCACACTGAGAAATCCTTCATCTAAGCTATAGTTGTTCCGTTTCTCCACGCTTCTACAACTAAGCTGACTCCTTTTCTAATGAACTCAATGACAGTGGGACGCTAAATTAGCTTCTTAGTTGTAGCTGAAACGCTATTGAAGGTGATTTTAGCAACGTTTTGAAGTAAATGACACATATCAGATTCCTAAAATGGAGAGTTGCAATTCTGCATGGTATGGTGGTGCATATTAGAGATGGTGTCTGCCAGGGAGTTATCACGTAAAAGTGTATTTCTTAAACAGAAATGAATATGTCTGTTTGTTTGTAAGTGCGTGGGACCGGATGGTTCAAAAATAGTTCAAATGGTTCTGAGCACTATGGGACTTAACATTTGAGGCCATCAGTCCCCTAAACTTAGAACTACTTAAACCTAACTAACCTAAGGACATCACACATATCCATGCCCAAGGCAGGATTCGAACCTGTGACCTTAGCAGCAGCACGGTTCCGGACTGAAGCGCTTTGAACCGCTTGGCCGCAGTGGCCTGCTGGGACAGGATGAGTGGTGGTAGTATGTGGTGAGAGAAAACTTTATATGTCATTTATCCCGTCACTGAGGGTAGATTCTCATGATCTTAAAATACCTCATATATTGATCTGGATGATTCATATTTGCTCTAACTCCATTGGCTACCTCTGTAAAGCTCACACACTGCTTGCAGAGTAAATAAGAGACGAAATATCATAACAGATATTGGATACCAAAAATAAATTAATACTTTTCAAGCCAGTTTAAGAAAATCATAACTTTAAATAATAATGGCAGCAGGATCCTGGTGCATTGTAACCAGTACTGTTATGACAAAAAGTGGCTATTGACATGATCAAATAGTATTAAGTTCCATGTTAGAGACAGTAATGAAAATAAGTTTTATATTACTGAACAACTAAACAAATAAGTGTAAAAACATCTGCATGATGTTCTCTTCTGCTTTTGATGCACTGCATCCAACTGGCTGTGAGCCTGGTGTGGCATAGTATTTAATATCTGTAGTTAGATTAAAATTTGCACCTATGTATGGGCAGCGGAATTGTATGGTACTAAAATCTATATTCATACCCTGTGAACCACAGCTAACTGCATGGCAGAGGGTATGTCCCATCATACCAACACCAGTTACTAGGGCTTTTGACTGTTCCACTCACACATGTAATGTGGGAAGAATGACTCTTAAGATGCCACTGTGTGTGCCGTACTTAATCGATAAGTTTGTCCTCACGATCACTATACGAGTGATAAGCAAGGGATTGTAGTATATTCTTCAGGCCATCATTTAAAGCCTCTTCTCAAAACGTTGTAAGCAGACTTCTGTGGGCTACTTGATGTCTATCCTCAAGGATTTACCAGTTCAGTTCTTTCAACATCTCTGTGACATTCATCCAGGGATAAAACAAATCTGTGACCATTCCTGCTGCCATCATCTGTATACGTTCATTACCACCTGTTAGTCGTATTTTGTATGCAGGTTCCATACACATGAGTAATATTCTATGGTAGGTTACACAAGTGATATATAAGCTATTACTGTGTCTTTAGTAGGCTGACTGCATTTCCCTAGTATTCTACCAATAACCAAAAGTCTGCCACCTGCTTTACCCATGACTGAGCTTGCATGATCGTTTAATTTTATGTCCCTACAAAGAGTTACACCCAAGTATTTGTATGAATTGACTGAATTCAACTGTGACTCATAGATGTTAGTGTCATAAACTGCTTCCAAGATCATGATGAATACATGATGAAACCACACATAAACATCTGCAGTAAACAGAAATCCCATAAATACATATCCTTGACGCATCTGCAACTACGTCAATTTACCTGGCCCTATTTCAAATAGGAAGAATACTTGAATGTGGGTGAGAAGTACAGCAGAGAATGCTTTACTGACAGGACTGTGTGAATTGTGCGGTTTTTTATAGACCTACGTACCTTCCATAACGTAGTAGTAAAAGAAAAACTCATTCCCTTTTTTCTTCTTCATTTGGATGTGTGTCTTCTTGGGGCTTTTGGTCCCTTGGCTGACCCAAGAAATATTGGAGAACGATTTTAAATCTTCAGCACGAAAAGAAAACTCCCCAAGCAGTGACAAACAAAGCCATTGCGTACATAGTTATTTCCATAAACATGGTTCTACGTAACGTAAGTAGCACCCATCTCAGCACGAGTACCTAAGGCCTACCGCTGCAGTGGTGAATGTCGGTTGGAATTTTGAAACAGTTGACAGCAGCCTGCGATAGTAAAGGATCAGAGAAGTAGAAACATTTTCGCGATCGTTGGACTCTAAAGAAATTACAGTTTTCACATTCATTTAATGAAAACCACTCCAGTCGCTGTTGGAAACTATTGCGTCCGCGTTGCCGCACTGCACAAAATTTTTCCGAAAAACTTAAAAACGGCCTGATGTAAAATACGAAATTGGTAGTCGACGCAATAAAGTTATCAACGCCAACTTGAGCGATCTTCATTCAAAAAAGGAAGAGGGTTGCGGATTCAGCACATCTTCCGAACATGGAGCGACTAATTGTTTTATTAGTGTAGACCCATCTCTCTTTTGATGTACCGGTAACATAGTAATTGTAGCCATCTTTCTGAAGCAGCTGTTTTGTCTATACAGCTTGCTTACATGGCCATTCAGCTTGAGTTCATGCACAATTGTCCCACATGAATATGAATCAAATGTCACATATAGCACTGTAGACGTAATTCGTGAAACAAGACACAATTCACCATCCACTAATGATACGGCGCAAATTTCATCCCGCAACCGAAAATTAGAATTATCGGCACACAATCTGCCATTCAGTGTCACATTTTTCGTTACGGATATGTACGACGTTAATATGAATGAGTATTGTCTGCTCTTTTGGACATGTCTGAAAGAACAGACACCACATAGAATTCGAGGCTGTGATACACATGTAAAAGAGAAAGGAAAGGAACTATTGATGTCAGCTGCATTAGGGCTTTATGCGGAATCAGCAGCGATGAAAGAAAATGTGTGCCAAACCAAGACTCTATTGTTTACTAGGCACTTGCTTTAGAAATTGCGCCACCCAGACACATTGTTCATCGCGATTGCGTGGCTGTCTCAGCACACATACCGGCTGACCCACACTCCCATGGAGTGCCACCTAACTGCAGTCCCCATCCATGTCATCCACGCTCGCTACTCTTAGATTTCCGCAGAAGGTTGGACGTAATTGTGCATGCACACTGAAGGTAGAAGACTCATTACGCATCAAGTGAGTCAGTTATATGAATGCATAGTATCCATTCTTTCGGACACATTGGAAAGGACAGACACCACGTGGGATCTGCAGCTGTAAAACACAGTATGTAAATTGAAGGTAAAGGGGGGAGAACAAAAAGGAAAAGGAGGAACTATTGATGTCAGCTGCATTGGGAATTTATGTGGAATCAGAGGCGATGAGCAAAAATATGTGCTGAAAAATTCAACATTGAATATTTTGCTGACTAGGCATTTGCATTAACAACTGCACCACCCGCACACAGTGTTTATCATGACTGCACAGACTATCTCCGCACACCTTCTGGCCAAACCACACTCCCACCCAGTGCCATCTATATGCAGTCCCCGTCCATGTCCTCCATGCTCGCTATTTTGAGATTCCTGCAGAAGGTTGAGCGTAATTGTGCATCTGCACTGAAGGTGATGGATACGAATCAGTTATATGAACGCATGGTGACTGTTCTTTCAGAAATGACCAAAATGACAGACAGTAAGTGGAATCCGTAGCTGTGACAAATATTATGTAGACTGAAGGTGGAGGGGGTAGAAAGAAAGAAAAGAAAAGAAACTATTGATGTCAGCTGAATTGGGACTTTATGTGGAATCAGCGGCAACGAGCGAATATGTGTGCCAGACTCGGATTCGACAAGGGATCTCCTGCTTACTAGGCAGTTGTGGTAACAACTGGACCACCTTACTTTTATTGTTTTCTTTTTCGCCCCTGGACAATAAAGGAAAAACTACAAAAAAAAAATCTTCTTCCCATCGCCACTTGTGTCCTAACAAAAAAAAAAAAAAAAAAAATGCTCCTCTTCAGGCGTTGGCGCCTATCTAGGCCTATCCCAAAACAACTAACCTATTACTGGAAGGGTGTAGGACAGTGTAGGAAAAGGAAAGAGTAAGGGGGATGAACATAGAGAGTAGCGATGAAAATGAAAGTAGTTGTGTATGGGCTGGTTTTTGTTTAGTTTATTTTATTGTATTTCTATTTTATTTTTTGTTTTCCTTCCGTTTATATACAGGGTGGTCCATTGATAGTGAATGGGCCAAGTATCTCACGGAATAAGCGTCAAACGAAAAAACTACAATGAACGAAACTCGTCTAGCTTGAAGGGGGAAACCAGATGGCGCTATGGTTGGCCGCTAGATGGCGCTGCCATAGGTCAAACGGATATCAACTGCGTTTGTTTAAATAGAAACCCCCATTTTTATTACATATTCGTGTAGTACATAAAGAATTACGAATGTTTTAGTTGGACCACTTTTTTCGCATTGTGATAGATGGCACTGTAATAATCACAAATGTATAAGTACATGGTACAACATAACAATCCGCCAGTGTGGACGGTATTTGCTTCGTGATACATTACCCGCTTTGAAATGGACCGTTTACCAATTGCGGGAAAGGTCTATATCGTGTTGATGTATGGCTATTGCGAACAAAATGCCCAACGGGTGTGTGCTATGTATACTGCTCAGTATCCTGGACGACTTCATCCAAGTGTCCGGACCGTTCGCCGGATAGTTACGTTATTTAAGGAAACTGGAAGTGTTCAACCACATGTGAAACGTCAATCACGACCTGCAATAAATGATGATGCCCAAGTAGGTGTTTTAGCTGCTGTTGTGGCTAATCCGCGCCGGCCTGAGTGGCCGAACGGCTCTAGGCGCTACAATCTGGAGCCGCGCAACCGCTACGGCTGCAGGTTCGAATCCTGCTTCAGGCATGGATCTGTGTGGTGTCCTTAGGTTAGTTAGGTTTAAGTAGTTCTAAGTTCTAGGAGACTGATGACCTCAGAAGTTAAGTCGCATAGTGCTCAGTGCTATTTTGCTAATCCGCACATCAGCAGCAGACAAATTGCGCGAGAATCGGGAATCTCAAAAACTTCGGTGTTGAGAATGCTACATCAACATCGATTGCACCCGTACCATATTTCTATGCACCAGGAATTGCATGGTGACGACTTTGAACGTCGTGTACGGTTTTGCCACTGGGCAGAAGAGAAATTACGGGACAATGACAGATATTTGCACGCGTTCTATTTAGCGACGAAGCGTCATTCACCAACAGCGGTAACGTAAATCGGCATAATATACACTACTGGGCAACGGAAAATCCACGATGGCTGTGACAAGTGGAACATTAGTGACCTTGGCGGGATGATGTATGGTGTGGCATTATGGGAGGAAGGATAATTGAGCCCTATTTTATCGATGACAATCTAAATGGTGCAATGTATGCTGATTTCCTACATAATGTTCTACCGAAGTTACTACAAGATGTTTCACAGGATGACAGAATGACGATGTACTTCCAACACGATGGATGTCCGGCACATAGTTTGCGTGCGGTTGAAGCGGTATTGAATAGCATATTTCATGACAGGTGAATTGGTCGTCGAAGCACCATACCATAGCCCGCACGTTCAACGGTTCTGACGGCCCCGGATTTCTTTCTGTGGGGAAAGTTGAAGAATATTTACTATCGTGAACCACCGACAACGCCTGACAACATGCGTCAGCGCATTGCCAAAGCATGTGCGAAAATTACGGAAGGCGAACTACTCGCTGTTGAGAGGAATGCCATTGAGGTTGATGGACATAATTTTGAGCATTTATTGCATTAATGTGGTATTTACAGGTAATCACGCTGTAACAGCATGCATTCTCAGAAATGATAAGTTCACAAAGGTACATGTATCAAATTGGAACAACCGAAATAAAATGTTCAAACTTACCTACGTTCTGTACTTTAATTTAAGAAACCTTCCTGTTATCAACTTGCGACTGTTACAGCGCCATCTATCACAAAGGGAAAAAAGTGGTCCAACTAAAAAATTCATATTTCTTTACGTACTACACGAATATGTGATAAAAAATGGGGGTTCCTATTTTAAAAAACGCAGTTGAGATCCTTTTGACCTATGGCAGCGCCATCTAGTGGGCCAACCATAGTGCCATCTGGTTTTCCCCTTCAAGTTAGACAAGTTTCGTTCTTTGTAGTGTTCTTCGTTTGACGATTATTTCGTGAGATACTTGGACCGGTCACGATCAGTGGAACACCCTGTATATATATTTTTATTTTCGTTTACTTATTTACTTTTTTTAATTTTTAAATAAAATTAGTCTATGTACCAGAATTCCAGGAGTCACTAACGCCTTATGATTGGCGGATCGTCCAAATGTGTCTTCTCGAAAATTTAATGGAGATTCTGCTTGTAGTGGCTTCAGAAAATCATGTCGGGAAAAAGGTATCTGCATCTCATGGCTTGGACGTTTCAGCTGGAAGGCGGGTCATGAAAGGCGCATTGTGCCTTTAGTATTCCATCCCGATGCTATTTCTCTGTTTCAAGGTCAATGTGAAACTCCAAGTAAGCCTGCAGTGATACATCGGAATATTCTAATGGACTCCCAATAAAGGTTCAGGGCACAGGCTGTTTGAAGCGTTACTCCCCCTGGACAGAAGTCGGCATTGTGCCTTTTGTATTCAATCCCGAAGCAATTTCTGTGTTTCATCTTCAATATGAAGGTCCAAGGGTTACAGTAAGCCTGCATTGGTGCATTGGAATCTACTACTGGACTCCCAGGTAAGGTTCAAAGCAGAGACCGTTTGAAGTGTTACTCCCTTGGATGGAAGTCGGCATTGTGAAGGTTGTATTCCATTCGGATACAATTTCTGTGTTTCAAGGTCAATGTGAAAGTCCAAGGGTTACAGTAAGCCTGCAGTGGTACATCGGAATATACTAATGGACTCCCAATAAAGGTTCAAGGCACAGGCTGTTTGAAGCGTTACTCCACCTGGACAGAAGTCGGCATTGTGCCTTTTGTATTCAATCCCGAAGCAAATTCTGTGTTTCACCGTCAATGTGAAGGTCAAAGGATTACAGTAAGCCTGCAGTGGTGCATCGGAATCTACTACTGGACTCCAGGGCAAGGTTCAAAGCAGAGACCGTTTGAAGTGTTACTCCCCTTTGACAGAAATCGGCATTGTGAATGTTGTATTCCATCCCGATGCAATTTCTGTGTTTCAACGTCAATGTGAAAGTCCAAGGTTCAAATGGTTCAAATGGCTCTGAGCACTATGGGACTCAACATCTTAGGTCATAAGTCCCCTAGAACTTAGAACTACTTAAACCTAACTAACCTAAGGACATCACACACACCCATGCCCGAGGCAGGATTCGAACCTGTGACCGTAGCAGTCCCGCGGTTCCGGACTGCAGCGCCAGAACCGCTAGACCACCGCGGCCAGCGGAAGTCCAAGGGTTACTGTAAGCCTGCAGTGGTGCATCGGAATATACTACTGAATTCAAAATAAAGATTCAAAACACAGGCAGTAAGCCTGCAGTGGTGCATCTGAATCTACTCCTGGACTCTCAGGTAATGTTCATGGCACAGACTGTTTGAAGCGTTTATCCCCCTGGACGGAAGTTGGCATTGTGATATTTTATATTCTATTCCGATGCAATTTCTGTGTTTCATCGTCAATGTGAAGGTCCATGGGTTTACAATAAGCCTGCAGTGGTGCATCAGAATCTAGTACTGGATTCCAAGGAAAGGTTCGAATCACATACTGTTTGAAGCGTTACTCACTCTGTACAGAAGGCGGCATTGTACCATTTGTAATCAATCTCGATGCATCTCGGTGTTTCATCATCAATGCAAACGTCCAAGGGTCGCAATAAGCCTTCAGTGGTGCATCGGAATCTACTACCCGACTCCCAGGAAAGGTTCAAAGCACAGACTGTTTGAAGAGTTACTCCTCCTGGAGAAAATTTTGCATTGTGTCTTTTGTATTCATTCCCGACGCTATATCTGTGTTTCACGTCAGTGTGAAGATCCAAGGGTTACAGTAAGTCTGCAATGGTGCATCGGAATGTACTACTGGTCTGCCAGGAAAGTTTCATATCACAGACTGTATGAAGCGTTACTAACCCTGGACGGAAGTCGTCATTGTGCATTTTGTATTCCAGCCCGATACAATTTCTGTGTTTCACTGTCAATGTGAAGGCGCAAGGGTTATAATAATCATGTCGTGGTGAATCATATTGTAATACTGGGCTCCCAGGAAAATTTTTAACACAGATTGCTTAAAGCGTTACTCCCCCTGAACACAAGTGTGTATTGTACATTTTGTATTGAATCCTAATGCAATTTCTGTGTTTCATCGTCAGTGTGAAGGTCCAAGGGTTACAGTAAAGTTGCAGAGGTACATCACAACCTAATATTGGACTCCCAGGAAAGGTTCAAAGCACTGACTGTTTGAAGCGTGATTTATTCTGAACGGAAGTCGGCAATGTGCCTTTTGTATTTAATCCCGATGCAATTAATATGTTTCATGTGAACGTCCAAATATTAGGTAAGCCTGCAGTGGTGCATCGGAATCTACTACTGGACTCTTAGGAAACTTTCAAAGCGCAGACAGTATTCATGCCCGATGCGATTTCTGTCTTTCATCTTCAATGGGAAGGTCCAAGGGTTACAGTAAGACTGCAGTGGTGCATCGGAACGTACTACTGGACTCAAAATAAAAGTTCAAATCCCAGACTGTTTGAAGCATTACTCCTCCTGGACAAAAGTTTGAATTGTGCCTTACTTATTTAATCGCGGTCCAGTTTCTGTATCTCGTCATAAATGTGATAGTCCAATGGTCACAGTAAGGCTGCAGTGGTGCATCCGAATCTACTACTGGACTCCCAGGAAAGGTTCAAAGCACAGACTGTTTGAAGCGTTACTCACTCTGGACGGAAGTCGGCATTGTGCCTTTTGTATTCAATCCCTATACAATATCTATGTTTCATCGCCAATGTGAAGGACCATAGTTACAGTAAACCTGCAGTGGTGCTTCGGAATCTAATACCTGACTACCAGTAAATTTTAAATTTAGACACTGTTTGAAGCGTTACTCATCCTGGACATACGTAGGCATTGTGCATTTTGTATTCAATCCCGATGCCATTTCTGCGTTTCATCGTCAACGTGAAGGTCCAAGGGTTTCAGTAAAGCTGCAGAGGTGCACCAGAATCTAATACTGAACTCCCAGGAAAGGTTCAAAACGCAGACTGTTTGAAGCGTCACTCCCCCTGGACAGAAGACGGCATTCTGATATCTTGTATTCAATCCCGATGCAATTTGTGTGTTTCATCGTCTATATGAAGGTCGAAGGGTTACAGTAAAGCTGCAGTGTCGCATCGGAGTCTAATACTGGACTCCCAGGAAAGTTTCAAAGCACAGACTATTTGAAGAGTTACTCCCTCTGGACAGAAGTCGGCATTGTGCCTTTTGGATTCAATCCCGATGCAATTTCTGGGTTTCATCGTCAGTATGAAGGTAGAAGGTATACAGCGAAACTGCTGTTGTGCATCGGAATCTAATACTGGATCCCCAGGAAACTTACCCACTATATGAAGCGTTACTCCTCCTGGACAGAAGTCGTCATTGAGCATTTTGTTATCAATCCCGATGCAATGTCTGTGTTTTATCGTCAGTGTGAATGCCCACGGATTGCAGCAAATATGTCCTGGTTAATCATAATCTAATACTAGTCTCCCAGGAAAGTTTTTAACACAGACACTTTGAAGCGTTACTCCTATTGGACACAAGTGAGTATTGTGCCTTTTGTATTCAATCCTAATGCAATTCCTGTGCTTCATCGTCAATGTGAAGGTCCAAGGGTTACAGTAAACATGCAGTGGTGCATCAGAATGTACTACTGGACTCAAAATAAATGATCAATGTCCAGACTGTTTCAACCGTTACTCCTCATGGACAAATGTTTGCATTGTAACTTAATTATTCAATCACAATGTAGTTTCTATGTTTCATCGTCAATGTGAAGGTTCAAGGTTTACAGTAAAGCAGCAGTGGTGCATCGGATTATACTACTGGACTCCCAGAACCGGTTCAAAGCACAGACTGTTTGAAGCGTTACGCCCCCTGGGCAGAAGTCGGCGTTGTGCTTTTATATTCAATCCCGATGCAATTACTGAGATTCATCGTCACTGTGAGGGTCCAAAGGGTACGGTGGACCTGCAGTGGTGCATTGGAATCTACAACTGGTCTGCCAGAAAAGGTTCTAAGCACATACAGTTCGAAACATTACTGTCCCTGGACAATACTTGCAATTGTGTATTTTGTATTCAATACGCATGTAATTGATGTGTTTCATCGTCAAAGTTAAGTTCCAAGTTATAAGAGTAAAGCTGCAGTGGTGCATCGGAATCTACTTTTGTACTCACTCCCAGGAGAGGTTCAAAGCAAAGAATGGTTGACGCGTAACCCCCCTGGACAGAAGTAGGAATTGATATCTTGTTTTCAATTCCGAAGCAATTTCTGTGTTTCATCGTCTATATGAAGGTCGAAGAGTTACAGTAAACGTGCAGTGATCCATCGGAATCTAATACTGGACTCCCAGGAAAGTCTCAAAGCAGAGGCTATTTGCAGAGTTACTCCCTCTGGACAGTAGTCGGCATTGTGCTTTTTCTGCAGTGGTGAATCGGATTCTACTACTGGACACCCAGGAAAGGTGCAGAGCACAGTCAGATTGATGTGTTACTCCCCCTGGACAGATATGGGCATTGTGCATTTTGTATTCAATCCCGACGCAATTTCTGTATTTCATCGTTATCGTGAAGGTCCAAGGGTTACGGATATGCTGCAATGGAGCATCAGAACCTAATACTGGACTCCCAGGAATGGTAAAACCACAGATTGTCTAAAGCGATACTCACTCTGGACGGAAGTCGGAATTGTGCCTTTTGTATTCATCCCGATACAATTTCCGCATTTCATCGAAAATGTGAAGGTGCAAGGGTTACGGTAAGCCTGAATTGGTGCATCAGGATGTACTACTGTACTCCCAAAAATGTTCAAAGAACTGACTGTTTGTAGCGTTATTCCCCCTTGACAGAAGCCGGCATTGTGCATTTGGTATTCAATCCAGATTCAATTTGTGTGTTTCATCGTCAATGTGACGGTCCAAGGGTTACAGTAAAGCTGCAGAGGTGCATCAGAATCTACTACTGGACTCCCAGGAAAGGTTCATAGCACAGAAAGTTTGATGCGTTACTCCTCCTGGACAGAAGTCGGCATTGTGGCTTTTATGTTCAATCCCGATGCAATTACTGTGTTTCATCGTCAATGCTAAGATCCAAGGGTTGCAGTAATGCTGCGATGTTGCATCGGAATTTTATACTTGACTCCCCGGAAAGCTTCAAAGCATAGACTGTTTGAAGCGTTATTCACTCTAAATGGACGTCGGCATTGTGCCTTCTGTCTTCAATCCCGATTCATTTTCAGTCTTTCATCGTCACTATGAAGGCCCAAACCTGCAGTGGTGCATCGGAATCTAATACTGGACTCAAAGAAAAGTTTCAAATTACATACTGTTTGAAACGTTACTCCTCCTGGACAGAAGTCAGCATTGTGCTTCTTGTATTCAATCCTGATGCAATTTCTGTTTTTCATCGTCAATGTGAACGTCCATGGGAAACAGTAATCCCGCCGTGGTGCATCGGAATCTAATACTGGTCTCCCAGGAAATTTCCATGTCACAGACTGATTGGAGCGTTACTCCATCTGGACACTAGTTCGTATTATGCCTTTTGTGTTCAATCCTAATGCAATTCCTGTGCTTCATCGTCAATGCGACGGTCAAACGGTTACAGTAAAGCTGCAGAGGTGCATCAGAATCTACTACTGGACTCCCAGGAAAGGTTCAAAGCACAGACTGTTTGAAGCATCACTCCCCCTTGACAGAAGTCAGCATTGTCCTAGTTCTATACAATCGCGATGCAATCTCTGTTATTTATCGTCAATAAGCAGGCCCAAGGGTTACAGTAAACCTGCAGTGGTGCATCGCAACCTACTAATTGGCTCCCAGGAAAGGTTCAAAGCACAAACTGTTTGAAGCGTTACTCCCCCTGGAAAGTAGCTGGCATTGTGAATTTTATATTCAGTCCCAATGCAATTTCTGTTTCATCCCCAATGTGAAAGTCAAGGGTTACTGTAAACCTGCAGTGATGCATCAGAAGATACTAGTGGACTTCCAGGAAAGGCTCAATGCACAGACTGTTTGATGCGTTACTCCCCCTGAAGAGAGGTCGTCATTGTGGCTTTTGGATTCAATCCCGATGCAATTTCTGTGTTTCATTGTCTATATGAAGGTCGAAGTGTTACAGTAAACCTGCAGTGGTGCTCCAGAATCTAATACTGGACCCCCGCAATTGTTTCAAAGTACAGACTGTTAGAAGAATTACTCCCCCTAGACAGAAATCGCCATTGTGATATTTTTTGTTCAATCCTGATGGAGTTTCCGTGTTTCATCTTCAGTATGAAAGTAGAAGGTATACAGTAAACCTGCAGTGGTGCATCGGAATCTACTGCTGGACTCCCAGAAAAGGTTCAAAGCACAGATTTTTTGAAGCGTTACTCCCCCTGGTTAAAAGTTGGCATTGTCCCTTTTGTATTCAATCCGGATGTTGTTTCTGTGTTTCATCGTCAATGTGAAGCTCCTAGGGTAACGGTAAACCTGCAGTGGTGCATCGGTAGCTACTATTGTACTGCCAGGAAAGGCCACAGACTGTTTGAGGTGTTACTCCCCCTGGACAGATGTCGCAATTGTGATACTTTGTATTCAATCCTGATGGAGTTTCTGTGTTTCATATTCAGTATCAAGCTAGAAGGTATACAGTAAAACTGCAGTCGTGCATTGGAATCTAATACTAGACTATCAGGATAATTTCAAATTACACACTGTTTGAAACGTTACACCTCCTGGATGCAATTCGGCATTGTGCATTGTGTATTTAATCCCGACGCAATTTCTGTGTTTCATCATCGATGTGGAGGCCCCAGGGATTACAGTAAACATGTCGTGGTTAATCATAATCTAATACTGGTCTCCCAGGAAAGTTTCATATCACAGACTGATTGAAGCGTTACTCCACCTGACACTAGTGTGTATTGTGCCTTTTGCATTCAATGCTAATGCAATTCCTGTGCTTCATCGTCAATGTGACGGTCCAAGGGTTACAGTAAAGCTGCAGAGGTGCATCAGAATCTACTACTGGACTCCCAGGAAAACTTCAAAGAATAGGCTGTCAGAAGCGTCACTTCTCCTGGACAGAAATCGGCATGGTCCTATTTGTATACAATCACGATGCTATCTCTGTGATTTATTGTCAATAAGAAGGTACAAGTGTTACAGTAAATATGCAGTGGTGCATCGGAACCTACTATTGGACTCCCAGGAAACGTTCAAAGCACAGAAAGTCTGATGCGTAATTTCCCTGAACAGAAATCTGCATTGTGGTTTTTGTATTCAATCCCCATGCAATTTCTATGTTTCATTGTCTATATGATGGTCGAAGGGTTAGACTAAACTTACACTGGTGCCTCAGAATCTAATACTGGACTCCCAGGAATGTTTCATAGTACAGACTGTTAGAAGAGTTACTCCCCCTGGACAGAAGTCGCCACGTGCCTTTTGCAATCAATCCCGATGCAAGTTCTGTGTTAAATCGTCACTGTGAACGTCCAAGGGATACAGTAAGAGTGCCGTCGTGAATCGGAATCTTATATTGGTCTCCCAGGAAACTTTCATATCACAGACTGTATGAAACATTACTGTTCCTGGACAGAAGTCGTCATTGTGCATTTTGTATTCAATCCTGATGCAATTTCTTTGTTTTATCGTCAATGTGAAGGTCCAACGGTTACATTAATGCTGCAATGGCGCATCGCAATATAATACTGGACTCCCAGAAAAGCTAAAACCACAGATTGTTTGTAGCTTTACTCACTCTGGACGGAAGTCGGAATTATGACTTTTGTATTCAATACCGATGCAATATCTGTATTTCATCGAGAAAATGAAGGTCCTATGGTTACGGTAAGCCTGTATTGGTGCATCAGAATGTACTACTGGACTCGCAATAAATGTTCAAAACACGGACTGTTGTAGCGTTACTCTCCTTGACAGAAGCCGGCATTGTGCATTTTTTATTCAACCCGATTTAATTTGTGGGTTTCATCCTCAATGTTATGATCCAAGGGTTACATTAATGCTGCAGTGTCTCATCGGAATCTTATACTGGTCTACCTGGAAAGGTTCAAAGCGCAGACTGTTTGAAGCGTTATTCACTCTGGACGGAAGTCGGCAGTGTGCCTTTTGCATTCATCCCGATGCAATTTCTGTGCTACATCGTCAGTGTGAACGTCCAAGGGATGCAGTAAGTGTGCCGTGGTGAATCGGAATCTAATACTGGTCTCCCAGGAAACTCTCATATTACAGACTATATGAAACGTTACTCTTCCTGGACAGAAGTCGTCATTGTGCATTTTGTATTCAGACCCGATGCAATTTCTGTGTTTCATTGTCAATGTGAAGGTCCAACGGTTACATTAATGCTGCATTGGTGCATCGCAAACTAATACTGGACTCCCAGGAAAAGTAAAACTACAGATTGTTTGAAGCGTTACTCACTCTGGACGTAAGTAGGAATTGTACTTTTTGGATTCAATCTCGATGCAATTTCTGTATTTCATCGACAATGTGAAGGTCCAAGGGTTACGGTAAACCTGCATTCGTGCATCTGAATGCACTACTGGACTCCCAATAAAAGTTCAAAGCACAGACTGTTGTAGCGTTACTCCCCCTTGACAGAAACCGGCATTGTGCATTTTGCATTCAATCCCGATTCAATTTGTGTGTTTCATCGCCAATGTGACGGTCCAAGAGCTACAGTAAACCTGCAGTGGTGCATCGGAATCTAATGCTGGACTGAAAAGAAAATTTCAAATTACATAGTGTTTGAAACGTCACTCCTCCTGGACAGAAGTCGGCATTGTGCTTTTTGTCTTCAATCCCGATGCAATTTCTGTGTTTCATCGTCAATGTGAACGTCCAAGGGAAACAGTAATCACGCCGTGGTGCATCCAAATCTAATACTGGTCGCCCAGGAAACTTCCATATCACTGACTGCATGAGGCGTTACTTACCCTGGACAGAAGCCGTCAATTTGCCCTTTATATTCAATTCTAATGCAATTTCTCTGTTTTATCGTCAATGTGAAGGCACAAGGGATCCAGTAAATATGCCGTATTGCATCATAATCTAACACTGGTTTCCCAAGAAAATTTTTAGCACAGACTATTTGAAGTGGTACTCCCCCTGCACAAAAATGTGTATTGTGCCTTCTGTATTCAATCCTAATGCAATTTCTGTGTTTCATCGTCTATGTGAAAGTCCAAGGTTTACAGTGAGTCTGGAGTGGTGCATCGGAATATACTACTGGACTCCCAATAAATCTTCAAAGCACAGACTGTTTGAAGCGTTACTGCCCCTTGGCAGAAGATGGCATTGTGACTTATGAATTCAATCCCGATGCAATTTCAGTGTTTCATTTTCAATGTGAAGGTCCATGGGTTACAGTAAGCCTGCAGTTGTGCATCGCAATTTACTACTGGACTCCCAGGAAAGGATCAAAGCAGAGGCTGTTGGAAGCGTTACTCCCCCTTGACAGAGGTCGGCATTGTGGCTTTCGTATTCAATCCCGATGCAATTTCTGTGTTACATCGTCAGTGTGCATTTTGTGTTCAATCCCGATGCAATTTCAGTGTTTCATTGTCTATATGAAGGTCGAAGGTTTAAAGTAAACCTGCATTGGTGCATTGGAATCTAATACGGTACCCCCATGAAAGTCTCGAAACACAGACTGTTAGAAGAGTTACTCCCCCTGGACAGAAGTCGCCATTGTGCCTTTTGCATTCAAACCCGTTACATCGTCAGTGTGAACGTCTAACGGATACAGTAAGAATGCCGTGGTGCATCGGAATGTAATACTGGTCTCCCAGGAAACTTTCATATCACAAACTGTATGAATCGTTAGTCCCCCTGGACTGAAATCGCCATTGCGCATTTTGTATTCAATACCGATGCAATATCTGTATTTCATCATCAATGTGAAGGCCCAAGGGCTACAGTAAACATGTCGAGGATGATCATAATCTAATACTTGTCTCCCAGGAAGGTTTTTAACACAAGTTGTATGAGGGGTTACTCCCCTGAACACAAGTGAGTATTGTGCCTTCTGTATTCAATCCTAATGCAATTTCTGTGTTTCATCGTCAATGTGAAGGTCCAAGGGTTACAGTAAGCCTGCTTTGGTGCATCAGAATGTACTACTGGACTCCCAATAAAACTTCAAATCAACGACTGTTTGAAGCGTTACTCCCCCTTGACAGAAGCCGGCATTGTGCATTTTGTATTCAATTCCGATTCATATTGTGTGTTTCATCGCCAATGTGAAGGTAAAAGGGCTACAGTAAACCACCAGTGGTGCACCGGAATCTACTACTGGACTCCCAGAAAAGGTTCAAAGCACAGACTGTTTGATGCGTTACTCCCCCTGGACAAAAGTTGGCATTGACCCTTTTGTATTCAACCCGGATACAGTTTGTGAGTTTCATCATCAATGTGAAAGTTCAACGGTTACATTAATGCTGCAATGGTGCATCCGAATCAAATACTGCACCCCGAGAAAAGGTTCAAACCACAGATTGTTTGAAGTGTTACTCACTCTGGACGGAACTCGGGATTGTACCTTTTGTATTCAATGACAATGCAATTACTGCGTTTCATCGTCAATGTGAAAGTCCAAGTGTTACAGTAAGCCTACAGTGGTGCATCGGAATCTACTAGTGGTCTCCCAAGAAACTTTCGTATCACAAACTGTATAAATCCTTACTTCCCCAGGGCAGAAAATATCATTGTGCATTTTGTATTGAATCCAGATACAATTTATGTGTTCCATCGTCAATATGGAGGTCCATGGGATACAGTAAAGCTGCAGTGGTGGATCGGAATCTAAATTTGGAGTACCAGAAAGGTTCAAACAACATACTGTTTGAAGCGACACTCCCCGTGGACTGAAGACGGCATTGTGCCTTTTTTATTCAATCACGATGCAATCTCTGTGATTTATCGTCAATACGAAGGTCCAAGAGTTACAGTAAACCTACAGTGGTGCATGGGCATCTACCACTGGACTCCCAGGAAAGGTTGAAACACAGACAGTTTGATGCGTTACTCCTCCTGGACAAAAGTCGGCATTGTGCCTTTTGCATTCAATCGCGATGCAATTTCTGTGTTACATTCTCAGTGTGAACGTCAAAGGGATACAGTAAGCCTGCCGTGGTGCATCGGAAACTAATACTGGACTCTCAGGAAGCTTTCATATCAACGACAGTATGAAGCGTTACTCCCCCTTTACAGAATCCGTCATTGTGCATTTTGTATTCAATCCCGAAGCAATTTTTGTGTTTCATCGTCAATGAGAAAGCCTAAGGGTTACAGTAATCATGTCGTGGTTAATCACGATCTAATACTGGTCACCCAGGTAAGTTTTTAACACAGACTGTTTGAAGGGGGTACTCCCCTGAACACAAGTGTGTTTTGTGCCTTTTGTATTCAATCCTAATGCGATTTCTGTGTTTCATCGTCTATGTGAAGGTACAGGAGTTACAGTAAACCTCCAGTGGTGCATCGGAATCTACTACTGGACCCCCAGGAAATGTTCAAAGCACAGACTGTTTGAACCGTTACTCCCACTGGACAGAAGTGTGAATTATGCCTTTTTATTCAATCCTAATACAATTTCTGTGCTTTATCGACAATGTGAAGGTCCAAGGGTTACAGTAAAGCTGCAGAGGTGCATCATAATCTAACACTGGACTCCCAGGAAATGTTCAGAGCAAAGACAGTTTGATGCGTTACTCCCCCTCGACAGAGGTCGGCATTGTGGTTTTTGTATTCAATCCCATTGCAATTTGTGTGTTTCATCGTCTATATGAATGCCGAAGGGTTACAGTAAACCTGCAGTGGTGCATCGGAATCTAATACAGGTCTCCCACGAAACTTTGATATCACAGTCTGTATGAAGCGTTACTCCCCCTGGACAGAATTCGACATGGTGCATTTTGTATTCAATCGCTATGCAATTTCTGTGTTTCATCGTCAATGTGAAGGCCCAACGGTTACAGTAAACATGTCGTGGATAATCGTAATCTAATACTTGTTTGAAGGGTAACTTCCCCTGGTCACAAGTTTGTATTATGCTTTTCGTATTCACTCCTAATACAATTTCTGTCTTTCATCGTCAATCTGAAGGTCTAAGGGTTACAGTAAGCCTGCAGTGGTCCATCGGAATGTACTTCTGGGCTCCCAATAAATGTTCAAAACACAGACTGTTTGAAGCGTTACTCCCCCTTGACAGAAGCCGGAATTACGCCCTTTGTATTCAGTCCTGATGCTATTTGTGTGTTTCATCGTCAATGTGAAGGTACAAGGGCTACAGTAAACCTGGAGCGGTGCATCGGAATCTACTACGGGACTCCCAGTAAAGGTTCAAAGCACAGACTGTTTAAAGCGTTACTACCCCTGGACAAAAGTTCGCATTGTCCCTTTTGTATTCAATCCGGATGCAGATTGTGTGTTTGATCGTCAATGTGAAGGTCCTAATGTAACAGTAAAGCTGCAGCTGTGCTTCGGAATCTACTATTGTACTCCCAGGAAAAAGCACAGACTGTCTGATGCGTTACGTCCCCTGGACAAAAGTCGGCATTGTGTTATTTTGTATTCAATCCCGATGGAATTTCTGTGTTTCATAGACTGTATGAATGAAGGAGTTATACAGTTAACCTGCAGTGGGCATCGGAATCTAATACTTGACTACCTGGAACGTTTCAAATTACACACTGTTTGAAGCATTACTCCTCCTGGGCAGAAGCCGGCATTGTGAATTTTGTATTCACTCCAAATGCAATTTCTGTGCTTCATCGTCAATGTGAAGGTCCAAGGGCTACAGAAATGCTGCAGAGGTGTATCAGAATCCGATAGTGGACTCCCAGGAAAGGTACAAAGCTCAGATTGTTCCAAGCGTCACTCCCCCTGGACATAAGTCTGCATTGTGCCTTTTCTATACAATTACGATGCAATCTCTATGATTTATCGTCAATGCGAAGGTCGACGGTTTACGGTATATATGCAGTGGTGCATCGGAATCTAATACTGGACTCCCAGGAAAGGTTAAAAGCACAGACTTTTTAAAGCGTCACTCCCCCTGGACAGAAGTCGGCATTGTGGCTTTTGTTTTCAATCGCGATAAAATTTTCTGTGTTTAATCGTCTGTATGAAATTCGAAGGGTTACAGTAATTCTGCAGTGTTGCATCGGAACCAAATACTGGACTCCCAGAAAAGGTTCAAAGCACAGCCTGTTTGAAGCGTTACTCCCCCCGCACAAAAGTGTGCATTGTGCATTTTGTATTCAATCCGCGTGCAGTTGGTGTGTTTCATTGTCAATGTGAAGGTTTAAGGGTAACAGTAAAGCTGCAGTGGTGCATCGGAATCTACTATTGTACTCAAAGGAAAAATTCAAAGCACAGACTGTTTGAAGTGTTCCGCCCCTGGACAGAAATCGGCATTGTGATATTTTGTATTCAATCGCGATGCAATTTCTGTGTTACATCGTCACTGTGAACGTCAAAGTGATATAGTAAGCTTGCCGTCGTGCATCGGAAGGTCATACTGGTCTCTAAGGAAACTTTCATATCACAGACTGTATGAAGGGCTACTCCCCCTGGACAGAAGTCGTCATTGTGCATTTTGTATTCGATCCCGATGAAATTTCTGTGTTTCATCGTCAATTTTAAGGTCCAAGGGTACACTAATGTTGCATTGTTGCTCCGGAATCTAATACTGGTCTCCCAGGAAACTTTCATATCACAGACGGTATGAAGCGTTATTCCTCCTGCACAGAAGTGTGTGTGTTGTGCGTTTTGTATTCAATCCAGATGCAATTTCTGTGTTTCATCGTCAACATGAATGTCCAAGGATTACAGTAAACATGTCGTGGCTAATCATAATCTAATACTCGTCTCACAGGAAAGTTTCAAATCACAGACTGATTGAAGCGTCACTCCCCCTGGACACTAACGTGAATTGTGCTTTTTGTATTCAATCCTAAAGCAATTTCTGTGCTTCATCGTCAATGTGAAGGCCCAACGGTTACAGTAAACATTCACAGGTCCCCAGTTCAGCACCTGGTCTGAGTTTGGATTAATTCATGCAATTCTTCTTAGCTGATGTTTGTGTCTGTAAATGACAGTCGAATAACGTTCGTAGGTGTCTAGAATTGTTCACAGACGAATCTCTATTGTATAGAGAAAACACGTCGTTAAAGGACTGTTACAGATCCAAGAAGACAACACAAAGGAATCTGGTGCGTAAATGAATGAAAAAGCGCGATACTGTTTGACTACAAAATAGGCTATCAGTCACTGCACTCATTGCAGCTCTCTGATATACAGGGTGGTCCATTGATAGTGACTGGGCCAAATATCTCACGAAATAAGTAGCAAACGAAAAAACTACAAAGAACGAAACTCGTGTAGCTTGAAGGGGGAAACCAGATGGCGCTATGGTTGGCCCGCTAGATGGCGCTGCCATAGGTCAAACGGATATCAACTGCGTTTTTTTAAATAGGAACCCCCATTTTTATTACATATTCGTATAGTACGTAAAGATATATGAATGATTTAGTTGGACCACTTTCTCGCTTTGTGATAGATGGCGCTGTAATAGTCACAAACGTATAAGTATGTGGTATCACGTAACATTCTACCAGTGCGGACGGTATTTGCTTCGTGATACATTACCCGCTTTGAAATGGACCGTTTACCAATTGCGGGAGAGGTCGATATCGTATTGATGTGTGGCTATTATGATCAAAATGCCCAACGGGCGTGTGCTGTGTATGCTGCTCGGTATCCTGGACAACATCATCCAAGTGTCCAGACCGTTTGCCGGATAGTTACGTTACTTAAGGAAACAGGAAGTGCTCAGCCACATGAGAAAGGTCAACCACGACCTGCAACAAATGATGATGCCCAAGTAGGTGTTTTAGCTGCCATCGCGGCTAATCCGCACATCAGTAGCAGACAAAATGCGCGAGAATCGGGAACCTCAAAAACATCGGTTTTGAGAATGCTACATCAACATTGATTGCACCCGTACCATATTTCTATGCACCAGGAATTGCATGGCGACGACTTTGAACGTCGTGTACAGTTCTGCCACTGGGCACAAGAGAAATTACGGGGTGATGACAGATTTTTTGCACGCGTTTTATTTAGCGACGAAGCGTCATTCACCAACAGCAGTAACGTAAACCGGCATAATATGCACTATTGGGCAACGGAAAATCCACTATGGCTGCGACAAGTGGAACATCAGCGACCTTGGCGGGTTAATTTATGGTGCGGCATTATGGGAGGAAGGATAATTGGCCCCCATTTTATCGATGGCAATCTAAATGGTGCAGCGTATGCTGATTTCCTACGTAATGTTCTACCGACGTTACTGCAAGATGTTTCACTGCATGACAGAATGGCGATGTACTTCCAACATGATGGATGTCCGGCACATAGCTCGCGTGCGGTTGATGCGATATTGAATAGCATATTTCATGACAGGTGGATTGGTCGTCGAAGCACCATACCATGGCCCTCATGTTCACTGGATCTGTCGTCCCCGGAGTTTTTTCTGTGGGGAAAGTTGAAGGATATTTCCTGTCGTGATCCATCGGCAACTCCTGAAAACATGCGTCAGCCCATTGTCAATGCATTTGCGAACATTACGGAAGGCGAACTACTCGCTGTTGAGAGGAAAGCGGTTTCACGTATTGCCAAATGCATTGAGGTTGACGGACATCATTTTGAGCATTTAGTGCATTAATGTGATATTTACAGGTAATCATTCTGTAACAGCATGCATTCTCAGAAATGATAAGTTTACAAAGGTTCATGTGTCACATTGGTACAACCGAAATAAAATGTTCAAATGTACCTACGTTCTGTATTTTAATTTAAATAACCTAGCTGTTACCAACTGTTCGTCTAATATTGTGAGCCATATGTTTGTGACTATTACAGCGCCATCTATCACAAATCGAAAAAAGTGGTCCAACTAAAACATTCATATTTCTTTACATACTACACGAATATGTAATAAAAGATGGGGGTTCCTATTTTAAAAAACGCAGTTGAGATCATTTTGACATATGGCATCGCCATCTAGCGGGCCAACCATAGTGCCATCTGGTTTTCCCCTTCAAGCTAGACAAGTTTCGATCTTTGTAGTTTCCTTCGTTTGACGCTTATTTCGTGAGATATTTGGCCCGGTCACGATCAATGGACCGCCCTGTATATGAGTCTCTGTTAGAACTGACTTAAGGGTTAACGACCATATAAACTCGAGCCTTGGGAAGAAAGATGCAAGACTGGTATTTAAAGGAAGAGTTTCATCGATGCATGGGCGTCTGTAGAAATTTACCTAAGTACTAATGTAATGGGGGACGAATTTAATTAATAGACGTTTCAGTTTAGAAGCGAAGAATACCATCTTCTCTGTGAGAAAATACCGGTAATGACAGAGCCGAAACAAGGCACTCGATTGTGGAGGGCTGATTTCTTTCCTTTGAGGTTCTTTCCTCTTCCTTGCTTTTAAACTGACTGCTGTTTTGCTTAAGGCTAAGGGCGTTACCGCAGATACCTGACTATACCATACGTTAAATAACAAGTTTTGTGCAATAAAGGACACAGGTTAGGGAGCATACCGGCTACACCATGTATTGTTGACGTACTGGGTAGTTATAATTAAATTTTCCCTACTTAAAACGTTATAACACGGAACTTACTATCAATCTTGGCAGCATTAATGTCAAGTACATGGGAAAGAGAAATAATACAGATTCACTTCAACTGAAACACTTTTAATGTGCTGCTATGGAACGTCATAACATTCGTACCGGTACCATTACTGCTACAAAAGGATCTCAATATGACGCCCATCATTGTCCAGAAGAGTATGAAAGCGCAGGATTGCATTCTGCACAGCAGAACGAAGCTTGTCCGTAGGCATGCTGACTACTTCTCTTGATATGCTTCGCTTCAGATCAGCACATGTTTGAATGTTCCCCTGGTAAACCCTGTCCTTTAGGTAGCCCCACAACTAGAAATTACAGGGAGTGAGATCACGTGGTCGTACCGGCCAAGCATTTGGGACCGATCGGCTGATAATTCGATCGTTTTCAAATGTGTTTCGGAGAAAGAGTAAGGCAAGGAAGATGCCCTGCTCCTTTTATCCAAGTTCATGTTGACACGTCGACAGGAGCACTGAGATTGGTCAGGTGTGTGAGACTGTGAATCACGATGACTAATCACAGCACCTCGCGGCTGTAGTTGTAACAAGACGGTGGCGCTGTGATGCATGGTAATCGTGCACCCCATATTCTGGACGTTAATGCTACCAAGTCTGATACTCGTATGGTAATTAGTTTCCGTGGTGTAACGTGTTGCATAGGGACAGTTTAATTACAAGCAGCCAGTAGTTTCCTCTGCAGCACGATGCGTTGTGCGCCGACTGGAATGAAGTACACCTGTCCAGAACTGATAAGTAGGCCTACAATCACAGAACTGAGCACAAAATCAGAAGCAATTACTTCGTTATTGGTTGTCAGACGACAACCTTGTTTTTTGATTATTGTCGTACGTTAGTGCAATCATAATAGCCACATAGTATTTAGTGAGACTGAGTAGCTCTTATGTCATTATGAAAATGTTATTGCTGTACTATTTTAAGAACTATAAATAAATAATACTACAAATGCTTACCTGTTTCATTTCTTTCTTCTGCTTCCACATTTCCTTGTCGGTCTCCGACAAGCGTTTAACATACACTCGTCGATGCATCTTGTTTCTTATAACGATTTTTATAATCAGTGTGGCGAACATCATAAAACAGTTAAGCTTTTCAACCTCCATTATAAGCACTTGACTGTGAATAAACTCCATTGTGAGTATGGGACTACCCACGCGTACTAAGGGGAAGGTAAAGCAACCCTCAACAACCGTGGCCACTGGTAGTCGATGGCCACAACACTGTGTTATTTAACGCACATGTAGCCGCTACAAGTTGCGTCTTCAGACGCAGGAAAATGGACCCGGACCCATCCGTCTGCGGTACGACCTTGAGAACACGCCTATCCTTATATTAAATGCTCTGAGTAACCGGAAATCACCCACTGGGATTTTTTGTGATCTCTCAAAGACTTTTGATTGTGTAAATCATGGAATACTTCTAGATAAGTTCAAGTACTGTGGTATTAATGGGACAGCGCTCAAATGGTTTAAATCATACCTAACTGGAAGAGTGAAGAAAGTTGAAATAAGCAGTTCACATAATATGCAAATAACAGGTGATTTCTCAAACTGGAGAACAGTCAAGAATGCGGTGCCTCAAGGTTCGGTCTTGGGTCCTCTGCTATTCTTAATATATATTAATGACTAGCCATTGCCGGCCGCGGTGGTCTAGCGGTTCTAGGCGCTCAGTCCGGAACCGCGCGACTGCTACGGTCGCAGGTTCGAATCCTGCCTCGGGCATGGATGTATGTGATGTCCTTAGGCTAGTTAGGTTTAAGTAGGTCTAAGTTCTAGGGGACTGATGACCACAGATGTTAAGTCCTATAGTGCTCAGAGCCATTTGAACCATTTGACTTGCCATTCTATATTCACGAAGATGCAAAGCTGGTACTTTTTGCCGATGATACAAGTATAGCTATCACACCCAACAGACAAGAATTAACTGGTGAAATTGCAAACGATGTTTTTCATAAAATCATTAAGTGGTTCTCTGCAAACTTTGACAAAACACAGTACATAAAGTTCCATACAGTAAATGGAATGACACCAGTAATAAATATAGACTTTGACAAAACACAGTACATAAAGTTCCATACAGTAAATGGAATGACACCAGTAATAAATATAGACTTCGACCAGAAATCGGTATATATATATATATATATATATATATATATATATATATATATATATATACTTACGAAATTTGTTATTAACAGTCCGAACGAATTCAAAAGTAATAGCAGTGTACATGGCTACAACACTGGGACAAAGGATGATCTTCACTACTCAAGGTTAAACCTAACTTTGGCTCAGAAGGAGGTAAATTATGCTGCCACAAAAGTCTTTGGTCACTTACCATTGCATCATAAGTCTGACAGATAGCCATATAGCAATTAAAAGGAAATTAAAAGAATTTCTTAATGGCAACTCCTTATACTCATTAGATGAATTTTTGGGTATAGTAAGTGTCGTATTCATGATCTATGGAACAAGTACTCATCTAATCTACAATGTGCATTAATATGCGTACCATGTAGTCACGTCATATTCCACAGCGCTGGGTCCGTATTTCTTGCATTATTTATCGCACGAAAGTTGCGTTAACAATCGCCGATGTACCTGAGCCTAAGGTTACGTTCACAGTGACAGCGACAACGGTCGTCAGATGCCACGGCCAGAGGTCGCCCGATAACATCGGCCGACAGCTTGGCCACAGCGCGTCCGATCTCCCTCTTCAGTGTTTGATGGGGCCAAGGAGAGGTTTGATTTTAACCTTCAAGGATGAGATGAGTACTACAACGTCTCTGTGTGCTTGGAGACGAGTTCTACAATGCGGCTTTTGCTATTAAAAAGATGCCGAATGCATGTGCATTCTTGAAAAGAACGTGGCGAGTACTGTATCCTCTGTCCTTAGTTTCTTGATTTAACAGCCACGATTTACAAACATATTACATGAATGAGAAATTTTCTGTTACTTACTCCAGATGATTCGTAGTAGCCTTGAAAAGCATAATCGAAACACTCTGTTTTGCTGAATTTATTTTAAGTTGTGCAGACATACGTTAATTAACCTTAAGCGGCTGTCATTCAGAATACTCGTGAAAGACAAACATAAAACTTCGAATAAGACACTCTGAACACCTAAACCACTGAAAAGTGGAAAAGGCTATGCCACATTTGCAAACCAATTCATGTAAGAGAATCACCATCCTACTGGCACAAAAACACCACTAAGCTGAAGTAATAATTTCTAGGCAATTAATGTACACCTATTACAACCCACAACAGTTTCACTGCAGCGACTTTAAGACACCATCCCTTTCAAGTGAACAAATTATTTTTGAGGTTAAATTTCCAACACAAATTTTGCCTGCTTGTGATTCGCAATAAACCTGCGATTTCAGTCCATATATTCTGAATTATATCCAGATTATCCTCAGGATAACACAATCTCCTTCTTTGAATGAAATTGTCAGTTTTCACAGTCTATATTTCTTGTTACGTCAGCCAGTATTACTTAAGAAAACGAACTGATTTGAATTGAGGCCGGCCGGAGTGGCCGAGCGGTTCTAGGCGCTACAGTCTGAAGCCGCGCGACGCTACGGTCGCAGGTTCGCATCCTGCCTCGGGCATGGATGTGTGTGATGTCCTTAGATTAGTTAGGTTTAAGTAGTTCTACGTTCAAGGGGACTGATGACCTCAGAAGTTAAGTCCCATAGTACTCATAGCCATTTGAACTATTTTTTTGATTTGTATTTCATCGGTTTTCGTCCTAAGTCTGTACGTTCGATCAGCTACATTGTGATTGTGCACATAGTAGCGTACTGATTTTAAAAATGGCTCTGAGCACTATGGGACTTAACTTCTGAGGTCATCAGTCTCCTAGAACTTAGAACTATTTAAACCTAACTAACCTAAGGACATCACACACATCCATGCCCGAGGCAGGATTCGAACCTGCGACCGTAGCGGTAACGCGGTTCCAGACTGTAGCGCCTAGAACCGCACGGCCACCACGGCCGGCTGATTTTAAAAGATCAGACATATTCGTCCGATGTCGGTAATCAGCGGAATCCACCGATATCGGCGCCACTGTGATCGCAGCCTAAGGCTAAATGTTCGTCTTTTAATGCAAATTTTGTGCGACAAATAAGGCAAAGCATATGGACCCAGTGTTGTAGTATATGACGTGGTTACGCGGTGCGGAAATTAACGCAGAACAGAAATAGTCCAGACAGTAATAGGCGGAAGATGAGCTGACCTGAACAGTATATTGACAGTCTTTTAAATATGTACGTGAAAGTTCATGGACGCTGTGGAAGTTGGAAGTGCATCAAGAAGAGCCAGGAAAGTACATATTTTTATAACTTAGCGAGAAGCGTCAGAAATATTTTAACCACTTGTGACAGATGTCAACATGTAAAAGTCAACAACAAAACTAGCAGAGGACTCAACAGAATACCATCCCAAAGAAAGAGATGGAACTAGTAGACATTGATTTATATGGGCAAATACCAAATGCAAAATGAGGGTACAGTCATGTATTTGTTAGGTTAGATCTCTTTTTCAGAATTCATAAACTTCTATTCTATAAGAGAGCAGCCATAAAAGTGGGGGGGGGGGGGGGTAAAAACTCCGTGGAGTTGTCCGGAACAGTATCACTGCCCTGAGTTAGCTCATCTAACCTCAACGGACCTTCAATTAGTTCACTCTGATGAGTGTTTGTGACAACATGCTTTGTACCTTGTAGAACAATAAAATATATTTAAATGGAATCATACGACCTGTTAATTGTTATTATATGTAACTACTATCATCATTGCTGTACTTCCTACGTAGTGGCCCAGAAATTTCAACCACGCTGCATTTAAAATGTAAAATTCCCCACACCAGTCTGTTGTCCTACAATGCAGCAGCTCCCTTCAGCTGGTGGTGGTGGTAAGTGTTTAACGTCCCGTCGACAATGAGGTCATTAGAGACGAAGCGCATGCTCGGGTTAGGGAAGGATTGGGAAGGAAATCGGCCGTGCCCTTTCAAAGGAACCATCCCGGCATTTACCTGAATCGATTTAGGGAAATCACGGAAAACCTAAATCAGGATGGCTGGAGACGGGATTGAACCGTCGTCCTCCCGAATGCGAGTCCAGTGTGCTAACCACTGCGCCACCTCGCTCGGTCCCTTCAGCTCAACCATTTCCTACTCTGAGGGACATCAATCTCGCCTCATTGTCAAGCCTGTGAATTCCATGAACTTTCCATGCTTCAGTATGGTACAATTTCGCCAAAACCTGGGCAAAGTATCCAATTCAGCAGTGTGTAGTGAACCGATGACAATGCTTCCATTGTTTCCACATCTACCACGCCAAACTCACGTCACTTCACACCAAACTGGCCAATGAAATATTTTGATTTCCCAGTGTGCCTTATCAGGGACAGCACTGTAATGATGCCAGGTTACTATTTGCCTAGAAATTCGGCTATGACAATCAATGTGATTCCAGCTGAACAATGACTTCCTGATGTACCATTTCTTAGTACAAATAGTACTTGAGCTCCCATGTGGGAAATAATGACACTTATCCCCATATACACTCTTTAAGTCCAAACCAATTTACAACAATTTACTGCCTCATGGACAAAATAATATGGGTTCAAGTGATCTTCCTGGACATAAAAGCAAACTATCCGACACATACTATGTTTTCATGCAGCATTCGCCCATATCATCTGCATCGCAATTGCTGCCACGTCACCTGAGTAACATCACATCTCCACCCCTCACCCACGTTCACATGTATCCACTAGCGCTACACATGATGCTCACACACTGCAACTACTCTATGCATGTGTAACGTCCAGATTCAACAAACTGCCTTAATAGATTCATTACCTCATGAGCATACCATGTACTCACAGCATCCAGCAGCTCCCGTGCACCTGCCGGTCACGCCCACATCCACACTTGGCTCATGTCTATTGCAACGCATATTCATATATCTCCTCATGACACAACCCGTCCGAACGCTTCCACACATGCCACGCATATTGTGTCACATTTCTCTTTCCCATGTTATGATGCGCTGCTTCCCAATGCTTCCATGCCTACTGTGCCTACAGTGCTGTGTATCTCTTTGCCACTTTATGATGCGCTACTCCATGACACCTCTGCTCATGCTGCATCTACCGTGTCAGGCAGTGCTTACCTCATGTTGCTGCCAGCCTCACATAACCATGACCCTTATCATTCTGCATATCCTCAGCAAGACTCCATCTGTTGAACATGGACTCGCCTATGCTGTGGTTCACTCTTAGTGAGTGCATAATGCAGTCCACAGGCATCACTGAGGACATTGACAAATTTGCAGTACTTCTTAAGCACCTCAGTGATAACGCCGATCCCATTAGTGACTTTCTGCTTGATGTCCACACACAGATAAACAAATACAAGCCTGTCAAGGCCCTACTGTTTCAACGCCTATCCCACTCAGCAGAGGAACAACTTCATCTAGTGATAACTGAACCTCACTCTATCGCAGAAGGCCTTTCACACTGTGGCACAAGCTTCACCTGTAAACTGATATGAGCCTACCCTGGATTATGCCCTGTGGAATTTGTGACTATTAAAACTGCTGGAGAGCACTCAATCAGCGATGCTCATGTACAGGGATGCTTCACCATATTTCAAACTATGCTTGGCTGACAGAATGTTAGCGCTTGCACAGAGCTGCCTCTTCATTAATTCTCATTGTAAATGCGCTACAGCTGACAGCATCCCCACCTAAATTGCGGCAACAAAAGAACCCAGCTGAGCCTAGCCAACACACTGCCTGTGATCTTGGTCACCACTGTGCACTTCCTACCACGCAGAAGCCAGCCACCCAACGTCTACTGGACTCGCTGAACCTTACATTCACTACTGCTCCATGAGGTTTTCTGGGTGCCAAACATAAAAAAATGCCTACAGTGCAGACTATCACTGGTGCGCCTCCGCCCAGTCGCTGATCCTTACCTGCCAGTAAAAACAGTGCGGGTCGGCTGGGCACTACACCCGCTAGCATGCTCTGCCTCTCCTGCTTCCACCCTCACTTTAGCTCTGACACACTACGTTGCATACAGCCTTGTTCATACACAAACTGATCTCACGGCCTGGTACCAGTGCATCAGGTCACTCGTCCACTTCAGGTCTCCACAAATAATCACTTTTAACACCATCTGCTGGTCTCATCTACTACCAGATGGCTCTCGCCTCTTTGTTTAAGATGCACAACTAAATTCTTTCCTTCTAATCAACAGAGCTGATGTCAGCTGATCACACAATCTCTCACTCCTGCTACATTTTCACCTTCACCCATGCAACTTTGCACAGCTAATGACTGGGATACTGGTGGTTGGCACCACCTCCACCACCTATGCCCTGGAAGTTCTTGGTGGCTGAAATGGTGGAACCCATCTTAGTAGTTGACTTCCTCAAGCCTTACTGTTTACTCCCAGACCTGAACTGTGCTCTGCTCCTGCACCACGATGGCCAACAGCTGATCAGCAGCAAGTCCAGTGACTCGCTTCCTGCGAATGATATGCCATCATGTCCTACTTCGCAGTCAGAGACGCCCCTCGATGTTATCTTGAAATGCCAAATGCTTACTGGTGAGCTCCACATGACATCTGTCATGCACTCTGAATTGTGGTGTTCCAACTGAGATATGCGAGCAGCCAATGACATTCTCCATTTATGCATCGTCAAGACATTTAGTGAGCTTCATACAGCACAACAACAACTCACTGTTCTGCCACATCTACACCCATTGCCTGATGATGAAGACATTGCGTCGGCCTCGAAACAATTCATTCAAGTTCCATTACCTAAATGTTCTCGCCCAACCACACCCAGTGTTACTGACAGTGCCTCTGCGACCAGGTTGTCTGTTGATGATGGTGTTACAATAACACCTATCACTATGTCCTCAGATCCCACATCACGCCGGTCCATCTGGCCACAGACTATTTGTACCATCTCTGACAGGATAGTTCACTGCATCAACAACAACCCCAGCCTGCTAGTCTGCCATCATCTTCGTTTGCTACCTCCCAACAAACTGAAAGCGGCAAAAGCCACCATGAACAAACTCTTGCATGCTGGTATTGTGCAGAGCCATCCAACAGTGCCTGGGCTTCTCCTATCAAGCTCGCTGTTCGTTTTTGGAACACAACCTACGACCAGCTTAGAGACAGAAGTGATGACACTTTCTGCAGGACGTGGCCATCATTTTGCAGGACAATGCTCAAGCACGTACAGTGCAAGCTGTTACTGATTTGTTTGACTGATGGGGCTGCTAAGTGCTGTGCCACCTACTGCATGCCCCTGACTTAAGCCCTCGTAAGTTCAACTCAATTTCTAAACTGGAGGAAACACTTCATAGCATTCACTTCAGAACTGTGACAAATTCGTTGGGCAATAGACTGTGTCGCTCGAGCAGTTAACACAACTGGCACTGCTAAGAGTCTCCTACGACTTCCACATCGCTGGCAATGGGTTATACACAATTCTGGTGACTACTCTGAAGGTCAGTAAAACTTAGAAACATGTATCTATTTTGCACGAGCTGTAAATAAATAATTGCCATTATTAAAGTGCCGACCCTCCTACTTGGCGACTGTTTGGCGATTATCTGTACTTCAACGCCCTGATTGTAATAGACAGCTGCCCTGTACTGAACTTACAAGACTTCGCACATGAACTTGCTGGTTCAAAAAATGGTTCAAATGGCTCTGAGCACTATGCGACTTAACCTCTGAGGTCACACGTCGCCTAGAACTTAGAACTAATTAAACCTAACTAACCTAAGTACATCACACACATCCATGACCGAGGCAGGATTCAAACCTGCGACCGTAGCGGTCGCGCGGTTCCATAGTCAGTGTTACTGAATGTAAAAGGATCTATTTTCGGATACCTATGGCTGATGAGGATATACCAAAAATTACAATAATCACGTCATTCGGTCGTTTTTATTTTTTATTTATGACTTACAGGCTAAAAAAAGCGGCTCAGACCTGGCAGATGTTTACTGACAGCCTGCTATTTAATATCTGTTATGCTTACCTAGTTGACGTGATAATTTTCTCGCAGTTTCCTGATGAACATGAGATTCATTTACGCACCATGTTGGGCAAGTTAGTGGCACAATTAATAACAACATATGACAACTACAGTAACTGTGTCAACTTCGTTGGACATTTGGTTGACACTTTGGGGATATGCCCCACGCTGGAGAAAAGAAACAAATTCGCCTCCTCCCTCATCCCTTGGACCATCAACACCTAAAAAGTTTCCTCGGAGTCATTAATTTTTACAGGCATCCCGGCAAACGAGCATGACGTGGACGCCTGAAATGAAAACGGCCTTCGAAAAGTTTAAATCTGACCTCACACAAATTGTCACCCTCGCCCTTCCGTCGCTGGACGCACACCTCGTCATCTACATCTACATCTACATCTACATGAGACTTTGCAAATCACATTTAAGTGCCTGGCAGGGGGTTCATCGAGCCACCTATACAATTCTCTAGTATTCCAACGTCGTATATTGCGTGGAAAGAACGAACACCTATATCTTTCCGTACGGGCTCTGATTTCCCTTATTTTATCGTGGTGATCGTTTCTCTCTATGTAGGTCGGTGTCAACAAAATACTATCGCGTTCGGAGGAGAAAGTTGGTGATTGGAATTTCGTGAGAAGATTCCGTCGCAACGATAAACGCCTTTCTTTTAATGGTGTCCAGCCCAAATCCTGTATCATTTCAGTCACGCTCTCTCCCATATTTCTTGATAATACAAAACGTGCTGCCCTCTTTGAACTTTTTCGGTGTACTCCGTCAGTCCTATCTGGTAAGGATCCCACACCGTGCAGCAGTATTCTAAAAGAGGAGCGACAAGCGTAGTGTAGGCAGTCTCCTTAGTAGATCTGTTACATTTTCTAAGTGTCCTGCCAATAAAACTCAGTCTTTGGTTAGCCTACCCCACACATTTTCTGTGTGTTCCGTCCAATTGAAGTTGTTCGTAATTGTAATGCCTTGGTATTTAGTTGAATGTACGGCCTTTAGATTTGACTGATTTATCGTGTAACCGAAGTTTAACGAATTCCTTTTAGCACTAATGTGGATGACCTCACACTTTTCGTTATTTAGGGTCAACTGCCAATTTTCGCACCATCCAGATATCTTTTCTAAATCGTTTCGCAATTTGTTTTGATCTTCTGATGACTTTATTAGTCGACAAACGACAGCGTCATCTGCAAACAACCGAAGACGGCTGCTCAGATTGTCTCTCAAACCGTTTATATAGATAAGTAACAGCAAAGGGCCTATAACACAACCTTGTTCAACGCCAGAAATCACTTCTGTTTTACTCGATGACTTTCCGTCAGTTACTACGAACTGTGACCTTTCTGACAGGAAGTCACAAATCCAGTCTCATAACTGAGACGATATTCCATAAGAACGCAATTTCACTACAAGCTGCTTGTGTGGTACAGTGTCAAAAGCCTTCCGGAAATTCAGAAATACGGAATCGATCTGAAATCCCTTGTCAATAGCACACAACAATTCATGCGAATAAAGAGCTAGTTGTGCTTCACAAGAACGCTGTTTTCTAAACCCATGTTGACTGTGTGTCAATAGACCGTTTTCTTCGAAGTATTCATAATGTTCGAACACAATATATGTTCCAAATCCTGCTGCATATCGACGGTGATGATATGGGCCAGTAATTATGTGGATTACTCCTATTACCTTTCTTGCATATTAGTGTGACCTGTGCAACTTTCCAGTCTTGGGTACTGATCTTTCGTCAAGCGACCGGTTGTGAATGCTTGTTGAGTATGGAGCTAATGCATACTCTGAAAGGAACCTAACTGGTATACAGTCTGGACCAGAAGACTTGCCTTTATTAAGTGATTAAAGTTGCTTCACTATTCCGAGGATATTTACTTCTACGTTACTCATGTTGGCAGCTGTTCTTGATTCGAATTCTGGAATATTTACTTCGTATTCTTTTGTGAAGGCATTTTGGAAGGTTTTGTGAAGGCATTTAGGAAGGCTGTGTTTAGTAACCCTGCTTTGGCAGCACTGTCTTCGATAGTATCTCCATGGCTATTGCGCAGAGAAGGCTTTGATTGTTTCTTGCACCTAACATACTTCACATACGACCAGAATCCCTTTGGATTTTCTGCCAGGTTTCGAGACAAAGTTTCGTTATGGAAAATGTTATAAGCATCTCGCATTGAAGTCCGCGCTAAATTTCGAGCTTCTGTAAAAGATCGCCAATATTGAGGACTTTGCGTCTATTTAAATTTGACATGTTTGTTTCGTTGTTTGTTCAATAGTATTCTGACCGGTTTTGTGTACTAA
The DNA here is from genome assembly GCF_021461385.2 of Schistocerca piceifrons. Taxonomy (NCBI): domain Eukaryota; kingdom Metazoa; phylum Arthropoda; class Insecta; order Orthoptera; family Acrididae; genus Schistocerca; species Schistocerca piceifrons. Next base: position 808,723,469 of record NC_060149.1, read on the forward strand.
TTAGGATCAACTCCGTCGTTTGTTAATTTATTTGGTATAAATCTCTCAATTGCTGCCGATACTATTTCTTTGAATTCAAGCCACATCTGGTCTATACTTATATTATTAATTTGGAAGGAGTGGACATTGTCTCTCAGGAAGGCGTGAAGTGAATTTTTATCTGCTTTTTTGAATAGGTATATTTTTCGTTTATTTTTGGAGGATTTGGGGGTTACAATATTCAATCTCGCTACGACAACCTTGTATCGGTTTTGATCCTCGTTTTTAGGATTGTTTGTTGCTAAGTGGTCAAGTGTGTTTTCACAACCGTTTACTATTCGTGTGGGCTCAGGAACTAACTGCTCGAAATAATTTTCAGAGAATGCGTCTAGCACAATTTCCGATGATGTTTTATGTGTACCTCCAGAATTAAAAACGTATTTTCGCCAACATATCGAAGGTAAATTAAAGCCACCACCAACTATAACCGTATGAGTCAGGTGCGAGTTGAAATCCAACTCAAGTTTTCTTTGAATCTTTCAGCAACTGTATCATCTGAATTGGGAGGTCGGTAAAAGGATCCAATTATCATTTCACTCCGGTTGCCAACTCACAGGAACTATCTACTTCAATTTCGCGACAAGATAATCTACTTCTGACGGCAACAAACACCCCACCGCCAACCGCGTTTAGCCTATCCTTTCGGAACACCGTTAGGTTCTTCGCAAAAATTTCGGCTGAGCTTCTTCTCCCGCTTTCAGTGCCTATAACGATTTGAGCATCAGTGCTTTCTATTAGCGCTTGGAGCTCTGGTACTTTCCCAACACAGCTACGACAATTTACAACTGTTATACCTATGGCTCCTGTATCTACGTTCTTCCTGTGTTCACCGTGCACCCTCTGCGACTGAAGCCCTTCTTGTGTCTTCCCGAGACCCTCTAACCTAAAAGACCGCCCAGTCCACGCCAAACAACCCCTGCTACCCTGTAGCCGCCTCCTGCGTATAGTGGACACCTGACCTATTCAGTGGAACACAATACCCAACCACCCTTTGGCGCAAGTCGAGGAATCTGCAGCCTACATGGTCGCAGAACCACCTGAGTCTCTGATTCAGACCCTCCGATCGGCTCTGTACCAGAGGTCCGCAATCGGTGCTGTCGTCTATGCTGCAAATGTGAGCTCTCCTTTCATCTTTCAAGCAAGACTGGCAGCCTTTACCACTTCTGTCAGCCGCTCGAAACCGGAGAGAATCTCTTCTGATCCAAAATGACACGCATCTTTGGTACTGACGTGAGCAACCACCTGTAGTTTGCTGCATCCTGTGCTCTTCATGTCATCCGGAAATATCCTTTCCACATCTGGAGTCACTCTACCCGGTATGCACACGGAGTGCACATTGGTTCTTTCCCTTCTTGGCAGCCATGTCCCTAAAGGACCCCATAACACGCCTAAAGCCGTCGGCACACGGGCCGTGCATTCCAACGTTGAGCGTTGAGTGTGCCGAGTCCACCGTGCTGCTGAATGCTCAGAAACGATGCGACTCGTGCATACGGTACGCGCGACCCAGCGTGCTCACGTGCGACGGCAGCGCGCTCCAGCGGGAGTTGTTGACTGCAGTTGACGCGCACGAGCTAAATAACATATAGACAAGTGTTTACGAAACGAAGACGCCTAAACTGGCTGCTTTAGCTTTACTAGCAACTATCGATGACGAGAGGAGAGGTAGTTGCATTAACCACTGCACCAACCAGACACACTGTTTACCAAAATTGCATGGACTGTCTCGCCATGCCTCCCATCTGACCAAAACCCCCGCCCATGTCTGAAAGAACAGACCATGCGGAATATGCCGCTATGATACATATTAAGTAAACTGAAGGTAGATGGAGAGGAAAGGAAAGAAAAGGGAAGGAACCATTGATGGCAGCTGTATCGGGAGTTCATGCAGAATCAGCAGCAACAAGTGAAAACGTGTGTCACAGAGAGATTCGATCAGGGATCTACTGTTTACTAGGAAATTGCATTAACCACTGCACCACCTGTACACAGTGTTTCTGGCAACTGGGCGAACTATCTTGCCCCCCTCCCCCTCCACCATGGCTGACCCACACTCCCACCAGAACCAGCCTATCAGCAGTTACTGTTCGTGTCCTCCACACTCTCCACCTCTACTTTGAGATTAGTGCAGGACAAATGTAATTGTGCATCCACACTGAAGATGTGGATTCATTCTCTATTGAGGTAAATAAGTTAAATGAATGTATGGTGTCTGTTCTTTTGACATCTGTATAATTTATTCACCTTGATGGGCAACCAATTCACCACATTCAGAGCAGATGCACAATTATGTTCAAGCTTCTGCAGCAATCTCAAGACAATGAGCATGCAGGATATGATGGGGACTGTGGATAGGTGGTACTAGATGGGTGAGTAGCTTGGCTATGAGATACTGTGAGATAGTCATGCAACTGCAATAAACACTGTGATTAACACTTTGTCCAGGTGTTCAGCGGCAACCAATAGTAGACGTCTCCTCCAAATGATAAGGGTTAACCGTGTGGACCACTGGTTTACATCCCTCGACATTGTACAGCATGGACAGTAAGTAAATGTTTACCACGCCTCACACATCCCCTATGTGGCACAAGTTTCTGGTCCCGATTACCCTCACACGTCATAAGTTGATGACGATGGAATCCTTTGTCTGTACCAGGATATTATTTAAAGTTCAGTATTCATCCTTGCCCTCCCACAGGAGGATGGTGGAGTGGGCTTATTCCATGTGCCAGACAGAGTTATGGCACTTTTTGTTAACTCCCGACTGAAAGTCTGGCGTCGCTGCCTGACGAGCCTGATCGGACTGTTTTTGCATGAATGCACGCCAGCCTCCATGTCAGTCTCAGTCATGTTATAAGACATTAGAACCTCCTTTTATCACTTTCGACACTTCTTTCTTGAATTAAGTTACATCCTGCACTCCTTACCCCTTTATGTATACTCTGGACAAAGACTGTAGACGACACATTACAAATTTGTCGATCCCCCAACTTCATTGAACACGTTTCCCCAGATCACATGGCGTCGTGTGTGGTAAGCGCAACACGCTGGTTATATTGATATCAGCGTCCAGTCCACCTGGTATATCACCATCAATGGCAAACAGGTCAACCAGTTTCATTTGCACCACATCCGCCTCACTGCACACCCACCTGCGTTTACTGTGGTGTGGAGGACACAGACGCTCCTCAGTTCTCATGTGGTCCATTGTCTGACGTCTGGAGGCTCGTACAGTATATCTTAGCTTTCCTTACCCAACAGACACCTGCTCAGATCATTTTCCTGATGCTTTTATTCCTGGATGTGATTCACTATCCTGCACCAAAAGCTACTGCTGTGAATTGGATACGCTGCCATACGGTCCGCTACATTTTTAGACCTGACGAGAATTCAGAACTAGGTTACTGGACGTACCTTAACGATCGACACTGTACACTTGTTCACAACCCCAGATACAACATGTTCTTTTCCAGTTTTCTACGGAGCGCCTTTCATGACCCGCCTTCCAGCCGAAACGTCCAAGCCATGAGATGCTGATACCTTTTTCCCGACATTATGTTCTGAAGCCACTACAAACAGAATCTCCATTAAATTTTCAAGAAGACACATTTGGACGTTCTGCCAATCAGAAGGCGTTAGTGACTCCTGGAATTCTGGTACATAGACTAATTAAATTTAAAACATTTAAAAATTAAAAAAAGTAAATAAGTAAAAGAAAATAAAAATATATATACAGGGTATTTCATTGATTGTGACCGGTCCAAATATCTCACGAAATAAGCATCAAACGAAAAAACTGCAAAGAACGAAGCTTGTCTTGCTTGAAGGGGGAAACCAGATGGCACTATGGTTGGCCCGCTAGATGGCGCTGCCATAGGTCAAACGGATATCAACTGCGTTCGTTTAAATAGGAACCCCCATTTTTTTATTAAATATTCGTGTAATATGTAAAGAAATATGAATGTTTTAGTTGAACCACTTTTTTCGCTTTGTGATAGATGGTGCTGTAATAGTCACAAACATATGGCTCACAATGTTAGACGAACAGTTGAGAACAGGTAGGTTTTTAAAATTAAAATACAGAACGTAGGTACGTTTGAACATTTTATTTCGGTTGTTCCAATGTGATACATGTACCTTTGTGAACTTATCATTTCTGAGAATGCATGCTGTTACAGCGTGATTACCTGTAAATACCACATTAATGCAATAAATGCTAAAATGATGTCGATCAACCTCAATGCATTTGGCAATACGTGTAACGACATTCCTCTCATCAGCGAGTAGTTCGCCTTCCATAATTTCACACACGCATTGACAATGCGCTGACGCATGATGTCAGGCGTTGTCGGTGGATCACGGTAGCAAATATCCTACAGCTTTCCCCACAGAAAGAAATCCGGGGACGTCAGATCCTGTGAACGTGCGGGCCGTGATATGATGCTTCGACGACCAATCCACCTGTCATGAAACCTGCTATTCAATACCGCTTCAACCGCACGCGAGCTATGTGCCGGACATCCATTATGTTGGAAGTACATCGTCATTCTGTCATGCAGTGAAACATCTTGTAGTAACATCGGTAGAACATTATGTAGGAAATCAGCATACATTGCACCATTTAGATTGTCATCCATAAAATAGGGGCCAATTATCCTTCCTCCCATATTGCCGCACCATACATTAACCCGCCAAGGTCACTGATGTTCCACTTGTCGCAGCCATTGTGGATTTTCCGTTGCCCAATAGTGTATATTATGCCGATTTACGTTACCGCTGTTGGTGAATGACGCTTCGTCGCCAAATAGAACGCGTGCGAATATCTGTCATTGTCCCGTAATTTCTCTTCTGCCCAGTGGCAGAACTGTACACGACGTTCAAAGTCGTCACCATGCAATTCCTGGCGCATAGAAATATGGTACGTGTGCAATCGATATTGATGCAACATTCTCAACACCAACGTTTTTGAGATTCCCGATTCTCGCGCAATTTGTCTGCTACTGATGTGCGGATTAGCAAAATGGCTCTGAGCACTATGGGACTTAACTTCTGAGGTCATCAGTCCCCTAGAACGTAGAACTACTTAAACCTAACTAACCTAAGGACACCACACACACCCATGGCTGAAGCAGGATTCGAACCTGCGACCGTAGCGGTTGCGCGGCTCCAGACTGTAGCGCCCAGAACCGCTCGGCCACTCCGGCCGGTGCGGATTAGCCACAACAGCAGCTAAAACACCTACTTGGTTATCATCATTTATTGCAGGTCGTGATTGACGTTTCACATGTGGCTGAACACTTCCTGTATCCTTAAATAACGTAACTATCTGGCGAACGGTCCGGACACTTGGATGAAGTCGTCTAGGAGACCGAGCAGTATATATAGCACACGCCCGTTGGGCATTTTGATCACAATAGCCATACATTAACACGATATAGACCTTTCCTGCAATTGGTAAACGGTCCTTTTCAACGCGAGTAATGTATCACGAAGCAAATACTGTCCACACTGGCGGAATGTTATATGATACCACGTACTTATACGTTTGTGACTACTACAGTGCCATCTATCACAAAGCGAAAAAAAATGGTCCAACTAAAACATTCATAATTCTTTATGTACTACATGAATAAGTAATTAAAATGGGGGTTCCTATTTTAAAAAAAACCAGTTGATGTTCGTTTGACCTAGGGCAGCGGGCCAACCATAGCGCCATCTGGTTTTCCCCTTCAAGCTAGACGAATTTCGTTCTTTGAAGTTTTTTCGTTTGACGCTTATTTCGTGAGATATTTGGCCCGGTCATTATCAATGGACCACCCTGTATCTAAGCATAAAGACAACAAAAAGTAACATAAAAATGCAATAAAATAAACAAACAAAAACAAGCCCATACACAACTACTTTCATTTTCATCGCTACTCTCTATGTTCTTCCCCCTTACTTTTTTCTTTTCCTACACCCTTGTAGTAATAGGTTAGTTGTTTTGGGATAGGCCTAGATAGGCGCCAATGCCTGAAGAGGTGCATTTTTTTTGTTAGGGACAAGTGGCGATGGCAAGTAGATATTTTTGTAGTTTTCCCTTCCTTGTCCAGGGGCGAAAAAGAAAACAAAAAAAAGAAGGTGGCCCAGTTGTTACCACAACTGCCTAATAAGCAGGAGATCCCTTGTTGAATCCGAGTCCGACACACACTTTCGCTCATTACCACTGAAGCAACATTAAGTCCCAATTCAGCTGACATCAATAGTTCCTTTTCTTTTCTTTCCTTCTACCCCCTCCACCTTCAGTTTACATAATATTTGTTACAGCTGCGGATTCCACTTAGTGTCTGTCATTTTGGTCATTTCTGAAAGAACAGCCACCATGCGTTCATATAACTGGTTCGTATCCATCACCTTCAGTGCAGATGCACAGTTACGCACAACCTTCTGCAGGAATCTCAAAATAGCGAGCATGGAGGACATGGACAGGGACTGCATATAGGTGACACTGGGTGGGAGTGTGGTTTGGCCAGAAGGTGTGCCAAGATAGTCTGTGTCGTCATGATAAACACTGTGTGCGCGTGGTGCAGTTGTTAATCCAACTGCCTAGTCAGCAGAACATTCCATGTTGAATTTTTCAGCACATATTTTCGCTCATCGCCTCCGATTCTACATAAATTCCCAATGCAGCTGACATCAAAAGTCCCTTTACCTTCAATTTACATAATGTGTTTTACAGCTGCAGATCCTGCGTGGTGTCTGTCGTTTTCAATGTGTCCGAAAGAATGGAGACTATGCATTCATATAACTGATTCACTTGATAGGTAATGAGTCTTCTATCTTCAGTGTGGATGCACTATTACGTTCAACCTTCTGCGGAAATCTAAGAGTAGCGAGCAAGGATGACATGGAGGGGGACTGCAGTTAGGTGGCACTCCATGGCAGTGTGGGTCAGCCGGTATGTGTGCTGAGACAGCCACGCAATCGCGATGAACAATGCGTCTGGGTGGCGCAATTTCTAAAGGAAGTGCCTAGTAAGCAGCTGAGTCTTGGTTTGGCACACATTTTCTTTCACCACTGCTGATTCCGCATAAACCCCTAATGCAGCTGACATCAATAGTTTCTTTCCTTTCTCTTCTACATAATTTGTTTCACAGCTGCGAATTCTATGTGGTGTCTGTTCTTTCAGACATGTCCAAAGCAGTGTCGTAGCGTGAGGGGAGACTTTGAGACTTAGTCTCCCCTGTATTTGTGCTTAAAAAAGATTCAATAGTAATTCATAACAAAAATATAAATAACTTTCTGCTAAGAGCTCTAAATGTGACATCAGTGTTGTAGCCCGCGCCGCACCCTGGGTATTGGCGTATTTGCCTGCTTGAGACTCGGCTGCTCTGCCTCCCTTCCCTTACCTTCCCTTACCTGGTTGTGTGCGCCTGCGCCCCCTCCACTTCCTCTCTTCCACGAAGACCGGTGCGCTGCACTTGCTAGCAGGCATCGAGACTAGTCTCTGCCGCTTCTATGCAGGATTTTAACACAGAAGTGAACAGTCGCGCGGTTTATGTTCATAGTCATTGTTGTGAGATTTTAGTGCATAATTTCGTTGTGTCACCGACATGAGTGAGCGAGCAACTGAACACCTTACAGAATTTTTATTAAAAACGCCTTTTTCTACATTAACATACCGTACGAATAACAGTTCGAATTGAAGGACAAACGACCTACTCCTATACTCAGTGTAGTTTTTAAGTGAAGCCAAACAAAAACTCACTTTTCAGACAGCCTGGTACGAAAAGTATACTTGGCTGACTGCGATTGCAGTTAATAACAGATTATATTGTTATATATGTCTTCTGTTTCGTGGTGAAAAGGAATAGTGCAATGAGGGCATTTGAACAATAAAAAACTTTGACCGGAATGCACCAAAGCACCAGATATCAAAACATCACCTGCAGAACAAAGAATCATTTCTGTTATTGGGCAAAAGTAGAATTGAGCACGCCCTTTCTGAAGCCGCTCGGCTGACAGCAATAAAATACAACGAACAAGTTGTATCCAATAGGAGAGTATTGGCTTGTATTATTCAGGCAATTGTAATTCTTTGTAAACAAGAACTAACCTTTCGCGGCCATCGAGAGGATGAATCCTCCAGCTACAAAGATAACTATCTGGAATTGTTGGATTTACTAGCTCAAGGAGAGCAGTTATTCCAAGACCATTTGTCATCTCTTCAACCTTTAAAGGAACTTCTCCAGATATACAGAATGATGTAATAGAAATGATAACTCTGGCAGTTAATGAGAAAATAAGGTCTGAAATTCAGAACTGCAATTTCAATATTAGAAATGTCATGCAAGAGTCAAATCAGTATAATATTCAGATACTGTATTCAGACAAAATTGAGGAAAGATTCGTTGGATTTTTCTATGTTTATGGAGATATAACTGCTTTTTTCAGCAAATCATCAAAACGAACTGTATTGCTAAGAGAAAGGATTTAAACTGCCACATGCAAGCAATACTCGCTGGAACTTTCATTCCAGGGCAGTTTGAACAATATCTAGTCATTTCTCAGAGCTATATAGTGTTTTAAATTATACAATTGATGATACAGACTCTCAGTGGGACCCTGAATCTTTGAGCTGTGCTGTGAGAATGAAACGACGGATGGATGATCCTACGTTTGTCTACTTGCTTTGTTTCTACCGAGACTGCTTTGTTTATGTTGTTCAATTCTTTAATGTTCTTCAGCCAAAATGTGTCAGTATGACTGCTTGCCACGACGAAATAAGAACTGTTCTGAGAAACTTACGGCAATTAAGAACGGAAACATTCGTTGATGAATGCATTAAATGCAGTTTGTGTTTGAATGGCAACTTATCATTCCGTGACAGTCAAAAGACATCTCTCAGGGCACTAACTTACGAGATACTGCATTTGCAAATTGTTCAGATGGAAAGAAGATTTAAAGAGTTTCCCCAAATTCAATTTGTGAACTTTAGAACGAAAAGTGTTTCTCGAACTATCAAAAAGAATTCCCAAAGTTGAAACTGCTTCAGTTATTAGAACAGTACCCTTTTTTCAAGCAAGAACAACTTGAAAATGCACTCTGTAACATATACGCTGATGTGAAAAAACATCTCCAAGAATCCTCTTAAAGTACACTGTCAACAACGATTTAGACTGTGTTTATGAAGAAACAACGAAGTTCCTGCGTTTGGTTTTGATCCTACCTGCAACTACAGCAAGCAGTGAACGAAGCATGAGTACTCTTAAACGAGTGAAGAATTATTCAAGGAATTCAATGTCCAACACCCGGCTGTCGTGTTTGAGCACGTTAGCAATAGAAAAGACACTAATTGGTGAGCTATACAGTGATCAGATCTTTGTAGACCGAGTTATAGACTCATTTGTGGGAAGAAAAGACAGGGGCATTGCGCTTGTATACAAGAAAATATAAGTGCTTCTTCTCTTGCTGCTGGAGTTCTACAAATTTGTCATCGTTTCTTGAACAAATTAGTTATTATTATTATTATTATTGTTATTAGTGGCAGCGGTAGTGGTAGTAGTAGTAGTTGTTGTTGTTGTTTTATTTGATGCATTTTGTTTCATTTGTTTAAATTATAGTTTATTGTACTATTTTGTCTACCTATAATAAATATAGTCTCTCCCCAACCTTTACAACCACGCTACGCCACTGGTCCAAAGGAACAGACACCACTCATTCATATTAACGTCGTTCATATCCGCAACGAAAAACGTGACACTAAATGACAGAATGTGTACCAATAATTCTAATTTTCGGTTGCGGGATGAAATTTGCGCCGTATCATTAGTGGATGGTGAATTGTGTCTTGTTTCATGAATTACGGCTACAGTGCTATATGTGATATTTGATTCATATTCATGTGGGACAATTGTGCATGAACTCAAGCTGAATGGCCAGGAGCAAGCTGTGTAGACAAAACAGCTGCTTCAGGAAGATGGCTACAATTACTATGTTACCGGTACATCAAAAGAGAGATGGGTCTGCACTAATAAAACAATTAATTGCTCCATGTTCGGAAGATGTGCTGAATCCGCAACCCTCTTCCTTTTTTATTGAAGATCGCTCAAGTTGGCATTGAGAACTTTATTGCTTCCACTACTGGTTTCGTATTTTGCAGCAGGCCATTTTTAAGTTCTTCGGAAAAATTTTGTGCAGAGGGACTACGTGGACGCAGTAGTTTCCAATAGCATCTGGAGTGGTTTTCATTAAATGAATGTGAAAACTGTATTTTCTTTCGAGTCCAACGATCGCACAAAATGTTTTTACTTTTCTGACCCTTTACTATCGCAGACTGCTGTCAACTGTTTCAAAATTGCAACCGACATTCACCACTCCAGTGGTAGGCCTTAGGTACTCGTGCTGGGACAGGTGCTGCTTACGTAACGTAGAATCATGTTTATGGAAATAACTATGTACGCAATGGCTTTGTTTGTCACTGCTTGGGGAGTTTTCTTTTCTTGCAGAAGATATAAAATCGTTCTCCAATATTTCTTGGGTCAGCCAAGGGACCAAAAGCCTCAAGAAGACACACATCCAAATGAAGAAGAAAAAAGGGAATGAGTTTTTCTTTTGCTACTACGTTATGCAAGGTATTTAGGTCTATAAAAAACCGCACAATTGACACAGTCCTATCAGTAAAACATTCTCTGCTGTACTTCTCACTCACATTCAAGTACTCTTCCTGTTTGAAATAGGGCCAGGTAAGTTCACCTAGTTGCAGAAGCTTCAAGGATATGTATTTATGGGATTTCTATTTACTACAGATGATTATGTGTGGTTTCATCATGTATTCATCATGATCTTGGAAGCAGTTTATGACACTAACATCCATCAGTCACAGTTGGAATCCGTCAATTCATACAAATACTTGGGTGTAACTCTTTGTAGTGACATGAAATTAAACGACCACATAAGCTCAGTCATGGGTAAAGCAGGTGGCAGACTTTTGGTTATTGGTAGAATATTAGGGAAATGCAGTAAGTCTACAAAGGAAACACTAATAGCTTATAAATCACTCGTGTAACCCATCATAGAATATTACTCATGTGTATGGAACTTGTATACGAAATAGGACTAACAGGCGATAATGAACGTATAGAGATGATGGCAGCAGGAATGGTTACAGATTTGCTTTATCTCTGGATGAATGTCACAGAGATGTTGAAAGAATTGAACTGGTAAATCCTTGAGGATAGACATCAAGTAGCCCACAGAAGTCTGCTTACAAAGTTTTGAGAAGAGGCTTTAAATGATGGCCTGAAGAATATACTACAATCCCTTGCTTATCACACCTATAGTGATCGTTAGGACAAACCTATCGGTTAAATACGGCACACACAGTGGCATTTCAAGAGTCATCCTTCCCACATTACATATGTGAGTGGAACAGTCAAAAGCCCTAGTAACTGGTGTTGGTATGATGGGACATACCCGATGCCATGCAGTTAGCAGTGGTTTACAGAGTATGAATATAGATTTTAGTACCATACAATTCCGCTGCACATATATAGGTGCAAATTTTAATCTAACTACAGATATTAAATATTATGCCACAACAGGCTCACAGCCAGTTGGATGCAGTGCATCAAAAGCAGAAGAGAACATCATGCATGTGTTTTTACACTTATTTGTTTAGTTGTTCAGTAATATAAAAAAAATTATTTTCATTACTGTCTTTGACATGGAACTTAATAATATTTGATCGTGTCAATGGCCACTTCTTGTCATAACAGTACTGCTTCCAACACACCAGGATCCTGATGCCATTATTGTTTAAAGTTATGATTTACTTTAACTGTTTTGAAAAGTATTAATTTATTATTGGTATCCAATATCTGTTACGATATTTCGTCCCTTATTTACAATCCAAGCAGTGTGTGAGCTTTACAGAGGTAGCCAAAGGAGTTAGAGCAAATATGGATCATCCTGATCAATATATGAGGTATTTTAAGATCATGAGAATCTATCTTCAGTGAGGGGATAAATGGCATATATAGTTTTCTCTCACCACATACTACCACCACTCATCCTGTCCCAGCTGGCCCTTGCGGCCGAGCTGTTCTAAGCGCTTCAGTCCGGAACCGCGCTGCTGCTAAGGTCACAGGTTTGAATCTTGCCTCGGGCATGGATGTGTGTGATGTCCTTAGGTTAGTTAGGTTTAAGTAGTTCTAAGTTTAGGGGGCTGATGGCCTCATATGTTAGGTCCCATAGTGCTCAGAACCATTTGCACTGTTTTTGAACAATCCAGTCCCACACACTTACAAACAAACACACATATTCATTTCTGTTTAAGAAATACACTTTTACATGATAACTCCCTGGTAGACACCATCTCTAATATGCAGCACCATACCTTGCAGACTTGTAACTCTCCATTTTAATAATCTGATATGTGTCATTTACTTCAAAACATTGCTAAAATCATCTTCAACAGCGTTTCAGCTAACACTGAGAAGCTAATTTAGCATCCCACTGTCATTGAGTTCATTAGAAAAGGAGTCATAGCTTAGTTGTAGAAGCGTGGAGAAAGAGAAGAACTACAGCTTAGATGAAGGATTTCTCAGTGTGAGATACTGACATAGATGTTTGCCCCTAAGTTTCGCCACAGTTACATGTTCTGTCATATTTTAACCAATGGTTGTGAGGAAATGAATGCTAGAAATGTGATTTTATGCCACTCAAAGCTGATGGAAAATCAGATGCTGCCTAATTTGTGTCTTCATTATTGATTTTATAGGCATAATGGTAATGATAAAGGCTACTTTCAATACTTATGGTAGTGGGAGTGAGAGAATTCGTACCAATTTCAGCTATAAGTAGCCTGTAATCAAACCCCATTCTTATCTACTATTGAACAAGTGCACTTCTGACCTAGTGTAGGTGCTGCTAAAGCAATTAATGCAATGTGTTGATCACACTGCCCAAGGAAATGTTCAGAATCTCTGTCAGTTTATTTAATTATCAACAGTTTCAACTCATTTATTTTTGATGAGACACACTAATTAAACCTTGTAAATGGAGTTTTCACTGCAGTTATGTTACATTCATGCTGCTACATGTTCCTTAAGTAGTCCTTCCTAAATAAACAATTGCTATGACACAGTTATGTGCCTTTTACATATGGGGGTGACATTGTTCTTTTATTGGTATAGACTTCCAACACTTCACTGTATGAATTATGACATCTGAATATCTTCCTAATGATAAATGTCCTTCTTTAGCCAGCTAAGGGCAGATTATGAAAGAAATGAATGATAATACCCATGAGTTCAAAGTTTAATTGAAATAATTTTATGTTCACATCCCCCAACAATGTGTAATGTGAGGAACTTTAGGATGTTATTGGCATATTCAGTGAAAATTAGTTTTAGAATTTACTGAAACAAATTTATTATAGACAGATAATTGGTCACATTTCCATGCATCTACTACTAGACATGATTTTTTTTTTTTTGCAGGGAAACAAAAGCATCACCACTAAGACAACCTTTTTTCCCATTTCATCTATCCATTATCAGCCTCATCTGGATACATTGTACACTGTGCAGTAATCTGGTAGAGGCTTCATTATCGTTTTCTTAGCAATTTTTCTAATGAAGGATGTTAAAGTAAATAAAAACTGCGTTACATGTTTTAATATGAACATGACTAATTTGAGAGTGTAGAAATTGCTGCTGATTCTCCAAAACTTTCACAAATACGTAGGTTTTTATCATTTCTTTTAACTGTGACTGACCTTAGAAAACCAACTTTATGTGTCAACCTACAGTGAGTTATTTTGTTTTTATTGGTACTCCAAATTGAGAGTCATTTTTATGAAGTTTTCAGCTGAAGTGCATCCTATGATGGAAGTTACTTTTACAGTAGTGGATTTTGTTAGGCACCCATTTTGGAAGTAAATTGACATTACTGACACGTACTGATCAGCCAGAACATTATGACCACCTTCCTAAAAGCCGGTATGTCCACCTTTGGCATTGATAACAACAATGATGCATTGTGGTGTGGAATCAACCAGGCCTCGCTAAATCGCTGGAGGGAGCTGGCACCACGTCTGCACACGCAAGTCACCTAATTCCCGTAAATTACTGGGATGGGGTGAGGCGATGTCCTTCGACGCCACGTTCAATCACATCCCGGATGTGTTTGATCGGGCTCAGATATGGCAAGCTGGCAAGTTGGGGAGGAGGGCGGGGGGGGGGGGGGGAGGGGGGCAGCATGCTAACTGGAAATCGCTACTGTGTTCCTCAGACAACTCTGTCACACTCCTGGCATTGTGACATGTCACATTATCTTGCTGGAAAATGCCACTGCTGTCAGGAAACATCATCCCATCATGCAGTGTGCACGGTCTGCAACCAGTGTACGTTAATCCTTGGCCATCATGCACCAGCTCAACTGGACCCATGGATGCCCACATGAATGTACCCCAGAGCATAATGGAGATCTCACTCCCTGTCTTGATCCCATGGTACAGCTGTCAAGAAGCTGTTCCCCTGGAAGTTGACTGATTTGCACCCTCCAATTGGCATGATGAAGAAGGTATCAGGATTCATCAGCATCAGACCTTGTGGCACTCTGCTACTGCCCCACCATCCAGTACCTATCGTCACGTATCTATGTCAGTTTCAGTTGTAGGCATCATGATGTTAACATTGGCACATGTATTCGTCGTCGGCTGCAGACTCCCATCATTAGGAGTGTCCGGTCCACTGTGTGTTCTGACACACTTGTATTCTGCCCAGTATTAAAGTCTGATGTTAGTTCCACCACAGTCCACCATGTGTCCTATTTTACGAGTATGCCCAGCCTATGACATCTGACACCTGTAATGAGGGGTGGTCGCCCAACTGCACAGTGTCTGGACGTGGTTTTACCTTGGTTTTGCCACATGTTGAAGACACTCACCACAGAACTCCTCAAACACCCGGCAAGTTATGAAGTTTCTGAAATGCTCATGCTGAACTTCCAGGCTATCACAATCTGCCTTTGGTCAAACTCAGACAGGTGGTGTGCCTTACTCATTCTGAACATGGTCAGCACACTCACTGATACTACATGCACTGTGTGTGTGTCTGACTAGTAGTCATTCCTTGCGCATCACTTTGCTGTCACCTGGAAGGGTTTATATCGATAGTGGGTTATTGGTCATAATGTTCTGGCTAATCAGTGTTAAGGAATTATGTAAATGTTATTCTGGTGCACCATTTGCACTCAATACTTGATGGAAATGGAAATGTCGTGTGGCTAGGGCCTCCCGTCAGGTAGACCGTTCACCTGTTGCAAGGCTTTATAGTTGACGCCACTTCGGCAAATTGCGTGTCTATGGGGATGAAATGATAATGATAAGGACAACACATCACCCAGTCCCTGAGCGGAGAAAATCTTCGACCGAGCCGGGAATCGAACCCGGGCCATTTGGTATGACATTCCGTCGTGCTGACCACTCAGCTACCAGGGGCGGACTACTCAGTACTTGATGAAAAATGCAATGTAATGAAAGTATTTTGTGACTAGCCTTTCCCCCGTGCCCTTGACCATATACGCATTTTATACATATATTGCATATATTTCCTCCATCCCCCTTCCCACCTCTAACCCTTCATCTTCCTGTCTTTGTGTCCACCTCATTCTCCCTTCCTGCTCCCTCCGTCCTTACCTATTCTCTCCTGCTATCTCTCGCTGTCCATCTCCTGCTCTATTCATTTCGACATTCTCCCATGTGTGCCCATCCGCTTGTATGGCTCCTGTATAACAGGTCAAAAAAGCAGGTCGATACTACTCCCATAACACACCTGTCATATGTGAGTGAGACAGCCTGCAAATCTGGGGCTTGGGAAACCTTTTCGGAAATCATTATGGACTTCAATATTCCAAGATCCACAGTGTCAAGTGTTTGCTGGCAATACCAAATTTCAGGCATCACCTTTCAGAAAATGCAATTTCCAATGGCCTTCACTTAATGATGGAGAGCAGTGGCTTTTGGGTAGAGTGTCAGTGCTAATCAGACAAGCAACACTGCATTAAAAAAAAAATAAAAAAAAAAAAAAAAAAAACACGCAGAATTCAATGTGGAATATATGTCAA
This sequence comes from Schistocerca piceifrons, assembly GCF_021461385.2. NCBI lineage: Eukaryota > Metazoa > Arthropoda > Insecta > Orthoptera > Acrididae > Schistocerca > Schistocerca piceifrons. The sequence continues at coordinate 808,739,615 of NC_060149.1, forward strand.
ACGTATCTGTTAGGACAGTGTGGTGAAATTTGCTATTATTGGGCTGTGGCAGAGATGACCAATGTGAATACCTTTGCTGACAGCACTAAATCACCTGCATTGCCTCTTCTGAGCTCATAGTCATATCCTTTCGACACTAGATGGCTGGAAAACCAAGGCTTGGTCAGATGAGTCCTAATTTCACTTTGTAAGAGCTGATGGTAGGGATCGAGTGTGTCACAGACCCCTCGAAGCCATGGACCATGTTGTCAACAAGGCACTGTGCAAGCTGTTGGCGGCTCCATAATTGTGTGGGGTGGGTGTACATGGAACAGACTGGGTCCTCTGGTACAACTGAATGAATTATTGAATTTAAATCGTTTTGTTTGGCTATTTTGAGAGCATTTGCAGCCATTCATGGACTTAATGTTCCCAAACAATGATAAATTTTTTATGGATGAAAATGCACCATGTCATTGGGCCACAGTTGTTTGTATTTGAAGAACATTCTGGATGATTTGACCAAATGATTTGGCCACCCAGACTGCTTGATATGAATCCTGTCAAACATTTATGGGATATAATTGAGATGTCAGTTCATGTACAAAAATCCTGCATCAGCAACTCTTTCACAATTAAGAATGGGAATAGAGGCAGGATGGCTCAGTATATCTGCATGTGACTTCCAATGACTTGTTGAATTCATATCCTCAATGCTGGCAATTTTCTGGAGGGAAGTTTATGTTCTTGTCATGAAACACCTATTGAAAAAAATTAGAGAATAAGCCGCTGTGAAAGACCACAGTACAACTTTATTGCCACAGTAAAGATCATGAAAAGAAGAAAAAAGAAATTAGTGTTCGTATTTAAGCAAACTGACATTTATTTCTCCATTGTTCGATTTGTGAGTGAGATAGGAAAGGGAATTATTAGTTGTGGTACGAGGTACCTTCCACCATAGTGGATTGTGAAATAAAAGTAGATGTAGAAGGTTAGAAAGTAAAGGCAGGTCACTATGACCTCATGATGAGGATCTCCTACAGGTGAATTAATGTGATGTTGGGGCCTGGGTGAACTACCTTCCTTTTTTAACCTTCAGCACTCAAATCTCTCTCTCTTCCTGGAGTTTGCTATAACATATGGTTTTATTTTGGTTCTGAATGCCAGAAGACAAAATAATGTATTTCTGACAACTTATACACTAGTGACTAGAGAAAACTGTTAGAGAAGAATGAGACAAAATATATTTGGAAATTGTGTTTGTGTTTAATTTCATGATTCATAAAACTGTGTTATTTCAGAAACTTAATTTCCTTATTAGCTCTATATTTTGTTGAAGATAAATGCACAAATACTTAAATGTTGGATGTTAATGTCTCTTTCAACTCACTTAAATGTATCAAAGACAACAACCTCATCAATCTTAGGATCCAACAAATATGATCAAAGTGCAAGTTAATACTTATTCCATCTAATATTATGGGATACCCAAAAAGAAAAACTGGAATTATTTTTTAGAAGCTATATATTTTCAAACTATGTACAAAATGACCTGATCCCCTTGAAAATACTTTCCATTATAACTAATACTTTTCTCCCACTGGCACTTCCAATGTTCAAAACATTTTTTGTAGTCATCTTTAGAAATAGCGGAAAGCTTCTACCTCCTCTTTTGACTTCTTTAATGTTGTCAGATTGGTGTCCTTTCATGCACCTTTTCATGCATGGAAATAAGAAAAACTCGAAGAGAGCCAAGTCAGGTGAGTAAGGTGCATGCCATTTTTACCCAAAAACTGTCTAACAGAGATGGCTGTGTGTGCAGGTGCATTGTCGTGTTGGTAGAACCATTTCCTGTCTTCCACAAATCAAGTCTTTTTTGATAAACACTGTTGTGTTTAAAACTTCCAAGTAAAGATTTAATTGATGGTCTGACCCAATGGCACAAACTATCATTGATTTGGGCAGTTGATTGATGTCCAGAAAAAGGTTTAAAATCAATTGACATGTCGCCAGTTTTAAATTGAGCAAACTACTCGTATGCTTGAGTTTTTCCCATAGCTTCATCTTGGTAAGCTGTTTTCAACATTAAAACAGTTTCAGCAATATATTTACCAAGTAGAAAACAAAATTTCACAGCTGGGTGTTGTTCACTTAAACTTGTCATCATAAAAGTGAAACAAGAATAAAACAGTACCAGCAAAATCAATCACTGCAGATGAACAGAACAAGCCAAATGACAACACAGGTGCACTGTACTAGCAATAAGTTGCACTATACGTGCCTAGTGGCAGAAATACATATGACATAAGATCTGCCCACCGTATTGTTATTCTGGTATATAAGGGACACCCTCGTATACCCATCAGTGTGAGCACTCATTTGCATGACTTGATGTGAAACTCCAACTGTGCAAGAATGATAGCTGTAGTACTGTAACACAGAATTTTCTCTAGTCAAATGTTCACTACCAAATCCTAATTCTTGCCAAAATTCATAAAGGAAAGCTACTTGTTTACTTTTTCTCCTTGACTCTCTTAAAATTTCACAAACTATTAGAAATATAGGTTTTCTGTTGTGTAGCCCTTACTGTCTGATACCAGAAATGCCCATACCCTTTCCTAGAATGTGGTTAATCTGTTATTGAACACATGAACAAATCTCATTTACAGTTGCCATCCATACCATCAGTGTGGTTGTTTCATTTGGTGAGTGTTTTCTCTTTGTATTAATCACATGTTTCTGATCCATTGTGTATTGTGTACATAATTCAGTTTTGTGGCTGCAGTTATTTGATTAGCTCAGAGTGAACTTTCTCATACATGTTAATGTACACCATTGTTGGGCATATTTTATAAGAAAGCTGACTTCACAGATGTTACTAAATATTGACAACTCCTACCTCTTATGTAACTTTCTTAATTGTTGTCATCCCTCTGACTAGTAATGAGATACTTACAAAATCACTGTTGGGATCTCAAAAGAATCACTCTATTGATAAAGCTGATAATGCCTTCACTTAACAGATACTAAAATTTTTAAATGGTAAAGGATCATCAGCTGGAATTGTCTCTGACTTATTAAAGAGTTTTTATTGTGCAATAACAATGTACCATAAGAGAAATTAAGTTTTTATGCGATAGCTTGTTCAGCACATGCCAGATTTAGTTCCTATTTATGAATCAGGATGAAAAATGTTACACTAAGCTTGTGGGTAATACAAAGAGGGACACAGGCTTCCAGCATGCTAGGTTGTTGAAGGGCCAGCAACTTGTGATACCATTTCAATATGACAAACAGCTAAAGTTGCAAAATGCTCTTTTTATTACTTGATGATCACCAGTTTTAGGTTTTTATTCATAACTCATTCTCAGATCATCCATCGAAGCAGAACGAATATTATTCCACACAGCAAAAAATCATGACAATTATTAGCAAAATGGAGTGCAGTGCAAATGATCATGAGATGTGTATCCAGTTTTGTGATCACTTTCTTTGTACTTCTGTGCAAACTGACTGTAATGAATTTTTGGTGTCTGGAGAAACATTTATTCTGATTGGATGGATGATTTGAGGATGGGTTATGAATAAAAACCCAAAACTAGACATGATCAAGTAATAGAGATATTTTGCAATTTTGGTTATTTGTTGTATTGAAATTGCAAAGAGAGACACCATATCACCTTCATGATTGATTAATCCAAAGAGTTCTATTATGGGTCCATTGCTGTTCACGTCAAATGTTAGTGATTAATCAGTTTATCCCAGGATAACTCACCACTTAGGCAAAAAGTATTCTCTACACAAAAGGAAGTAATTAGAATTAAATATGATGACAACACATATAAATTTTTGAGGAATCTGTTAAGCAATAGGGAATTTTAAACACATTGTTGCAGCACATTTATTACCTCATTACATTCATTCTCGTGATTGCTACGGTTGCAGGTTCGAATCCTGCCTCAGGCATGGATGTGTGTGATATCCTTAGGTTAGTTAGGTTTAAGTAGTTCTAAGTTCTAGGGGACTGATGACCACAGATGTTAAGTCCCATAGTGCTCAGAGCTATTTGAACTATTTGAACATTCATTCTCAACTCACTGTAGTTTGAAAGTAACAGAGATATTTGCCAATACAATGCCAGAATAAATAGTGATCTGCACTTCCCCTTGGTGAATCTAACTGTGGCACAGAAAGGAATGCAATTCTCAGCCATAAAACTCTTTGATATTCTATACAAAGATATAAAATGTCTGACAGATAGCATAAGTGTTCTTAGATATATATTAGAGTTGTTTATCGAAAAAAAAAACCATTGTATACCGCAGAGGAATTCCCACTACATTCATTTTCTTCTAAATGTGTAGGAATTTTTTTGTACATCATATGACGTCCTGGCACCAGATATGTTCTGATTAGGAATGGCTCCAGTGACATAACATGATTGTTCACTCAGAGCATCTTTTAGATGGTTATTGAAGAAGTATTTTGTAGTTATTTGCATGTTCTAGGAGTATATTGGTGACCATTTCCAATTATATAGAAAGAGAAATAGGTTTGCATAGTCGAAATATTGCTATATGCTCATCATTTACATAAGTCAATCTTTACTTCAATCTCAGTATGTGGTATAGGCGAAGATTCCAAGTGAAAAATGAGTTTAATGTCTATTTCAGTCTTTCATTAGCTGCCAGCACATTTAATTCACAAAGGACTCTCTCAGATATTTTTAGGGCTGTGCATTCCCTCCTTCTGTCCTTGAGTAGGTAAATTTGCTTATAATAAGTGCTACCGGTACTTTTGATCCTACACTTATATTTAAAAATGCTGCCAATTTTTTTTTCCCAAAAGTGTTACTGGTTCCTCATACCAAACTTCATATGAGAGAGTAAATGTGCTGAGAGGCTGCTGTTAGTCTGCCCTATCTTCTTAAATGGTTTTATATACAAGGTAAAGTACGGAAACTGGCTAAAAATCATAGCCAGAATAGCCCATAAACCGCATTATTAATATATGAGGTGGATTTGACATTTAGCTGATGTGCCTTTATGTGTCCTGGATGTGAGTGCTTTAACATGCTCTTTTATCTGGGCAGGTTACAGTGCTCTGAAATGTAATTTAAATGAGCTGTTTGAAGTTATGAAAACACTTTATTATGTCTCACAACATAGTTTACTACTATCACTATCTGAAATCAAATTACTAACAAAATTTTAAGATTTCATTTAATTTATGGAATACTGACAATACTTAAGACATTGCCTATTAATTCAGGATCGTTAACTATTTACAATAATGCAGTAGTTGTGCCAAATTTGTTGTCAGTAATAATTGCCACTTTAAGAATAATATTATAATAATATGTTAAAATAGAAGAAAACTGTTTTTTTCTTGTTCTTCTGATACAGAATAATAAAGTACATTTGGCAAGTGTATTGTATCGTCTTCATGATAAAATTATACAGCATTTTGACACTACTGTTTGCAATGTTTTCAAATGCAGTTTTCTTCTATCTTGTGTAAAGTTTCTTCTGTTTACTGATAAATGGACAGTCTAAGTATGAACCAGTATGCAACAGAGCCCAGGCAAAACAAATTATTAAATGTAATGAGAAGAAAATTTTTAGTTGACTTCAGCTGCATAGTGTATAAATTGTCACAACTTGTTGTGTGAAAATTATTTATTTTTCCTGAACAAATCACTACTCTACTCTTAAGTTGCTGAGACTGAGGATCCATTAGTGCTTTACGTGGAGTGATACGTAAAATGTCAGAATCTCTTCTTGTTAGCACTACAGCACCACAAACAAATAGTGAAGGGGAAAAGACTGGAAGCTGCATTGGTGGATTAGGAAGCATGTGCAGTATCGGAGGGGAAGCGGAGAAGTTAATTGCTAGGTTTAGGACAGGGACTACTGGAGACTGAGGCCAAGGACTTTACGTGGAAAAGGGGGAGGTTATGCTGCACAGTTCCAAAAATCTGTAGTAGGTGGAAATAATTCAGAGGGTGCCAGCTGTGAAGTAGTCATTAATGTAAAGCACATCATACTGAGCAGAATACTCAGCAACAAAGTGATCCAGCTGTACATTAGCCACTGATTGGCGGTGGCCATTCATGCAGGCAACTTGGTAGTTTCATGCCCATGCAGATAGCCGCAGAGTGGTTGCATCATAGTTTGTAATGAAATGGCTCCTTTTACAAGTAGTCCTTACTTTTACGATGCAGAAGATATCTGTGACAGGACTGAAGTAGGTCGTAGAGAGAGGATTTATGGGATAGGTTTTGCATTTAGGTCTATTGCAGGGATATGATCCTTGATGCAAAGGTTTGGGACAAGGGACGGAGTACGGATGGGCAGAGATATTGCGTAGGGTTGGCACGCAGCAGGATACCACTGTGGAAGGGGTGGTGAGTACAGTAGGTAGGATATTTCTCCTTTCCATTAGTGGCTAGAAGTATTCAGAACGCTGGTAGAGAATGTGATTGACTTGCTCCAGCCCTTAGTGGTATTGAGCCTCGAGGATAGCTCTCCATTATGGCCAGACAGTGGATATTTTTTTCTTCATAATTACAGTATATTACCTGAAAAACTAAAACAGGGCATACAAATCACATTTACTTCAATAGCAATATATTTATTAACTATGTATTTCTAGTACTTAATTATTTTAGTACCACAACTAAGTCTGCTAATAAAAAAACTACAAAAAAATCCCTTAATGAGTTACCCAACAACTAATACTACTTTAAACCTTACAGAATCTGTTGTCTGTTCGTTAATTTATTTTGATGTGCTTAAGTTGTAGATGGTTATTTCCACTATGGGATCCATCCTCATACACAACGGATGTGTGAGAGATGTTAGGTAAGTTGAGAGACGACGTATGGGAGATCTGTTTCTGGGTGAGGTTGAGAGATTAATTTCGGTCTGTGAAGGCCTCAGTGAGATTCTGGCATATTTGGAGAGTGACTGTATGATACTAAAGATGTGAGGACCAGTGGTACTGAAGCTGTATGAAAGGGACTTCTTGGTATGAAATGAATGTCAGCTGTCAGAATGGAGGTATTGGTTGTGGTTGACACATCTGATGGAGACAGAGGCACTGATTTATCCTTGAGGTGAAGGTCAACATCAAGGAAGTTGGCATGTTGCATTGAGGAGGACTAGGTGAAATGATTGGAGAGGTGGTGTTGAGATTCTGGAAGCATGTGAGCAGGGTTTTTTTCACCCTTGCTCCAGATCACAAAAATGTCATCAGTTAATCTGAACCAGGTGACTGTTTTTAGATTCTGAGTGGTTAGGATGCACTCCCCTTGATAGCCTGTGAATAGGTTGGCATAGAATGCTTACTTGTGGTTACTCATTGCTGTACAACAGGTTCATTTGTAGTTGATCCCTTCACAGGAGTAATAATTGTGGGTGAGAATAAAATGGATCACGGTGACCGGAAAGGAGATTGCAGGTTTGGAGTTGGTTTGGCATTGGTAAAGTCAATGTTAAATGGTAGCAGGGCCATTGTCATTTGGAATGTTGGTGTAGAGGGAGGTGGCATTGATGGAGATGAGCAGGGCTCTGAGTGGTAAAGGAAAAGGAACTGTGCAGAGTCGGCAGTGGATGTGGTTAGTGTCTTTTATATTAGAGGGTAGGTTACAGGTTATAGGCTGCATGTAGTGCTGCACAAGAGGAGAGGTGCCCTCAGTGTGGCAGTAGGGCAGCCTGAGTGGTTGGGTTTATGGACTTCAGAAAGCAAGTAGCACTGTGGGGAGTGGTGGTGTTGAGGAGAGAGACAGACTCAACGGAGAGCCTCTGAGATGGACTTAAGGATATAAGGAGGGACTAGTGATCATGCTGGGTTTCTGGAATAGACTCTTTGTGACAGGGTTTTTAGGTGGGTAGGTCAGACAGCTGGTGGAACCCCTCTGCTAGGTAATCCCTGCAGTTCGTAACCAGAGTGGTGGAGCTTTTGTTGGCTGGTAGGATCATAAGCTTGGGATCAGATATTAAGTGATGGAGTGAGGTTGTTGCTGTGGATATAATGTTGGTTTCCTTGATGAGGGATATGGTGAATGTTGCCTCACCATGCTCGTACTGATAAAGACTTGATGTACTACACTACTGGCCATTAAATCTGCTACACCACAAAGATGATGTGCCACAGACACGAAATTTATTTGACAGGAAGAAGATGCTGTGATATGCAAATGATTAGATTTTCAGAGCATTCACACAAGGTTGGTGCCGGTGGCGACACCTACAATGTGCTGACATCAGGAAAGTTTACAACCGATTTCTCATACACAAACAGCAGTTGACCAGAGTTGACTGGTGAAATGTAAGGAGGAGAAATGCATACCATCTGGTTTTCGACTTTGATAAAGGTCTGATTGTAGCCTATCGCGATTGTGGTTTATCGTATCGTGACGCTGCTACTCGCGTTGGTCGAGATCCAACAACTGTTAGCAGAACATGGATTCCGTGGGTTCAGGAGGGTAATATAAAATGCCATGCTGGATCCCAATGGCCTTGTATCACTAGCAGTCGAGATGACAGGCATCTTATACGCAAGGCTGTAACGGATCATGCAGCCACGTCTCGATCCCAAAGTCAATAGATGGGGACGTTCGCAAGACAACAACCATCTGCACGAAGAGCTCAACGATGTTTGCAGCAGCATGGACTATCAGCTCAGAGACTGTGGCTGCGGTTACCCTTGATGCTGCATCACAGGCAGGAGTACCTGCGATGGTGTACTCAATGACAAACCTGGGTGCAAAATGGCAAAACGTCATTTTTTCAGATGAATCCATGTTCTGTTTACAGCATCATGATGGTCGCATCCGTGTTTGGCGACATCACGGTGAACGCACATTGGCAGCATGTATTCGTCATAGCCCTACTGGCGTATCACCCAGTGTGATGGTATGGGGTGCCATTGGTTACACGTCTCATTCACCTCTTGTTCGCATTGACGGCACTTTGAACAGTGGATGTTACATTTCAGATGTGTTACAACCTGTGGCACTACCCTTCATTCGATCCCTGGAAAACTGTACATTTCAGCAGGATAACGCACGAATGCATGTTGCAGGTCCTGTATGGGCCTTTCTGGATACAGAAAATGTTCGAGTGCTGCCCTGGCGAGCACATTCTCCAGATCTCTCACCAACTGAAAATGAGTGGTCAATGGTGGCCGAGCAACTGGCTCGTCACAATACGCCAGTCACTATTCTTGATGAACTGTGGTATCGTGCTGAAGCAGCATGGGCAGCTGTACCTGTACACGCCATCCAATTTCTGTTTGACTGAATGCCCAGACGTATCAAGACCGTTATTACAGCCAGAGGTGGTTGTTCTGGGTACTGATTTCTCCGTATCTATGCACCCAAACTGTGTGAAAATGTAATCACATGTCAGTTCTAGTAAAATATATTTGTCCAATGAATACCCATTTATCATCTGCATTTATTCTTGGTGTAGCAATTTTAATGGCCAGTAGTGTAGGTATTTCAGTCTCATAGTGAGTGTGGGCCCTGTATGTTCCTTTGATGCTTGCCATGGCAAAGTTAACATTAAAATAATAAGGTACAGCAAGATATGCAGTCAAGTTAGTCATATTTTAGAAGCACTTCAGCAGTGTAGTTTGTCATTTTCTTCAGTTTTATAATTTAAAAAATGTAATAAGACTATTCTTGGTGTGCAGTCATAAACAATGAATGATTGAGAAAGCACTGGAGCAGCAGAGACTACAATGTTCAATAGTTCTTCAGTTGCACCTGTTTACTTGGACCCTCAGATAAAATTTACACATCATCATGGCAAATGATAACTGGAGACTATTATTCTTATAAAAATGCTAAGTGTTAATGAGGTAAACTGCTGTGTACAAGTGGAAAAGGTAATCGTGGAAAACAAAATAACTACCAAATATTAAAACCAGCCTGCTGAAAAAACAATGTTGTTTACCATATTTAACATATTCCTACAGGATAGTGTATCATGAGGAATGTTGAGAGTAAGGGCACTGTGAGATATACTTCACAAGGAACTCCTGTTAGCAATGGTTAAGGTACATCTACTTCTGTTTTAACAACCCAACAGGACCATTATACAAGTGTAGGATCCACATTTGAGGATATGTCAAAGGGCTGTCATCTGAACTACAGAACTGTTCCAAAATAATCTGATAAGAAGGATGTAGCACTACACCCTAAATGACTTCATCATGTTACAAAATATGAAAAGAATCTGAGATGGTGTTTTGGTATGTCTGGTAAAAAATTAAGAAAAAATGTTTGTTTCATGAGCAACTCACTTTACTTCTGGACTTAGTCTCCTTTGACGGATATACACTTGGTCCAGTGATCCTCCAACTTTTTCATTCCATAATAAAAATATGTTTTGTCAAAATCTGCAAATTACTCACTGACAACAACTATCACTTCTTCAATTGAAGACAATTTCTCCCTAGCAAACCAAAGTTGCAAGTTAGGGAATAGGAAGAAGTCACTTGTAGCTAAGTCTGGTGGATGAGGAATTATGTCAAAGCCCAATTCAAGCACTTGCGCTATTGTTACCACTGCTGTGTTGGATGGTGCATTATCCTGGTGAAACACCACTAATGTGCATGCCAACCTTGTTTTTTTTTTCAGCCTCTACAAGACTCACATGGTCCAACAATGAATCATAATAGGGTCTAGTTATGGTAATGCCTTTTTACAATTAATCTATAAGGTTTATTCCTTGGTAATCCCATAAAACAGAGGTGATCATCATACAAGCTGTCAAAATTGTTTTTGCCTTTTCTGACGCACTTTCACCAGGCTTCATAGATTGTTTTGATGGTGTGTCATGTGGGATCCAGGTTACATAAACAGTCAGAAATCAACACAAAAGATCTTGCAGACATCACCAGACATTGTGTTGAGATGTTGTGGCAAATGCAATTTTGCTCAACTGTGAACAATTGCGGAGTCCACTTCACACACAGCTTCTTCATAGGTAATTCTCTGTACAGAACATTATGCACTTGCTCAGTTGAGATGCCTAAAAGCTCAGAAAGTGTACAAATTTTTAGTAGTTGGTCATGCCTTACGATATCATGGCTTTTATCAATGTCTTCCTTTGTTGAGACCTCCATTAGACAGCAGGAGCGTACTTCATATTCAGTGCTTATTCGACTGCATTTAAGATCATTAATCCAAAAATAAATTGTCTCCTATGATGGTGCAGAGACTACATGACTTCATCCAATCCCATTTTGATTTGTGCGGCAGTCCATCTCATCAAATGGAAGTGTTTAATAGCAGCACAAAACTCAGTGTTCTCCATTTTTAATTATAGTCGACGCACTGACCAATTTAGACAGATGTCAACAATGTACTGTACACTATAGATTGTTTAATTTCATTATACAATCCTTGGAATAATCAGGCTTATCAGTCATGAAAGCTCAACAAAAATGTTCCATTCTTTCATGGAGATTTACCTGTCTTGTCAGAAGACCCTTGTACTTAGTAGTTATCTGTCATATATATGACCAGAATGAAAAGGAACAATTTACAGTGTTACTGAATCTGGTTTACATAATACCTACTGTGATGGTGTTAGGGATGGTGACTTTCATGTAGTAAGCTTTTTTTCTGAAATTAGTTATTTTCAACATTAAGTGTATAATTTAATTTAAATTGCTAGTTACTTTTCAGATCTATGTTTGATGTCTCCTCAGGCAATGACAGGCTGTTAATTTTTTTATTTATTTCAATCACAAATGCTCCTTCAGTTTTTAGTTTCTTGTATAAGGCAAGACTTTGACTTACCAACTTCATATATCCTTGAGTACCAGACTCTGAGAAATGAGAAACATGTTCTTAACTCTTGTACCTCCTACTTTCTCTTCTAGTGCATGTTATGATTAATTTTAATGCTATGAAGAAGGAGATTGTGTAAAGTGCATCAAGTGTGCATTTCAATAAGCTGTACAGTCATTTGATCTAATACTCAGCTGAGTTGATAATGTCAGAAATTTCCAGAAAACCTGAGATACTATCAGGCCAGTTTAAAAATCTGAAACTTATAACAAGGCCTTATTCAACAATATTTGGTTCATTGTATCTCCATTTCAGCCTTGTCACTTAGTAAGTTAGTTTAAGTGAACAACAACATGGTACTGCAACAACAAATTCATATTTCTCTTCTCTTCCAAGGTGGTTCTAGTGTGTAAATAGGTATTCATTTCTAGAATAGAAGGAGAAGAAACAATTTAAGTTTATATTGACACTTGATATACCTGTTGTTCTGGTGTAAGTGAAAAATAGTTTTATGGCAGCATATTTCAAATGTTTCTGAGCTGTTAAAAGCTGTAGCTGTCAGTAATAAAGTTGTTCTGTTTCTTGTGGTGATGAAGATCTGAGTATTAATATCCATTTCAAACAGTGATGGATTACTTAAGACAGATGTCATTAGTGAATATATGTTATGAAGAGATACCAACAAATTGACAAAAAAATGGTTCAAATGGCTCTGAGCACTATGGGACTTAGCATCTGAGGTCATCAGTCCCGTAGAACTTAGAACTACTTAACCTAACTAACCTAAGGACAGCACACACATCCGTGGCTGAGGCAGGATTTGAACCTGCGACCGTAGCAGTCGTGCGGTTCCAGACTGAAGCGCCTAGAACCGCTCGGCCACATCAGCTGGCTAACAAAATGACAGTTTGTGATCATGATGTATTATATTCACCATTTGCATTAAAGTAAAAAACACTTTTATTCTTAACATATAACTCTGACATGAGTGCAAAAAATTAAAGATTGTTTATTAAAACACATGGCCCATGTTCTTTGTTAATTTGGAAACAGTATACACTACCTGACAAAAAGTGTAAAGCACCCAGAATGAGAGAAAGAAACAAAATGAAACTTCATGGATTAATACGGTAAGTGATGTTATTTCAGATATTACAATAGGAGTTCAAATTGATATAGAGCTCACTAATCAGTATGATGTTATATCTCTTCTGTCTTGCATGTATGACTATGTTTAGAATAGTGCATTCAACCTGTTATATCCTCTCCTGGGAAGGGCTGGACAACAGTTGTAACTAGCCTTTGGTATCGTTGATATTGGAACTGGTATGGAACTGATGTCCGACCTGATCCCACACTTGTTCGTCGGGCAGAGATCTGGAATCTTGCAGGCCAAAAGAGTAGCCTACCGCAATATCATGCAGCCAGTTCATAGAGACATGTTCCATGTGTGAGTGACGAGTGTCCTGTTGAAAATTGGCACCACAGTAGTATTGCCTGAGAAGTAACACATGAAGAGGCAGGAAGTTCTTGCTGAAATATTGTGAAATCAGAATTCCCTCACTGACTACCAGCTGTAACCAGAAGTCATACCTAATGGCTCTCCAGACTGAGATGCCAGGAATAACAGTGCTGTGGCTCTATATGAGTAAAACACTTAAAGAAAGTGACGTCTCTCCAGGTTGCCATTATACTCAGTAACAGTGATCATCTAGATTAGTGCAGAACCACAATTCATTGTTGAACACAATTCAATGCTGTTCATCAGTACTCCAGTCTTCCTGTGCACAGCATCATTCCAAATGCAGCTGTTTGTGTTGTGATGTTTACTGACAGCCTAAAAATGGGACAGTAATTGCTTAATCCAGCTGCTACTAGTCTCTGATCAATGGTGCAGGATAACACAGGATGGTGCAGGTAGCCTCTTGCTTGTTCTCAAATGGCAGGTGCATATGTGACAGGGTTATGAAGTGCTTCACGTACAATATGGTGATACTCCCTTGTGGTGGTTACATGTGGTTGACATGAACCTTGATGATGAGTATGCATTCCCTTACACTCCCATGCAGTCCAACAATGGCCCATTGCCACATCCAAATGCCCCACAAATCTGGATAATCTTCAGCTTACTGAGCTGGCTGGGTGAGAACCCACAATGAGACCACATTATAACTCTGTCAGGTGCTAATAATTCTGTCTAATGTGAGTGGCATCTCCATGTCCTTCACAGGAATAACTAAATCTCTGATGCTGTTCACTCCCCATATATATCCTAGCAGCGTAGGTAACAACACTGAATGTGACAAAACTAATGCACTCTATTGGCCTTTCTGCCTGTTACAGAGAACTACAACTCTAATCACTTACATACCAGCCAATGGTGTTTGTGCGTATGAAATTACATTTATATTTGACCATATCCTGTGGGTGCTTCACTTTTGTTTTATCAAAAAATGGTTCAAATGGCTCTGAGCACTATGGGAGTTAACTGCTGAGGTCATCAGTCCCCTATAACTTAGAACTACTTAAACCTAACTAACCTAAGGACATCACACACATCTATGCCCGAGGCAGGATTCGAACCTGCGACTGTAGCGGTAACACGGTTCCAGACTGTAGCGCCTAGAACCGCACGGCCACCCCATGCCAGCTTTGTTTTATCAGACTGGATATTTGGTCGACTGCCACTTTATTTATTTCAAGCTGTATTTAGATCTGTGTTACTGTGGTCACATCACTGGATTCATATTTAGAAGCGGTGCAGTTCATATGCCAGCCGTTCTAACCTAGTTTAGGTTTATCTAACTTACTTTCAGGGTTTGTCAAGACATTCCTTTCAGTGAGGCAAATGCTCATTCCTCCTTTCTTTTTGTCCTGCCTGACGTGCATATCCAGTGAATTTTATGTTGTTAGACATTAACCTATAGTGATTTATTTTAGTTGTTGCTGTTTTTTGTTGTATTATTAGAACCTGCAAAATAAATCATCATGCATGGAACTGCAATATTACGATTCACAGCCCAGTTTATAACTTTAATTTCTGCAAACAATGTTACTGTGGTCTTACAACAAAATATTTTTAATGCAATTCAGTAGCAATTCTCTGGCAAATTATTTCTACATAGTTTGTCAGGGAAGAAGTGAAAGTAAACTAAACATCATTCAGATAGTTGTCTGACTGGAAATAGTCACTATGATTCACAGTAAAATCAAGAAGAAAGATGATTTAAAAATGTATTGAGCCTCAAATATTGTCTACCATAATTATTACTCTGTTTATCAGCCTCCTGTTTTGTGAAATAGAGCTTAAAAACTTAATGCATATTTCTATAAATTGTCCTCCTTTGGATTGCATTAGCCATATTCCTTCTTAAGCTATGCTAGTTTGAATAAACTAGGAAACCTTAATAACCAAAAATTTTTCAAGATTGGGTTCTAAATATTGTGAATGCGCATTCCTACTTTTGCTCCAGGCAATAGGAGCACCTGTTTGAAAATGGAAGAGCACATTTTCAATTAGCTTTTGTAAGTGGATTTAAATAAAAAATAAGACAAAAACTTAGAATTTATTGGAAAATTAATACACGGTTCCTTAATCAGATGAGCTTATTTATGCCAGAATTATGTAAAACAAATTTAAGAGCTAGTTATTTAGACAGACATAACATGTGTACCATCTCCATTCACTATTCACTGCATCACAAAATTTGTGATTCCAGTTGAAACACAAATAGCACATAAGCCATTGTTCTCCACTGAAATTGTCAGAAAACTTCTTATGGCAAAGTGCACAGATAACATCCACAGAATCGTCATCAAGATCCAGATTGATATCATCTTTGGTGTCTACTTGTGCAGGTTCACTAGCAACATCATTGTCAGAACTAGAGATTTTATACTTTCTTTTAAATTTCCTCTTAGTGTTGGTGATCTGGTACCGAGCGCCATGGGTTTCAAATCCACACCAGATAGCATTTAACTCGATGCCCGCTAGAGGTCTCTGCAGTAGTCGCACCGTAAGCCGTGGCTGTGCATGTTTCTGGCCCGACTCTAACGTGAGGGTGCCACTGTAGAGCCCGTGGTCCCAGCGGCCAATATCAACATAACCTGTTGTGTATTTAGGTGGCTTCCTTTCACTTAGTGAGGCAGCCTGGTATTCGCCTTGAGTCGGTTGATATCTCGCTTACAGACATCGTGTTAATGTTGCGTGTGCTTACTTCCCATTTACGAGTGGGCATTGCTTTGATTTTGTGAGTTTATCTCTTGTGACCCCATTGCTTACTACTGTGTTCTTGATCTTGGTGTCTTGCTTGGTTGTCTGTCATCGTGTTTGTCCTTCCATTCCCGTTCGTACATCATCTTTGTTCGCGGGTCACTCCCGTTCCGTCCTGCTGCGTTTTTGTTAGCTGCACCCCCGCAACCGTTCCTGTCACAATACAACAGGTAGCATTACTCTTTCATGTTGCTTCATATTTTGAAGCCTCATTTGAACGGTTTGTGCCGTTAGAAGCATAAAAGATTTCCAACTTTTTCTTATAAGAAATACTAGTCAACTCCATACTCTCAGGATCTTTCATTTTTGAGGCACTGGTTGAAATTTTTGTACAGCTTTTACATCCTTAGGAAAGTTTATAGGATATAGTGATAGCATCAGATGCGGAATGTGACATGATTTGAGATTGAAAATTTGTACTGAGGCCGGGATTCGAACCTGGGTCTCCTCTTCACTATGCAGATGTACTTACCGCTATGCCACACTGGTACAGTACCTTTGCACAGCTGCTCATCCAATCCTGGCATGCCTCCCGCCTCAATCCCAGTTCCCTATCATGCGTCAGCCCACGTAATATTCCCCCAAACTAGGAACACCAAGGTGGTTGAGGAGTGAACGGGAATTAGGATTGAGGATGGAGGCTTGCAGGGTTGCCCACACAGTTGGGTAAACTCACTGTGCCAAGGTGGTGAAGTGGTAGCATGTCTGCCTAGTGAGCAGGTGACCTGGGTTCTAATCCCAGCCTTGGTACAAGTGAATTACAGTATTTTAAAGTAGGAAAGAAAATTATAATTAGGTGACTGATTTTTCAAATGAACCAGTATGTGCAGTGTGGCTCTTAATTGTCATATTATTCTGTGCAGCCTGCTTAGCCTGAAAAAGCAAATTTCTGGTGGGATATGTTGGGGGGGGGGGGGGGGGAGGGGGAGAGCAGGGGGGAAGGAAAGTGGAGGAGAGATAAGAAACGCAAATGCATAGTATCCTATAACAACAAATTCAATGAGTCACAACTGAAATCACTCACATATACGAGGGCCATTCAGAAAGTAACCTCCGGTTGATTTAAAAAAATACACCAAGTTAAATAAAAATATTTTAATATATACATCTTACAACTACATCTTTGCACTATTTTTCTACATAGTCTCCATAGCGATTGAGGCACTTATCGTATCTCTTCACAAGCTTTGAAATTCCTTCTGCATAAAAATCACCCGCTTGTGCCTGGAGCCAGCCTGTGACCGCATCTTTGAGCTCTTCGTCGTCATCAAACCGCTGTGACCTGAGCCATTTCTTCAAATGCATGAAGAGGTGATAATCACTTGGCGCCAGGTCTGGGCTGTAAGGTGGATGGTTGATAACGTCCCACTTGAAGGACTCAAGAAGGGCCGTTGTTCTGCGAGCAGAGTGAGGACGGGCGTTATCGTGCAAAAAAACGATACCGGAAGTCAGCATACCACGGCGTTTGTTCTGTATAGCCCGTCGTAACTTTTTTATTGTTTCACAGTACATGTCTTGATTAATGGTCGTACCACGTTCCATGAATTCAACCAACAACACCCCTTTGGCATCCCAAAACACCGTTGCCATCAGTTTTCTGGCAGAAAAATCTTGCGAGGCTTTTCTTGGTTTGGTAGGCGAATTTGAATGTGCCCACATCTTTGATTGTTCTTTTGTCTCAGGGTTCACGTACTTAATCCAGGTTTCGTCACCGGTCACGATTCTGTTTAACAATGGTTCTCCTTCGTCCTCATAACGTGACAGAAAGTCTAATGCAGAGGCCATTCTTTGAGTTTTGTGGTGGTTGGTAAGAATTTTGGGCACCCATCGTGCACAGAACTTACGGTAACCCAATCTTGCTGTCACTATCTTGTACAAGAGAGTCAGAAATCTGTGGAAAACCAGTAGACAACTCCGACATTGAGAAACGAACTTTTGCATCAACTGTCTGAACGAGTTCGTCAGTCACCAATGATGGTCTGCCACTCCTCTCTTCATCATGAACGTTATCTCGTCGACTTTTAAATAAACGTACCCATTCACGGACAACTCCTTCACTCATAACTCTTGGTCCGTACACGGCACAAAGCTCACGATGAATAGCTGCTGCAGAATATCCTTTGGCTGTAAAAAACCTTATGACAGCACGCACTTCACATTTGGCGGGGTTTTCTATTGCAGCACACATTTCAAACTGCCACAAAAACTAAACTAGCGCAGGTACAACGTTCACTCGACCACGGCTTGATGCCGACTGACCTCTTGAGTGCGTGAACGCACAGATGGCGTCGCTACTCCCCCCACAACCCGCTCTGTGACCAATCGGAGGTTACTTTCTGAACCGCCCTCGTATATGGGAATACTGATTGTTTACAGAGAAGGATGGCATTAATTGTGCCAGGTATTTTTGACTTACAAGAGAGAATCACAAAAAGTTCTTAAAATTAAACTTAAAACTGTTTTGATCAGAATAGAATATTTATTAAAAGACTCTGCATTCAGTCTTAAAGTGACCGAAAGAAAGACAGTCTGACGACCATATACACTGATACATAAGTACAATTCAGATATAGAAGTAAATATACCTTGTACCTATTTTATTGTATCTGAAGGTGATTGCTATTTGACTGAAACTGGTTGAAGTTTGTTAGAAAATTTTCGGTTATGATCAAAACTGTTTTAACGTTCTCCATGAAAATCACGGTTCTGTTCTCCATTAAAATGTTTTCTATAGTTACATAATGGAAATGCTGTAAAACCTGACCTGACAGATGCCTGAAGATAGACATCAACTATCCTATAAAAGCCTACTTATCGTGTTTCAGGCAACAGTATTAAGCGAGAAATGTAGACAGCTAGTTCAGGGACTGTGCATTGTTCCTGTGGGGGCCTATAGCCCAAATCAGACTTATTACAGAGCACACAGACACGTAAGTGAAAGGAATGGTAGGAGAACCAGATACGGGGCATAATGGGAGTACCTTCTGGTATGTACTTCACAGTATTTTGCAGAGTGAGATTACAGATGTATACATAGATCTCTTTATTTTAAAAACAGTTGTGCACATTTAGTCTCATGCTTTCAGCTGCATTGTGTTTCAAAAAGATATTCCTGAGCCCATACTGTGAGAAGCTAATTATTCTGAGGTGACAAAAGTCAAAGGGTACCTCCTAATACTATGTTGGACCTCCTTTTGCCCTGCGTAGTGCAGCAACTCATCATGACATAGACCTCAAGAACTCATAGAAAGTCCCTTGCAGAAATATTGAGCCATGCTGCCTCTATAGATGGCCATAATTGTGAGAATGTTGCCTGTGCAGGACTTTATGCATGGTCTGACCCCTCAATGATGTCCCATAAATCTTTGATGGGATTAATGTTGAGGAATTGGAGTGGCCAAATCATTTGCGCAAATTGTCCAGAATGTTCTTCGAACCACTTGTGAACAATTGTGGCCCAATGACATGGTGCATTGTTACCCATAAAAATTCGTCCACAAATGGCAGCAAATGACCTCCAACTAGCCAAACATAACCATTTAAAGTGAATGATCGGTTCAGTTGTACCAGAGGACTCAATCCATTCCATGTAAACACAGCCCACAGAATTATCGAGTCACCTCCAGCTTGCACAGTGCCTTATTGAGAACTTGGATCCATGGTTTCTGTGGGATCTATGTCACACTCAAACACTACCATCAGCCCTTACCAACTGAAACTGGGACTCATCTGATCAGATCATAGTTTTCCAATAATCTGATGTGGTCACAAGCCAAGGAGAGGCACTCCAGTTGATGTCATGCTGTTAGCAAAGGCACTCGTGTTGTTTGTCTGTCGCCATAACCCATTAACACCAAATTTTCCTGCACTGTCCTAACAGATAAGTTTGTTGTACATCCCACAAGCATTACTGCAGTTATTTTGCGCAGTGTTGCTTGTCTGCTAGCACTGACAACTATAAGCAAACAATGCTGTTCTCAATCATTAAGTAAATGCCTTGTCACCATCAAGAAGGGCTTGTACTTTGCTGAAACTCTCAAGACTATAGCTATACAGGCATGTAAATAATTGGAATGCTGCATCTTTCATTTGTTTCAATATGTTCTCTCTCTCGCTCTCTCTCTCTCTCTCTCTCTCTCTCTCTCTCTCTCTCTCTCTCTCTCTCTCTCTCTCTCTCTGTCTGTCTCTCACACACACACACTCAGAGGAGCACCTTTCCATTTCTGTCTTGCCTTCCTTACTTTCCTCCAGTTCGCTGGCTCTACTTGTGTGCTAACAAACCATGTTAGGTTTCATGTTGGCACCAGGTAAAGTCATTTTGTGAACGGGCCTGTTTATCCAACTGGAATGTTCTCTGCTTCTGGCCAAACCCACATCCCATTTCTATAGGCTAGCAACAAAAGAACAGTCTGTGTTAAATGAAGCTTGTCATTCCCTAGCCTTATTTGTCATTTTCAAGGTGCTTGGTTGTCATTCTAATTTATTCGCTGAAAGTTTCCCGAGAAATTTAGAAATTAGTGTAGGTAAAAATATAAATGTCTTTACTGAACTATTTTTTGTGTGGGGGTGGGGGTGGGGGGTGTGGGGGTGTTTATGACCTTTTGATATTGTCTCACTTGGATCTGCAGCAACTAGACTATAGGAGAACATTTGCCTAAGGTTTGCTACAAAAGTGAAAATCCATTGTTGGTATACTCCAACTTGATTGCAGACAAGGAAGATTTCTAAAGATATAAAACAGCAAATTTTCTAAACTCATTATTGTGGATAGATTAAAACCAGCATGGTACAGTGATACTAGATACCAACAGTAGTTTAAATTTAATGTGTGGGTTGGAAATTTTCCAAATTTCTAACTGGTATATATTACAGGTACTGTGTACAGTATTGTAGAAACTTCAAGAAAGAACTAAAGGGCACAACATAAAGCATATGCATGACATTGTTGCTATAACAAGACACATGTATTTTATTATATGACACCAACCAAAGACATAGTACACGGAAGAGAGATTAATATAAACCTTTCACTTCAACAATTCCGTTAAATGTTTTTCTTGCTAAATGCAGTACTTAACACATTCCAAATAATGATCTTAAATATTTAAGCTGAACATGTGCCAATGGTTTGGTGGAAATATCTGCAGCTTGCTGATTGCCTGGTTCATACTCAATGCCTAGCTGGCCTTCTAGAATTTTCTGAAGGATGTGGTGCACGTGAACGTCAATATGCTTTGACCTCTTGTGAAATTCAGAATTTTTGGCCAGTTTAATAGTTCTTGCATTATCAATAAGAAGAACAGGAACACTCTCCAGTGGTGAAATTTCTTCATAGAGCTTAGATAGCCATATTCCTTCTCTTGCCCCTTCATTGGCAGCCACATACTCTGACTATGTTGTTGACATTGATATGATATGTTGCCCAGGCAACACCTCCTTCGCAAAATCTTGCAACCACTCGACTAACTGAGCGTCAGGTTGTTGGATCACTGGCATAATCAACATCAGTATATATCTCCAGCTTCTGTTTGCATGGATAGCATCACATGTTATACCCAGTGTCACTGAAATTTTTTATACTTTAGGATTCTTTTTACCACAGACCAGTGATTTTCTCAGGGAGTCTCTAAAAATTTTGACACATAGCTCACTGCAAATGCTATATCGGGCCTTGTACCAACAGATAAATAAAATAGACAGCCAACTGCTTCTCAATATGGAGTGTTAGTTGGTTTATCACTGGTTAACTCATTTGGCTGCAGATACTGCTGAATTGGAGTTGTCACAGGATTTCCCTCTGTCATGTTAAACTGTCTAAGAATATATTTAGCATAACTTTCTTGATTAATCTCTATTGGTCCATTATCATGACATACAACATTAATAATTTTGAAATACCCTACTGGCTCAACAGTAATTTTAAACTCATGTTGAATTTCTGTTAGGAAAACTTCAGTATCCTTCTTCTTACTTGCAGATATTAATCCATCATCAAGATACAGAACTACCATCAACTTGTCATTGCAGTTTTCTCAATATAACAATCACAGGTATGCCTTACTTTCCACAAGCCTAAGATTTATTAGGAAGTCCTTGAACTGTTGGTTCCAGCACCTTGGAGATTGTTTGAGTTCATATAAACTTTTATGAAATTTGCATACCTGATTTGGTCCATCACTAAATCCCTCAGGCTGCTCCATATATATTTCTTCTTTTAAGAAGTCATTCAAAAAAGCAGATTTTACATTGAATTGTGCCAACTGAAGTTGCTCACTAGCAGAAACACTCAAAATTGCTCTAATTGTATTGTATCTAGCAACAGGAATGAACATTTCATTAAAGTCAATTTTACCAACCGTCTTATGTTTAATTCTATAAACCGAATGGTTTGTAATAGGCTTATGGTCTGGTGGCAGAGGTTCCAAAGTCCACGTAGCATTTTCCTTCAATGAAGGTATTTCTTCCTCCATAGCTTTTCTCCAGTGTTCATGGTGTACAGAATTAATTGTCTCTGTATAATTCTTTGGCTCATTTATTTCAACCAGCATAATTTCAATAAGACACTCTGGTTTCTACAGTTGTTGCTTGTTTCTCAATTTTCTTTCCCTAGAACTTTCTTTTGTAGGTTCCTTTAACACACTTGTGTCTTCATGATTCTTCAGTTCTTCATTGCTTGCTTCACTTTGGAGTAACACCATTGTCTTACCAGTTTTCTCAGGTTAAGAAACAACATCCTTACTCCAAAAATGGTTCAAATGGCTATGAGCACTATGGTACTCAACATCTGAGGTAATCAGTCCCCTAGAGCTTAGATCTACTTAAACCTAACTAACCTAAGGGCATCACACACATCCATGCCCAAGGCAGGATTTGAACCTGCGACTGTAGCGGTCACGTGGTTCCAAATTGAAGCGCCTAGAACCGTTCGGCCATATCGGCCAGCATCCTTACTCCAAATAATCCGTTTTTCTGATTCAATTCACACTCAAAAGCCATCAATGCCATCAGAATAACCAACAAAGATTCCTGTTTCTCCCTTTGGATCCCATTTCTTTCGCTTTTCTATCAGAATATGGACAAAACACTTCGTTCTACAAATATGAAGTTTATTTAGCTGTATTGTCTTTCCAGTGAATACCTCATAAGGCGTTTTGCCATGCACATAACTTGTGCCAGTTTTGTTTAACACATAAACAACTGTTTTTACTGCTTCTGCCCACAAAAACTAAGGCAGGCCCTGAGCTTGCAACACGGTTCGAGCCAGTTCGACAACTGTTCTGTTAGTGCGCTCAGCACATCCATTCTGCTCTGGAGTATAAGGATTTGTGATGATGATTTGTATGCCATTTAATTTCATCAAATCTTAATTTCAGTATTATCAAATTCTCGTCCACCATCACATTGAAATGCTTTAGGTAGTTGACCACAAAAATTTTTCACAATGCTCACGATTTATGCAATCTTCTCTGCAGTCTCAGACTTCTGCTTGAGAAAATATATCATGCATAATCTTGAAAAGTCACAAGTGAAGCAAAGAAAATATTTTGCTCCTCCCAGTGATTTACACTCCATAGGTCCTCACAGATCAGCATGAAACACTTCTCCAGGTTGTATGGCACGCTGCTGTCCTAACTGAAAATTGCTGTGATGCTGCTTCCCCTTAACACATGCCTCAGAAAATTCTTCACCAACATCTTCAGCTTCAACACCACACTGCTTCAAGAATTGTTGGACATGACATTTGTTTCGATGCCAAATTTGCAGAGAGTCCTTTGATGCAAGACTTACCTCAGGATCACAAGGCTGAATTTGTTTTGTCACTTGAATCAACTTCTTCAATAGGTTGCCACTACGTATGCCACATGCATTTACAATGCCATTGTTTCGGAACTCACACTTGTCTGTCGATGAATAAAAGTCCAATTCCTTGTCCATAGCAGATGATACAGAAAAGAGATTTCTTCACCCTTCTGGAGTATACAAAACATTATCCATATGGCATAACTTCCATTTTTCATTGACAAAGTCTTCAAAATAAATAGTCCCTTTTCCTAGTGTGTTCATAGTTGAATATTTGCCCATGCATTTCTGCAGTGGTGTTGCAAACTTAGTAAATGATGTATACCACTCAATTTTCTTAGCATGTGATTCGTCACTCCACAATCAGCGATCCATGAGCCCTCACCCTATTCTGCATTTATTACTTCACCAATCAAAGCCTGGTTAGGCAAATCACTTTTATTTTGGTTGTGGATTTTTTTTTTTTTTTTGCATGTTTTTCCCATTTGAACATATTTTTTTTAATATGACGAAATCCACAACTGAAACATTGAGCTTCTTTTTGTTTGTAGACTTTTCTTATTTGTTTAACAAAGTAACATTCCTCATAATGGTGCAGTCTGCATTTTTAATGTTTGCTTTGGTAACAGAAAGTGCAACTACCTTGTCTCATTTCTCCCTCCAACAAGCACGACGACTGTCATCAGAAGTTAACATGTCCATCAAATGTTTTAGTCTTTGTTGATCTTCAGATTTTGTTCACCATGACTGTCACAGACTTTCATAACTGTCAGGCAGTGTGTCAAGTAGTCAAACCATTAACAATGATTCATCAGGTTTCACATTGTGTTGTTGCGTTCGAAGAATCAAGTTTTCATAGCAAGTGAGATGTGTCACCATGTCATCGCCTGAACTCATGTAAAAATTTAGGAATTCTGATGAACAGATTACGCAGCTTGCTTTGTTTTCCATTCAAACATGGGATGTAGCTTGTCCCGTGCAGTCTCACATGCAACCAACAATGCCAAGACTTTTTCTTCCACAGTTCTAACAATAACCTGATTCGCTGCGCTATCAGCTTTTTCCCATGTTTTTAGTGCAGCATTAAACACATCTATCTGTGTTGATGTTGAATCCACTGGCAAAGCCAATACACACTTTGTATGCACTGTATGATGCACATAACAAATTTTGAACTGTGAACCTCCAAATAGTCCAATTTTCAGCTCCACACAGCTTCTCTATACCATGACAATCCTTTGCAGTCCCTTAAAACAGTTCAGATTTACAAGCCCAAAAATTCCACAAGAGGAAAATGCAGCAGTTGTTCTTGTATATACAATACAAAGTATTTATAGCACACAACACACGCTAACACATTTCTCACGTCACGAAATGTAAAATTGTAATACCCAATTCCTTTCTTGAATCATGTACTGGGCCCATAACCTGCTGCAGAAACTTCAGGAAAGAACTAAAGTATGACTGATGACCATAGATGTTAAGTCCCATAGTGCTCAGAGCCAAGAACTAAAGTACACTACATAAAGCATACACATGGCGTAGTTGCTATAATAGGACTCATGTATTTTATTTTATGACACCAATCAAAGACATAGATATAGTACACAGCCGAGAGATTAGTATAAACAATTAACTTCAACAAAAGAAAGTTGTAGTGAAGGAGAATTGAGAAATAGGCAACAACTGAAAAAACGAGAGTGCCTTACTGAAATGATACTGGCTGAAATAAATGAGCCAAAGAATTATACAGGGGCTCTTAATTCTGTAGACCATGAACACTGGAGAAGAGCAATGAACTCATTTCTTCCTCCATTGCTCTTCTCCAGTGTTCATGGTCTACAGAATTAATAGCCTCTGTATAATACTTTGACTCATTTATTTTAGCCAGTATCATTTCAGTAAGGCGCTCTGGTTTCTTCAGTTGTTGCCTATTTCCCAATTCTTGTGTTTTTAAAAATGAAATATAGAACAAGTGCTTTGTGTGTGAGAAAGCTCCAATACTGTTTCGTGTTTCAGGTACACAGGAAGCAATCTACTTACTGGTGGATTAGTACGGGTCAATCAGTTCGATGGCAAAGAGATTTCCCTTGATGTCAATTCTTTGTAATGTGTGTTGAAAGGTGGTTTAATGTTATGTAAAGAAAATGTAATAATTAAATAAATGAGTTTGCCATAAGGACAATGTCAATTCATTGAATAATGATTATTATATAACTGTGTGGAGTATCAGTGGTTTGTTATAATCAGAACATTCAAAATTTCAAATTGAAACTCTTAAATATAATTATGTGATGTACAGTTGTTCATCCTATGCTTATGGATTCTCTCTATGGCTTCTTTGTCAGGAAGCTGATTGAGGTTTACATTGCAATCAGAATAACATTCCTTCACCTATTCATATCTTCATCACTTCGTGTTACCCCCTATTCCATTGTAAAATTTAAAAGAGAACTGTGTATAATATACATTTTCTTTGCAGGGTCTGATAAGAAGTGGTAAACACATGTATTTGTGCCGATGTTGCATCTGCTGGCAAAGGCGCCGGTTTTTCTACATTGCCAATAAATACTTCATATGCACTGGCCGATGCTTGTAATAAATTTTGTACTGCAAACTTCCAAATAGTCCAATTTTCAGCCCCACACGGCTTCTCTATACCATGAGAATCTATTGCAGTCACGTAAAGCTCTTAAATATAATTAAGTGATATATAGTTGTTCATCCCGTGCTTATGAAATTTCTCTATGGCTTCTTTGTCAGGAAGCTGATTAAAGTTTACATTGCAATCAAAATAACATTCCTTCAGCTATTCATATCTTCATCACTTATTGTTACCCGTCATTCCCCCATAAAATTTAAAAGAGAACTGTGTATAATATACATTTTCTTCACAAGGTCTGATAAGAAATGGTAAAAGAAAGGTGAGTTCACCATACTGTTATGATTGCTTACTCTTTTCTACTATGAACAACCCCCCACCCCTTTACACACACACACACACACACACACACACACACACACACATATACACATACACACACACACTTTCACCATATCCACACACACGCACACACACACACACACACACACACACACACACACACACACACACACACACACACACACACGCGCACTCACGCACGCACGCACACCCACCCACACACACAAACACACACACACACACACACACACACACACACATACATAATCCGTAATGTATAAGAAATGCTACACAGAATTTACCAACATTAGTGAACCCTTGTGAAGATACAAGGAACAACTGCTAATTCTGTGTCTGTGTATAATTATACATATGAGTGCCAGAAGAGAATTATAATGATACTGTGTACCATATCCCACATTCATACTGTACCTTGCAGAGTGCTGAGTAGAAAACCATGTTACCATGAACTGTGAAGACTGGTCTTAGATTTTGATCCCTCTACTGAATGTGAGTTTGGTATTGTGTTATACTCAATGAATAATATGTCAGCTGTTTTCAAATGACCATTTTTCAGAGATAGTGAGGAATGCAGCTTTGATTACTAGAAATTCTGATGCTGTGAGACTTTCCTCATCATCCTTTGCTGTGCATAGCTGAGGGCCCCACAAAGTCCACCTTAGCTTATAGTCTTTCAGACATTAGTAATCAGCAAAGTGATTAAAAAAATAATACAGAGCGATATTGAGCATCTTTCTTAGTAATTTAAAAACCTGGTCATTATGCACGTATATAGTTACATTATATCAATGTATTAGTGTCACTATGTGCTTTCCCAGTCTGAGAGAAGCAACAGTTTGTACGTGAACTATTATGTTTTGTATATATCTGTGGAGTAAAAGGAAGTGTTTACAGTTCCATACTACTCAATTAGTCACAGCATTATCATCAGTAACGTATCCACCTCGGTTGAACATCTTACTGCAGAATTGGTACAATTCACTCTCTGCATGGCACTGTGATTCACTGCTATGTGTGCACTGGATGAGATGAAGAAGTCATTCTGCATTTAGTGAAGATGCTCATTGTTATGGTGTAAATTCAGTGCCAGTCTGAAACGACAATGAAGGGAAGGCTCTGAGAAGAGGTCAGCCAATCTCATACTGACTGACCTCCCTCCAGGAGGACAATACGACAACAGCGGCTACTAGGTGAAGACAACATAAGCGCCGCGCCCGACTGGTGGCAACTACTTTGATAGTAGCTTCAACATTAGCCACTTTGTTAGCCATCACATTGTAGCCTCTTTATTAGCAAACTCTGTTTCACACAGATAGAGATCAGCAGTCATTATAAGAATTCTCAGATCAAAGTTAAGTATTTGTACTTGTCTTGTTGTAAATAAAACTCGTCTTACAAAAGGAACATCTGGATGAACTATACTTCTGCCCAAACTCTACTTAATCAAATTTTATTCCATCGATTTTCTTCTCTCTGAACATATGGGTGCAGTATGAGAAGTGGAGGTGGTTCCTTCGGGTTTCCAACTGAATTTAGTGAATGAAAACTTACAGTATGTTCTGTTATATGCCCTTGCTGTTACTCACAAAACATTTAAGAGGACAGTAATGTGATAACTGATACTTTTTTTCAACTATTCAGATTTCAGGTTAGTCATTTGGAATAAGTACGGTTTCATGTAAATGCTTGAAATATTAATTCTTTTTAATGCAAAATTTTATATACATAGTTTGATGTGGTTATGTTCTATTGGGCATTTCTTAGAATTCTTCTGGTGAATAGAATGAGGTTTCTAATGAGAGACAGTGCAGCATTTTCTTTAACAGTTTTATTGCCATTCTTTGTATTTAGAAAAAGTGTTTTATGGACTATTTCAGTTGCCGTATAAACTCTGCTGTTGTTAGGTCTTGCTAATATTTTCTGCGGTAAGAGTAGAGATGTACATGATCTGGCACTGTACTCATGTCTTTGAATTGTTACAATCATGTTAGGTAGTTCAAGACATATGTAATTAAAACTCCCAAAATGTATAAATTTATCACTATTAAGATTTTATATTAACAAACAGAATTACACACTTTATAATTTTATCAGCCCTCGTCATTACTCTGACTGTCTTATTCCAAATTACAAGAATATCAATTACTTTTTTGTTGTATGCCAAGAGCATGATAAAAAAAATCAGCTCCTGAGCCAGGCCCTGGGTTCCAAAGACATTGACCAGTATCTGTAACTGTCTCTGTAATGCAGTGTCATGTGGATGCAGTGCAGACAGGGATGCAATCAGCAATACTGCTCTCCCTGCCAGTTTGCTGAGTTTTCTACATCTACATCTACATTTATACTCTGCAATCTGTGTGTGGCGGAGGGCTTTTTACATGCCACTGTCATTACCTTCCTTTCCTGTTCCAGTTGCGTATGGTTCAAAGGAAAAATGACTGCCAGACAGCCTCTGTGCATGCTCGAATATCTCTAATTTTACATCCATGATCTCCTCGGGATGTATAAGTTGGAGGAAGCAATATATTCGATACCTTATCCAGAAATGCACCTTCTCGAAACCTGCACAGCAAGATACACCTCGATGCAGAGCGCCTCTCTTGCAGAGTCTGCCACTTGAGTTTGCTAAGCATCTCCGTAATGCTATCACACTTACCAAATAACCCTGTGACAAAACGCACCACTCTTCTTTGGATCTTCTCTATCTCCTCTGTCAACCCGACCTGTTACGGATCCCATACTGATGAGCAATACTCAAGTATAGTTCGAACGAGTGTTTCGTAAGCCACCTCCTTTATTGATGGACTACATTTTCTAAGGACTCTCCCTATCAATGAATCTCAACCTGGCACCTGCCTTACCAACAATTAATTTTATATGATCATTCCACATCAAATCGTTCTGTACGCATACTCCCAGATATTTTACAGAAGTAACTGCTACCATTGTTTGTTCCGCTATCATATAATCATACAATAAAGGATCCTTCTTTCTATGTGTTCGCAATACACTACATTTGTCTATGTTAAGGGTCAGTTGCCACTCCCTGCACCAAGTGCCTATCCGCTGCAGATCTTCCTGCATTTTGCTGCAATTTTCTAATGCTCCAACTTCTCTGTATACTACATCATCATCCGCTTTTCAGACTGTTGTAACTGACAATTCGAAAGTTGTTACAAAACAACTTTTATTTATGTGAGTCTAAATGGAAATGACTGAATAACAGCTAAAAGACACAATCACAGCCAATGTTTACCATTGCTTACGCCTTGGGCATAGACAACCTCAGTCCTGTGTGGTGTTAGGTTTGTTGCCGGCCTGCACGGGCTACCATGACAACGGCGTAACACCTGTCCCCCCTTGGAAGATCTGGTGCAGCAGGGGTGATTGTGCGAGAGAGAGCACCAATGTGGCCTGGTGCCATAGGCTGATCGGCAGTAAAGTCGTCCTGACGGAGGCAGTGAAAACTGAGTTCTGGTGAGTAGGACACAGCCTTCCACATGATGCTGAGGGAATGTCGAAGAGGTGGCAGTTGCGAGGCAACAGTTGGCTGGGCAAGCAGCATGGGAACGTCTGTGTTGTCCAACAAGGGCGTCGCCAAAGAGGGGCCAGGAAGTTGATCCCGGGGATGGTCTCGGGGTTTTCCCAGGTCCAGAGGAGGCGGTGGCAATGTGGGGCTAGCAGCCCACGACTGTTGGCCATTTCCTCAAAGATCCCCTACTAACTGAGGAGAGGGCAGCAACATAGGCCTCACGGAAGAGGACGGCAATGGGAGAGAGAGAGAATCCGGTGATTGGGGCTGCGGCTGGTCGAGGAAATGAGGACGGAATTGGTTGCGGTGATGCAAAACCACCCTGTCGTCCAGACAGACATCGAACAGTTGTCGACTACAGGTCCAGAGAATGACCACTGGCAGCCAGCAGGGCTGGGACCCAAAACCGTGTGCCCACACCTTGGAGCCGGATGAATATCTGGAAGCGTCGGGTCGTGCGCAAGGCAGGAGGAGATGGAGTAGGGTTCATGGCTGGTGACCATGGAGCGGTAGGCTGGACTCTTGTCACTCACCAGCATGGTCCTGTAGAAACTGAGAAATATCGTAAGAGCGTCTTCCGGAGAATGGTCCTCCGTGTACTTCTGCATCTGAGTTTTAAAGGTGCAAAAAAGGCTATCTACCCTGCTATTGGATTGTGGATGAAAAGGCGGGGTAAAGACGTGGTGGATATCATTATCGTGACAGAATTTGGCGAACACTTGACTGAGAAATTGCGGGCTGTTATCAGTGACCAAGGTGACTGGTAGGCCTTCAATGGAAAATATTTTGGACAGGGCCATGATAGTAGTCTGTGATGATAGAGGAGCATCGGACAATGAAAGGTAATTGGGCGTAGGCATCCATGATGAGCAACCAGTAAGTGCCAATGAAGTGTTACGCAAGATCCACCTGGGTGCGTTATCATGGGAGGGAAGCCGCATGCCAGTATTGGAATGACTAGCACACAGCGGGAAGGGCCTTGGTACATTGCTGACAACCCCGGACCATGCTCTCCATGTCTACTGTCATGTCAACCCAGAAGATATGGCAAGGTGTGACGGTTTTCGTCTGGACAATACCCCATTGACCTTGATGTAAGATGTTGGGACCACAGGTATGTTGGTACGATGACTTGTGGATAGGTGTCATGTTCCACATAGAGGAGCATGGCTACCGGTTGATGGCAGATGGAGAAAAAGAATCGGAGGTCAGCCTGGGTGTGAGGCAGAGGAAGCGTTAGCCAGCTGCAGAGAATATAGCTCTGCACCAGTTGCAGGAGCGAATCTGTGGCCGTCGTGGGGGCCACCTGTGCAGCTGTGACGGGGAATGCCACCAACGCTGCCTGTATGTCTTCATCGACTTGAAAAATTAGGATGTCCAATGAATCGAACGTCGAATCCTGGCCGGAGGGGAGCCGAGACAAGGCTTCGACGTTGGCATGCTGGGCAGTGGGCTTGAAGTGGATGGTGTACCTAAAACGTTAAAGTAATAGGACCCATCACTGCAGATGGTGGGAAATCTTCGTGGGTAACTGGGCTGCTGGTGAAAATAAGGCCACAAGGGGCTTATGGTCAATGATGAAACGAAAATAGGTACCATAAAGTTACAGGCGGAATTTGGTACAGGCAAACGGGATGGCGAGGGCCTCCTCCTCAATTTGGGAATATTTGCTTTGGGCCTTGGTAAGGGATTTAGATATGTATGACACCGAGCATTCTGATCCATCCGGTAGATGGTGTGAAAGGACAGCCCCAATACCAAAGTCTGAGGTGTCCATAGCAAAGAGAAGAGGAAGAGAGGGGGTATACAGCATGAGACTCTCTGCCGAGTGCAATCCTCGCTTTAAGGTTCAGAAAGCTGACACAAGCCGAGGACCCATGAAAAGGCACCGTATTTCAGCATAGGCGATAGAAGGTCGCCGTAATGTGAACAGTGAAGGGAATGAACTTTCAATAGTACACAATTTTACCCAGGAAAGACCGCAATTGGTGGACATCACTCGGACAAGGAAGGGCCTCTATAGTGGCGACGTGGCAGGAGGTAGGAGATACGCCATTCTGGGAAATGATGTGAGCCAGGTAGGACATAGCAGGTTGAAAAAAGGAGCATTTAACAGGGTTGCATTTTAGGCCTGCAGTCTACAGGTGCAGGAATAATTGTCGCAGATGACTGTGATGTTCATCCACAGTACAGCCGGTGACGATGATGTTGTTGAGGTAGTTGATACATCTGGGAACATCCTGCAAGAGCTGTTCCAAGTAAAGTTGAAAGATGACCGGTGCACTAGTGATGCCATACATGAGGCGGTTCAACCGGAACAGCCCCAACTTTCTGTTGAAATAAGTGTTCACACTGTCTGAATTGCCTGCTTTCCTAGTTCCACAACATCCTACTGCACGTAATTACGTATGGATAAGGGGGATGGGAGTAGGGTAATATGCCCTCTAGTACAGTCATTTCTTTAATTCGGAAGAGAATTTTAAGAGCAAGGTACCGTGCTAGCCAAACAGATCCTTGCAAGCCCCTGTTTCAAAAGTTGTCAATTCTCCCACTCCTATCTATGTATATACTAGAAACTTGTAAATATATCAGAGGGAATTTGAAACAAATAAGTAAATATTTTAATATCCATGAACATAATACAAGGCAGTAAAAAAGGTTTTGTGTTGAGTCTGTAAGGAGATCAGCTTTTAAAACTTCCATTAGAAATAGTGTGATACAAGTTTACAATAGTTTTCTACAGGAGATAACAATTATTTGTAAAACCATAAGAACAATGTTACTAGATCACTCCCATTCAGCAGCAGAATTTTTGACATACTTGAAACACAGGAAACTTGAAACAAGACTATGAAAGGTGTGCCACTGAAAGCTCTTGTAATCCTCACTTCTAAGCCAGCAACATTTATTGAGCACAAGCGCCTTGTGTTACAAGAGAAATTATTATAAGCCATAGTTCCAAATAGAAATTAATATGTGATTTATCATGACTGAAATTAAAATAAATCCAAGTACTATTAATTTTACTGCATATACATTCTGTAAGTATGATATTCAACAAAATTCCATGAAGCCTGGTGGTGGTGTAAAACCACATGTTCATAAGAAAAGCACTATGTAACGTAAATCAAAATCAGTCCAAGTAAACATCAGTAGTGGTCATAGTTCACCTGTGTGAGCAAAGTCTGGTAACAGCAACTGAGAAAAAATCTGTGGTCAGGAGGCCTTACATGTGTCCTGTCAGGAAATCCGTGTAACTAGCTTGTGATATCATCAGTTTTCACATCACAGGCACCACTGCTGGACATGGGCAATGTTACGCATACCAGTATGTCTGTCTGTTCCATTCACACATCTTGTGGGGTTACTGAACAAGAATGTAAATAGTTTATCCAACAATCTGAAAAGACATTTTGGATGAATAAATAAAAAATAAATGTAAAAGGTGCAGCTTGATGAGGAACTGGGGAAGTGTCAGAGGTGAAGCTCCAAGGTTCAAACTTCTGCTGATACTCAGGTTTTTTCTGTTGCTTGCCTCATCTTTAATCTCTGGCAATGAAATTTACATACAAAAATTGCCAAGTTGCAATGTGCTTTGAAGTCAGTATTGTACTGCAGGTCCCCCTATAACATACTAAGTCAGTTTAAAGGTCAGAGGAAGGTAGCAGTTCTAATAGTACCATATTTACCCAGCAAAACACTGTGCTGTTCAAATCAGTTTTCAGATTGATGACATATTGAATTTTTTCTAATAAAACATAGGAAAATTTTCCAATTCATGCTAATTCTAAGAAGAAATATATCAGATGAAATACCTATTATTTATTAATTTATATAATAGAGCTTCAAACAGGTGGTCAATTGCAAATTCATCTTCAGACTCAAGATTTTCGGTCATCATGTGGGATTTTATTTGTTTCCTCAAATTCAGCTCCTTCTGTTCATTCTTGAAATCCAGAAGATAGTAGTTAATAGTGCTGAGGTTCGTGCCATGTTTCTTGACCTAATAGTTAAACATGAGCCTGTTTGCAGATAACATACTTGTACACACAGAAATGATATTGTTACGAATTTATTAGACCTACAGATGGTAAGAGATTGATGCCTAGATTATCAGTTGAGTCTCAACGTGAATGAACCATGCTACATGTAAATATGTGAAATATATTGGATACTGTTTCAGTATGAGACTGACATTTAGTCTCTAGAATCAGTCAGAGCCATCAGGTGTTTAGGAGTACCTCCCTAGAACAGTTTTACTAAACTGTTTAGTCATTGTATTCACATTCATATTTAAACTGAAATTCTTTGCAAAGTCCCTGAATCAATTAAGATGAATGCTCAGATAATGACAAGCTAGTATATCTATCCTTCAAATCAATGAGGCAGGTAAACCACCACTTTATCGTTAGGTTGCAACTTCATATAGTATGACAAACATACAAGATGTATTCTACACTCCAGGAACCTACACACTGTACAACTACGAATGAAGCCTGTTTCATGTACTGTTTATATACAACATCAGTTGTAAACAGTCCTTTCACTGCTATAGCCTGAGTGAAACACTGAAAGTCTGCTAATAATGACATTCCTAACTTATAGTATGCCTACAGGTTAACAATTGAAATTGCCAACCCCACTCAGTTTAAAAATTTATTGGCACTTCATTAACTTGAAGAGTTACAGTTAGCAACTTGTTATTGACAGAAAAAATTGAATTCAAGTGACATTCTGTACGTGAAAGTTTTAGAATTTGCACATTTTGTTGTGAACGGTACTTGACGATTACTAATAGCTACTGCAGCATGCTTGATTTGACATGATGGACCATCAAAAGCTAGACTATTGCATAAAGTGTATTATCTTTTCTGTTTTGTGTTCTTTGAGAATGGATTATGGACACATGGGTGTCTCATGTGTGGTGTTTTCTGTATCAGTGTATTTAGTGAGTAATTAAATTGTTTGTGTGCATACTTCGAATGAATAGTATACCACTAGAACGCACAAGTGGTACCGTACCTAACAAGGTGTCACAGTGGCTAGCACACTGAACTCAGGAGAACAACGGTTCAGCCGGCTGTTGCGGCCGAGCGGTTCTAGGCACTTCAGTCCGGAGCCACACGACTGCTACGGTCGTAGGTTCGGATCGTGCCTCGGGAACGGATGTGTGTGTTGCTCTTAGGTGAGGTTTAAGTAGTTCTAAGTCTAGGGGACTGATGATCTCAGATGTTAATTCCCATAATGCTTAGAGCCATTTGAACCATTTGAATAATGGTTCAAACCTCCATTGGACCATCCAGATTTGGGTTTACCACAATTTCACTAAATCGTTCCAGGCAAAAGCCAGGATGGTTCCTTTAAAAGGGCATTGCTGATTTCCTACGCCATCTTTGACACAATCTGAGCTTGTGCGCCATCTCTAATGAGGACAAAGATGACAGAACCTTAAACCCAATTTTCCTTCCTCCCACAAGTGGTGACCCCAAGTTCAACAGTTTACTTTCTACATGCATTCTGATACATACTATGCACCACTGTGGAGCCCACCATCTCTATTAAAGAAGAGCCTGCCAGCCGGAGTGGCCGTGCGGTTCTAGGCGCTACAGTCTGGAACCGCGTGACTGCTACGGTCGCAAGTTCGAATCCTGCCTCAGACATGGATGTGTGTGATGTCCTTAGGTTAGTTAGGTTTAAGTAGTTCTAAGTTCTAGGGGACTGATGACCACATCAGTTAAGTCCCATAGTGCTCAAAGCCATTTGAACCATATTTTTGAAAGAAGAGCCTCGGACCTCACAATAGGGATTAACCCAGCCACCAGTTACAGTTGTTGATAACAGTATTCGCATGAGAATCAGGAATATAAAAATTCCACTTTCCTGGCTAACCATCGCACAGTTGTGCTTAATGCAAGTCACCGCCATATTTTGCTTCTGCGGTGTCGATTCTGACATGCAGAAATTTATTATTGTTATTTGGCAAGTAGACCTTATGATTATATAGTGAACAACTGGCGGATGTATTTGACAAACAATGTTTTTTGCCTTTTTTCAGGATGCTAATTTGGAACATTTTATGCCATCTGCAGAATTGCATTTTACACAAAACACGGAGAGTGAGGTAGTAGCTGGTATTTACCCTTTCAAAGTGCTCTGTTCCCTACACACGTTGGCAGGACAAGGCCTGAAATCTGAACAATCACTGAAGCCTCTTGGGTTCCAGTATTTGTCTCCACATGTTCGGATAATATTATCAGCTTTTCCCAGACCTTCCCATTGGTGAACTAGCGTGAAAAGCAGACTCTGTGGCGATTGCTTATGCAGATCCCGTTTGTGTGAATGAACTCTGAAGTTATGGTGGGCAGCCCTGAACCAAGCATTGTGGCCTCATTTGTTTCAAGGGGCACTGTTTCTCCGCTGCTATCCACTCTGATGCTGTCTATGGCCCATCTCATCACTGAACTCGCCGGGCTTAACGCCTAGTTGCAGCGACATGAAGATACCACTCGCCCACCTTCTAATAATAGCTGTGTATTCAGGTGGTGCTGGTTTCACAAATGGTTCAGAAAAGCAACTCGACATTGTACCAAACCATATGATTACCCAAACTTCCCAGACGAATGCCAGTAGGTGCACATACTTCTCGAGGTCAGTTAAAGCACCTGCAAGTCAAACACGACGGAAAAGTATCGTAGGTGACAGGATCACAAAGACTTTTCCTAACGGTCAGGTGCACTGGAGACACTTTCTTGATGGATTAAGGCTCTGAAATTAGCGTTTAGCACAAGTCACATACTGTGTGCCATTCTAGTGAACAAGTACCTATTCTCACAGCAGCAGATGGCTCACACATTGGAACATTTGAAAAAGTGCAGTTGACTTTGGATTTCGGCGGTAAGCTACAATCCACCTGGACTTTTGTGGTCGCTGATGTCATAGACGCAATCTTAGGCGCGGGTTTTTAGCGTCATTTTTCTGTCATTCTAGATGTAGTGCATCAATGTCTCTACAACGTGTCATACTCTCCTCCTACCTCTGCCAAATCAGATTGCATTGTTGAGTGATACCACCAAGCCCCATCACTCGAAGACGACCACAACAACCGCGCCAGACTTAGTGCATCAACAGGATTCGTTACCGTTTCCATATCCACTCAGACCACACATCCGCATGGCATGCAGGAAGGTGTCGATTCGTTCTTCCACTGAGACAACAAAGCTGTCATATGAGAGTAGCTCAAATATCTGAAATATAATTCCACAGCAATGCCATAATGAGTGCCAGGGCTAGCTTGCGCGACACTAATGCAGAATTACACTGCGAATTGCCTGCCTTGGCTGAAGACTTATCGACCACACACGCCTCAATTCATGACCTTCAGCGAGCAACTGATATGAGGATCCCTTGCTCCGCTGTCCCTCCCTCGCTTGCCCGCGCTCTGGAGGCCAACGATCTTGGTGTACAGCTGCTAAGCAAGTATCCTGTGCTTACTGATCCAGCCCTGACCTGAAAAAACCGCTGCCACTCTACACGACATTTCAATCCCTCGACTACTGGGCATCGAGTGGCCGCAAACCCACAATGCCTACCTCCTGATAAATTACAAGCAACTCAGTCTGAGTTCAGTAAAATGCTATCAGATGGTTCAGTATCTAGATCTCAATCCTCATAGGCTTCTACTCTGCACATGCTCGAGACGAAACACGGAACATCCCGCCCAGGAGGTGATTATCGGAGCCTCAGTTCCCATACGGTTCCAGATAGGTACCCAGTGCTGAATGAGTAGATAGGAAATGTATGTTCTGGCTCAATTGTCAAAATCAGTCATTTAAAGCCATTTTTATGCTACTTTTAGACCATTTTACATCGAAATCAGCTATTGTTCATATTTTTACTATGATACAACCACAAAATTAGGGAAATGCATAAAGTGTCTCTTTTAGATAGTACTATATACATTTATACAACATTTATAATGGTGTTGAATAATAAAAATACATACATATATACAATTATAGATGGTGTTGGTTAATCTAAATATATACATATATACAATTACAAATAATTATGTTTACATAATATATACAATATTTACAATAAACTATAATGTCCAAGTGGTAATGTATTTATTCCGTCATTCAGAATGTGTCTTTTATCATCATTTGCACTTCATGCTATTTTATTTAGTTTTACTGTATATATTTCATGTTTATAGCTTCTAATTAAATTCATTGATCTCTATAATTCACTATTATTGAATAAGCAGTCTTTATAGTCATCCATTGATATTTTATTCATTACTACGGATTTCTTAACACCTTTAGATTTTTTATTTTCTTTTTCACCAACACAATAGCATACATTTTAGCTCTCAAACCAACAAATTCAGTCATTATTTTATCATTACATTCATCTTTCATTTTACCTAATACCTTTTTGTACATTTGTGGTATATTGTACACATTATTTGTTGCGTAATCACTTGTATCAAAATGTTCAATCATATTTTTCATATCTTCATAAAAGTCATATGTTTTTATAATGTATATATAACTATCAGTATCTTGATAACATAACTCAATATTAGTACCATATTTAGGTTTCATTACATCATAATGAAAACTATACATTAATTCTTTTGATAAATCTAATATACTCATTCCAACATAAATTGGTTTATTAAATTTAATTTCAGTTTTATTCATATGAATAGCTACCAGATTTTCATTAAATATTGTTCTATGTTTGAAATTTGGTTTAGCTATTAATTTATCACATTTTTTACCATCTGATACTAATTTTATATTAACTCTGTTTCTTATATTTTCCATTGTTTTTCCAAACACACTATTATTCATTAGTTTAAAGAAATCTTTTTCAAAATCATTTTTAGCTTTTGTTCTCATTTCTGTATTTAAGTCAATGTACTTTTTCAACCAATCACTTTGTCTGAATTTTAGTGCACGATGTATTTTTGTTAATTTCAATCCTAATTTTAAATACTGTTTCAAATTTCTGTAATGTACAACATATTTATGTTTATTATTTAATGTTGTTAATAATTTATGTCCATTTTCTGGTGCTAATGGTAAATCTTTATGTTTGTCATGTAATTCAATTGGATATTCTAAATCAACTTCTAATATATATCCATATTCAGATTTATCTAGGATGTTCATTACATCAATATCTAAATTATTTTCCCATTCAAATCCACCATATGGTAAATATTGCGACATTGCATATCCATATAAATTATTAGCATCTAAATACATTAAATAGTTTGATTGCTTATTTTTATTATAATCTTTCATGTATTTATTATTTGCTTTAATAGATCTTTTACAACATTGTGCTATACCACCTCTAATGCCTTTTTCAACCATTAATATCATATCATAATCATGTAATAATTCAAGTGGTTGTTTAGTCATTTTTAACATTGCATCCCATGATAAACCAGGTGCTGTATAATACCATGCTGGATCTAAATCATATGATTTCATACATGTATCTCTAAAGTTCTCAAATACATCAGCTAATAATAACACATCTGTTTTCAAATATAAATCATGGTATTCACCCATATTTTTTATTTTAAATTTATTCCATACTAATTTTGTATGCTCATAATCATCATCACTTATATTACATACATTTATCTTACTATAGAATTCATTTTTAGGTGGTAATTGTGTTTCATAGAATCTATCCCAATTATCCATATAATCATATGGGTAAACACCTTTTCTAATTACTAGATCTACTTTATCTTTTTGAAAGAATAATTCAATATTTCTCATTTTATCTTTTGACAAATTAGATGATAGTTTATCTAATGATGATGCCATGAATCTAAATGTATCAATAAATCTCATTTTTAAGTTATTTGTTTGTTTACCAAAACTTATATATTTTTCTTCATTATTTGGAATCAATTCAATTTCTTTTTCATCATAACCAAGTTCTTTAATAAACAAATGTGAATCATAACCAGTTAGATTGTGTAAGAATATAGGCACAAATGTTGGTTGTTGAAGTTTAAGATTACATTCATTACATAATGGTGCTATATAATTACCAGTTAAATGATCATGATGATGTACTTTTTTATTATTTGGTGTATATGGTGATTCACATAATGTACATCTTTTAGATAGGTTATGTATTTTTTTTTTGATCATGTGTTAACTGTTTCATTGGTTCTATTTGTGAATATATACGTCCTATTTCTTCAACTTCATTTTTAATCATCTCAATAGATTTAGTTTTAGCATTTGGTCCTCTATAAACAACAGGATCTTTATAATGATTATGAATGTATTTCACATAGTAACTAAATCCAGATGGTTCATGTTTTTGATATTTCATTGTGTGCGATTCATTTGGATTTGGATCACATGTGTCCATTTTCAATAATAAGCTTTCAAAATCAGCATATATGACAAATGGAACAGGCATTGTATGTTTATAATTCTTAAATGTTATGTATTCATCTTCATTTGGTATTCTAATTTTAACTGATTCATTTTTAGAACAATCTTCTTTATGTACATTTAGTTTACTTTCTGAATTAAAGTGTTGTAGGCACATTTTACATAGATGAATATTTTCAGTATGTTTTGTACACTGAGATCTAAATAATCTAGATAGATTTTTAATCCAACAATAATGTGAATTATAATTATTTTTCATGTATAATAAATCAATTTGTGTTGATTTTTCATCTTTAGTTATCTTTAATGGATATATTTCATACTTTTCATCATATGCATACACATTAATCGATATATTAAGTTTACATTCATATTTAGGTGTATTATCAATTTAACTGGATATTCAATTTGACCAATTTTAGTTTCTAATTGTTTCACACATTCTATATAGATACTAGTTCTTTCTGCATTTTTACCAACTGGATTTAATGCTGATGATATAGACCACAAGAAACATTTTTCATCATTATTCTTAACATTTATACATGCTTTTTTATCTTTTATTGTTTTTGGTAGTTCAATATATGATGAACCATTAAGTGGTGTATATTTGTTAATTCCTAATTGTAAACCAATTACACTATTTAACATCCAGCCTGATCCTCTATCTTGAAAATTTTGCATGTGTGTTAATATTTGTTGTTTACCTTTTGTATAAAGTTTATTTAGATCTTTTTCATTTGTTATTGTATAGTTGTATGTTGAGAATCTAAATTCTTTTATTTCATTAGTAGTATTCAATTTGAATTTACAGTACAATATTAGATTAACTTTTAATCCATTGTATATTTTAAGATTATCTTTCATTAACTGACATAAAGTAGGTTTTGCTGATGTCATAATGTGTTGTGGATCTTTAATTTTTAAGTTGTTTTCCATATTGTATGTTTGTAATCTATTTTGGAATGCTTTTTCAATTGAATGATAAACATGAATTTTTCGTTCATTAGGATGTTCAAATATATCTGTAGCAAATGGAAATAGTGTTTGAGTATTTTGAATCAACTGTAACAAATCACTTTTACATAATTTAGAATATCCACTGAGATTTAAATGTTTAGCTAATGTTTTAAGTTCATTAACATTCATTTTTGATGGATCTTTATCTTCTATATTAGCAATAGATACATTTTTAGGTGTTCTTTTTCTTTTATTAGATTCCTTAGCAATATTAATTGTATGTGGAAATAATAAATCCATTAATT
Source organism: Schistocerca piceifrons (assembly GCF_021461385.2). Classification (NCBI taxonomy): domain Eukaryota; kingdom Metazoa; phylum Arthropoda; class Insecta; order Orthoptera; family Acrididae; genus Schistocerca; species Schistocerca piceifrons. The sequence continues at coordinate 808,781,671 of NC_060149.1, forward strand.
CACTTTTACACATTTTAAAGTAACCTTTAATCTTTATGCTTTTAGCTATTGCTTTAAGTTCATTCATCTTCATCTCCATTATGATAGCTCTATTTATTAAGGAAGAAAACTATTATTTTTGTTGTCTGTATTTGTTGTCTATTTACTTATGTAATTATTATTCAGAATATTTGGTAACTGTATTTTTACAAATAGATACAGATATATCTATTTATTAGGGATAAAAAGTAAACTAATTGTTGTCTGTATGTGTTGTCTCTTTTGTGTTTTTTTATATTACATAACTGATATTTATTAGCCTTATTTTGATAACTAGATACAGTTAGATGTATCTATTTACTTATATAATTATTATTCAGAATATTATACTCTATACAACATATGGTTATATAAACGATAAAAAATATATTATAAGATTTAGTAGATATTTATAGATTCTTTTTCTTTTATAAGATCAGAATGAATTAATGATTTTTCATGCTGTTTAAGTTTACATCTAGCTACAATTCTACCACATTCACATGCTACCTTTTCAAATATTTTATCTTTGTTTGCTTCATAATATCTTTTAGTATAATAACATGCACACTGGTTACATACTTAACGATGTCCATCTTTTACAAATTTATCAAAATGAAATTCATTAATATTTTTATCTTCTTTACATCTACAACATTTCTTAGTTGTATCCATTTATTACACTTAAAAACTCTATTGTTGTCTAAATTCTAATACATGTACCTTTTTATCTGATCTGTCAATCATTCCTTTATATACAATATTACAACCAATTGTAGTTGTACAATCATCCCAACCAATCATTTTTGCATATCTATCTGGTAATATTATATTAAATTCATTATTAAGTTCAATAAATGTTTTAAAACCTAATTTAGTATTTTTTATTTCTACATTTGTAATATGATACACTTTATCCACTTCAATGTCACATAATTTCACCAATGGTGTATTTTTATTAACACTATTAAGTCTAGTTAACAGCTCCATTTATATTGTAGAAAAATATTTTAATTGTTCGATTATATTGTTTAGTACAATTATTAGTTCTGATATTAACGAAGATGATTTAATACAATCTATACCAAATAGTGATAAATCAAATATACCATACTTTACTACTTTTTTGGCGAATTCATTATATTCATAAAAGGCATCATCTCTAAAAAAGTACAACGTACCATTAATGTACCTGAATACTGAATTTATACCAGTTGGTAATCCAGAATATTCTCTACTTATAATACCATGTACTTTATATTTAAAATTACATTCATCTATTTCAGCATAGAAAAAGTCATTAAAGAAAATAAATGTTCTACCAGAATAAGTGTTCACTATAACATTTAATTTGAAATTATTGCGTAAACCTGTACTTGATAGTGGTTTTGGATATCCTGATATCAATTGTAATGTATGTAAATGTATCATATATATTATATTATTGAAAAATATAACAAGTTCACCACTAGGTCTCTGATATATACCATCTATATGGTTTACATCATTTGGAAAAATGTTAACCAATCAGTTATTAATTGTGATTTTGGTATTGTATTTTGAATTATTCACACCCATTTCTGATAAAAAACATATAAAATCCCATTCATAAGTAATATGTGATCAATATGTTAAGTTTGACATAATGATATAGGTTCTGATTGTATAGGGGGTAAAATTGGTTTAATTGGTAATTGTGTTGGTTGTGTTGATTGTTTACCATATAAACTTTGAATAGCATCAATATCATCTTGAGATAATTCTAAATGCGATCCATTATAGTATGCATACATTATTGAACCATAATCATCTGAATGTCATAGACCTAATGAATGACCAATCTCATGTATTAATACTTCAAATAGATTTGTTTGTCCTTTTGGTGTATTAGTATTCATCTCTAAATGCCATACTTCATCATCATCCATATGTATTTCTACAGGATTATTATTCATATCTGGAAAAAATGCATGACCTAAAACAATACCTTTACCATCTAAATCCTTTGAACAATGTATACTTTTATCAGTTTCAAATTTATGTTTACGTCTTTTATTTGTAATTAAGATATCAGGATTATTGCTATCATGTTTAAACTGAATATCTATTTTATCTTGCCATATTTTAAATTCTGCATCAGTTAATTGTAATACTTTTTAGTAGCACCTTTATAATGCCATTTGATATGTTGCTTATTCCATTTATACAAACTAGTTCTATAGCTACCAAATTCATCTTTTACACCACATCTAGGCATGTTCATAAAATTTAAAATATCATCACTTAATTCACCACTTATTTTAAGATTATATGTTAACTGAAATAACATAAATGCTTCTCCAAATGTATCATCAGTAACATGAGTATTATCATTAACATTTGTAATATCTAAATATCCATAAGCACTTAAATACTTTATTGCTTTACTCTTATCATTGGCATATATAATTTTAAACAACAATAAGAATAATATTGTTTTCATTTATATAGACTTAAAAAATTCAATCTTAATTTTCTCATTCTTATCACTAAAATATAAATCAATAATATGGTTATCTATAGTTGAAGAAAATTCCCAATCAGATGATGTAATTGATTCTTTAAAATTTAGAAATACCTTTTCATCATAATTATAAATAATAATTCTATAAGTCATATACAACATTTTTTCATATTTAATATAACCAATTCTAAGATTATTATGTAAATAAAAATCAATGTTTAATTCTTCAAGTTTAGATATGACTTCTATCAGCCTCATTTATTATATAAAAATTTATTAAAGTGTAACCAGCAGTTACACTTACATCCACACACAAATTTCAAAAATAAACAGTTTGTTTCTTAAAATATTCATAAACAACACATATTTCCTCGCCATTCAGATCATATACATAATTCAAAGATTCGTCATTTAACTGATTAATGAATATAGATACATCATCATCAGGATAACAGACAGATAGAAAAAACAGAAGTGCAAACTTCTTCATTTATATATATAAAAATTATTCACGTAATTATGTTGTCCTTACTAACCCAACTATTATGTGAATTATCAAATCCTAACCATTTAACATATATTTTATCACCTTTTGTTCTTAACACCTTTTCAATAAGATATACATCTGGATATTTTGTTTTCTGTATCTCATGTTCATAAAAAATACCTTTAATATCTTTTAATTTATATGTAATTGGATATGAATATATAACATCTTCAATTTCAAATAATTCTGTTGACCAATTAGCAGTATATCCTTTTTCAAATATTCCTTTTAATTTACTTATTCTAACTTGATCACCAATAGAATATTTGGCTTTATATGGATATATTACAGTAGCATTTGGTTTATAATTTTTATCATTAACATCTATTGGTTTCATATTTATTGTACTATGTTTAGTATTATTATAGTCATTTACTAGTTTTTGTAATATATCAACCCATTTATAGTTACCTTGAATATCAAATTGTTTCCACATTTTTTCTTTTAGTGTTCTATTAAATCGTTCTACAACTGATGCTTTAATTTCAGTAAATGTAGAATAGTGATTAACATTATATATTTTCATTAGTTTATTAAAATATTTATTATAAAATTCTTTTCCATTATCTGTTTGTAAATGTTTTGGTGATCTAATTTTAAATATATTATGAAATGCATTTGCTACATTTTCACCTGATTTATCCTTAATTGGAATAGCCCATGCATATTTAGAATATACATCAATAACAGTTAACATATATTTATATCCTTTATTTATTTTTGATATACCTTTTAAATTACCTGAATCCATTTCAACTAAATCAGCCTGCCATAAATCATGTATTCCAAATGATTCTACTTTTCTTCTATTATAATTTTTCCTCATTGGTTTATGCAGTTCATTTATTATATTTTCTCTACTTACAATTAAATTTTTTTTAAAAACTTACTCTTTTTTGTTTTACATACTGATCATATGCCTTCAATTCTTTGTCTTCCATTTTTAGTTATTGATCTATGTAGATCATGTGTATCTGTAAATGTTTTACACTTTAAACAATATATGTGATCATTCCTTTATAAGGCTTAAAATTCTTTTTCATCTATTAATTCACCAAATATAATTAACTTCACATCAACTGGAACAGTTTTAACTGTATCATGTAATGTAACAGTTAGAAAATTTGATTTGTGTACAATTATTGATTGATTACCATTATTTACTTCATATAGTTTATCAGCTACACTTACCATAATATCAAAGTCATCAAATTTCAATTCTTTGTTTATATTCTTACCAACAACAACAATTCTTTCAAGTCTGAAATCATATTCAAAGTTATGTATTTTTAGTTCATTTCCAGTCAGAAAGGTAAATTCAATTGTTTGTTTATCACAGATTTTATTTTCAAGATTATTTATTTTATTAATGTATGGCGATAAATCTGACTTTGAAAAATAATCTGAAAAATCCTTTTCAATCTCCTTTTTTGTAAAGTAATTTGTTGGATCTGGTACTTTTTCATTAAATTCTGTTTTATTGACATAATTATTAAATTGTGTTAAAATAGCCATGTATTCAGGTTTCGTAACATATTCTTTCTCTAAATACTGTTTTGTAACTGCATCGTAACGACTAACTGGATCCTTTATATTTACTAGTCGTCTACCTTTAAAAGTAATATAAGTTTTTGTAACACCAAAAATCTTAATCAGATCATTTTGAAATTCCTTAACTAAATGATTTATTTGTTCCTTAACTAAATTTGTCATTTTTGATTCAATTTTTTCTTCTATTTCATTCATCTTTATTTTTCCATTATTTTGCTCATTTTTAAGCCACAGTTTGTTTCCAAAAATGTCCATTTATTAGATTTAAAATATCACTGAATTTATAACCATCTGCTAGTAGTTTTAGCATAAATATACATAAATGCCCACATATTACTTCATCATAATTCTGTATTCTCATTGCGTTATAGTATAATTCATTTTCACCTAAATACTTAACTAGTTGATATGGTATATTACCACCAAATGAATCAAACACAAATTTACCATCATTATTCTTATAATAACATATCCAATGTGTACCAACATGATCAGATGTGTCTAAATTTACTATTCCACATTCATTACTTTTAGGTTTTTTATTAGATAACTCATCTATCATAAAAACACCTTTAAAATGTTTAATTTTTAGTTTTTTAGCTATATTTTCTAAATCAAAATTACTCAATGCTTTTGATTACATTTTCATTATTTTTTGCATCGTTTTTTTAACCCTTTACCTTTTTTCTCCATTTCCATATTATGCCTCTTTAATTCAGCTAATTCAGCATCATTTTTCTTTTTATTCATAACTGTACTAGCAACAGCTGCAGCACCACCGGCTATTGTACCAATTGATGCTAAATATGGTAATACAGCTAATAATAATGGTAAAAATCCACCTTCATGTTGTGTTAATCCACTACCTTCTTTCTTTTTCGTTAGATATTCAATAATCTTTTTCACAACTGGAATACCTAGTGTAATAAGTAAATTACCACCAATTTTTTTATCTCTTTTTCTTTTTTGAGCATTAGTTAAAAACTGATCAATACTATTTAGTTGACCATTATTGGCTCTAATTTTAAGTGCTTTTGGTTTAATTTTTCCACTAGGTAGTAAAGTATAGTCAATACTGAATGTATTCATTTATATAGATTAAAAATCCCATCTATCTCATCAAGATATAGTCCCATTCCTAATTTTCTTTTAGTATACATTATACCTCTAACAGCAGTAGAAGCTAATTTTTCACCTAATGATGCATCTGAACTATACATTCTCTCTTTTGCTACATTTTGTAGTATTTTATCAGCTATATGTCTTTTTTCTATATCTTTATTATCCCTATATGCAATATCATGCTGTTTACATGCTTCATCTAATGGATTTATACCTTTATCACCCCTAGATAACCTTTCATCTAATTTTGTACCTGGTCCACAATAATTATAACCAGGTAGATGCATTTCAAATGGTAATTTATTAATTAATGTATTTATCAATCCTTTACCATATTTTTCATTCTTCCAAAATGTGTGTGGTATATTATTCAAGATCCTAATTAAATATGGAATACCTTTTGGATCATTAATTATAAAGTCATTAAATTTATTTGTTAACATTTTAGTTATTCCTACTTTTCCATTGTAATAATTATTAGTACCAGCCTTTTCTTCACCATGAATTACTACTAATCTATCAATTAATTCACGTACATCATTCATCCAAACATATTCAACTGGTTTTTCAGTATATTTTTTAATAAATCCTGTACCTGATTTGGTTGGGGACACATCTGAAAAATCTGATTAATCTATAGTTTGTTTTCTTTTTTGGGGGAAATAAACATTAACAATTTCTTTTATCAAATTATTGTATTTAACACCTTTACTTGATTTTATTTTATTTGGATTTTTATCAGAATATAATGCATCTGAATTGTATAAAATATCTGCATAATTTGATAAATCAACAGAATAAAATTTATCATTCATATCATCCATAGTAACATGTTTTTTAGTTAAAAGTGTCATCAATCCATCTGTACCATCATATTCATGTCCACCAATGATTAGTTTATCCCCTTTGAATTCTACAGGTAATTTACCAACGTACTTAAACATTCCAGCAGGTCTTAATTCAAAAACGGGATCCTCACTATGATTGATATATTTTAACAATCTTTCACTTATATTAATTTTTTTAAATTTTTTCTCTTCTTCATATTTACTCAATACATCATCAATTTCTGATTCATTTAAATAACTGTAGTTATCATATTGTGTGATTTGTGGTATATGATATGGAATCATTTGTTTTTCTACCTCTCTATTTCCTTCAATAGCTTTCAGAACATTATCACCTATTCCTTCAAGCCCTTGTTTTACTTGTTCTATAGCATCAATAACAGGTTGATCCTCTTTTTTATATTTTTAATATTCTGTTCTTGGTTGTTTTTTCCATGTTTTAAATTGTTCTTTTAATTTTTCTACTTTTTTTTTCTATTACGTTTAGGTTGTTTAACTATAGCTGGATCATATTTTGTAAACATTTATTTAGAATGAAAATGTGTATATGTTGATATTTGTGTTGATGTTTAACATTTATGTTAACGTTTATGTTTATGTTTAGCATTTATGTTTTATGTTAAGATTTATGTTTATGTTTACGTTTATGTTCTTATGAAATGTTGTATTTTATTTCTATATTTTCCATTATTACATTTTCTTGTTATATCTATTGTTATAAAACCAAATTCATCATTCCAACATTTACTACATATTTCTTTAAATTCGTTAAATTTTAAATCACCACCAAGAAATTCATTATAAACATGATGTAGATTTGTATCATCCTGTCTAAATATATATAAGAAATTCAGATTATCTCTGACTAACTGTTTAGGTATTTTTGAGTAAGTTTGAGCTAAATAAAAACAATCAATTCCTTTATGTCTACCTCTAGTAAAATATTCTCTTACTATATCTTGATTTTCTAGTATAAAATCATGAAATATTACAATTGAATTATCATCACAATCACCTAATGGTACAATGTCATCATTGCTACTAATAAATGATGCTAATGAATCACCTGTTATATCTTCAATTTTATTACACTTTTTAATTAGTTTTGATATTTTGATTGATCTAAGCTTTTAGAATAAATATATACATGGTTTATTTTATCCCAATTTAACCAGCCTGGTGCTAATAAATAGTTATCAATCATTAATGTTGTTTTACCACATCCACTTGGTCCTATAATTGCACATCTAATTGAATTAGGTAACAGTTTACCATGCTTATTTTTTACCTTTTTCTCTGGTATTCTAATTTTTGGTTCCCAATCAGTTTTGTTCATTTAATTAATAATAAATGAGTAGAATAATTCAACTAAGTGATAATTCATCAGTACTCAAAAAACGATTAACTGTTCCTATTAGAGATAACTTTAATAGTGTAGCATTAGTTGGATTTTATACAACATTTTTAACACCTAATATAACATCTAAAAATAATAAATTTTTTGTGATGTTGAAACAATTGTATTTCCTATTGGTCAATATATTTTAAGAAATATAGAAAAATTTATTCGTGCAAATAACCCTAACATAAATATTAAAGCAGATGAAATTTTAAATAGGGTTGTTATTGAGAGTGATAAAAATATATATATGGATATACAAAAAGAAGATAATATAGCACCTCTGTTAGGTTTTAGTAATCAAACAATTAATCCAAAACAAAGAACTGTTGCTAATGATGTACCTAAAATTATACCATTTGAATTAATTAATATTAATTTTAATTTAGCTGATGGTATGTATATAAAGCATAATGATCATTTTCATAGAGAAACTAATATTATTGCTTCTTTTAAACCAAATGTTAAATTTGGTGCACCAATAATATATGAACCATCTCATCCATTATTTGTTCTTATTCATGATAAAATATATGATTTAGAAGTAACTATAACTGATGACAATGATAATTTAATTGATTTCAATGGGGCACAAATAACAGTTATATTGGAGATGAAATGACACATTTTTCTTCTTAACAAATGAAGAAGATTGAAAGCTATCAATTTCAATCATTTCCAGTGAATGAAAAAACAAAAAATAACCTAAATATTCCCAATAAGGATACAGAAATTAATATACATGTTGGTGATGGATGGTTGCATCCTAATATGGCTCAATTGTACATGAATTTTAGTATTATTAAAACTGATGGAACTAATTATCCAACATATGATGGAAAATCCAATAAGATGCTAATTGATAACTATGTAGCAAAACTATTTGACTTTATAACCATAAGAAAGGGCAATCATGTTTTATCTAGAATTGAACATCCATTTATTTCATCATCAGTTCTGTTGCATTTAACATCATGTGTTACTGATAAAATAAGTATGGAAGGACATATAGTTAACAATGGAAAATTAAGAAAGAAGAAAAATGAAGTATTGTATCCATTGGAAATGTTAGGTGGATTTTTTAATGATTACGAAGAAATGATGTTTGAAGGTGATCTTACTGTATGTTTCACATGGTCATCAAGTGCAAATGATTGTATTTTGAGATGGGCTGATTATAATAATGCTGGAGTTGAAATTAAAGATACACTTCCAAGTGAAGGTAAAATCATAGTTGAGAATAAGGAAATTCGTGTACCCGTTGTTAAATTTGAACCTAATTATGAACTTGAACTACGAGAAAATATACTGAAAAATCCAAAAATTCCGAAATCATTCTATGAATGACAAACTGTAGAAGTAGCTGGATTAAATGGTAAGGAAAAATTCGAATTAGACATCACAAATTATTATAACTCAATGGAATTTGATATGCCTTACTTTATATTTGTTGTATTCCAAACTAATCATAAAAATAATCAATTGCTTGATTCATCATTATACGATCATGTTATGTTACAAAACCTATATCTGAAAAATGGAAGAAATGAATTATTTCCTCAAGAAATGTGGAATTTAGATCCATCATACGATTATTTGAAAGCTTATGATTCATTTCGTGATTTTAAAAGGCTAAAACAAAATGGAGATGGAAATGTTGATATTAATCCATATAATGATATAACAAATTATCCTATTTATGTAATTAATATGGCACATAGAAAAAGTACAGTAGTTACACAAAAAACAACTATGAAGTTATGTGCTACTTTTAAGGATAAAATACCTGATAATACACTAGCCTACATAGTCATGTATGGAAAGAAAAATCTCACTTATGATGCACAACACAGAATACTGACAGAGAACTTTTAATCCCATATATCAATATCTTCATCTTCATCTTCTTGTTTCTTATTCTCATTTTCTTCATGTTTCTTTTTCTCATTTAAAAATTGTTCCCATATATTAATATTACGTTTTGTGTTTTGTATTTTTATGTGATGTTCAATATTTAATAGTTCAGCTATTTTTGCAATTATCTATTTGTATGGTAATGCCTTACCTTTGTAATAGTAATTAAACATTTCAAATAACTCTATAATACGATCCTTTTCATAACTATTAAACATATCAACTATTGCACCATTTTCTATAGTTATACGTAAGTTCATTAAATGTTTAATAAAATATTTAAATCTATATTTTTTATTATTATGAACACTTACTTTATCAGGATTACAGATATAACATCTTGTACCATCACTACACCATTGTGAACAATTTTGACAATATTCAGGTGCATAATATTCAGATGGATAATGTATATTATCAGGTATATCAATTTGAACTGCTTTTTCGAATTGTTGAACTAACCTACTATCATCATTTTTTACATTATTCTGAATGTTACTGGTTTCCTTTGGATGATATCTATTTTTTCTATCTTGATTAATACATTTCTTACATATAGCTCTTGGTTTACCTAATTTCATTCCATATTCTGATATATCTTTTATCATCTCACATTTAGTACAATTTTGTACTGTTTCATTTTGAATGTTACTGGTTTTCTTTGGATGATATCTATTTTTTCTATCTTGATTAATACATTTCTTACATATAGATCTTGGTTTACCTAATTTAAGTCCATATTCAGATATATCTTTTACCATATCGCATTTAGTACACTTCTTTGATATGTTGTCCATTTATTATAGAAAAAAATGTAAGTATTTGTTGTCCACTATTTGTTGTCTATGTTTTATATATGTAAATATATTGTGTATTATTGCTTCATCATCATTCATTGTATATATGTATATATTTAGATTAACCAACACCATCTATAATTGTATATATGTATATATTTTTATTATTCAACACCATTATAAATGTTGTATAAATGTATATAGACTATCTAAAAGAGATACTTTATACATTTCCCTAATTTTGTGGTTGTATCATAGTAAAAATATGAACAATAGCTGATTTCGATGTAAAATGGTCTAAAAATAGCATAAAAATGGCTTTAAATGACTGATTTTGACAATTGAGCCAGAACATACATTTCCTATCTACTTGAATGTAATGGACTTGAACTCAAATGTGGTGGGCCCATGTATCTTCAGTGTTATTGACTGTGCAAAAGCCTTCTTGCAGATCAGTGGTGAAGAGGGATTAGTTTAAAACTGTCATAACTACACCATTTGGGCTCTTCCATTATAATACGATGCCTTAAGGCCTCCACAACGCAGCACAAACATTGCACTGTTTTATGCATGAAGTCCTGCAAGACTTGCCGTTTTCATGTTGTTACATGGATTATATTCTGAATTTTCCCCGCAGCCTCGAACACCATTGTCACTATTTACGACAAGTTACAAGATTTTGGAATCATGGTAAATCTGGATAAACGTTTTTTTGCCAAGCAAGAGCTACCATTCCTGGAATACAATGTCTCAAAAGCTGTAATCATACCTCTGTCCAGAAAAGTGAATTACAGCCAACAGCTTCCCCTGCCACGAACGTTGAAAGGACTGTGCCAGTAGTGGGACTACCTTCATTCTGTTCCACTCTGCATTGTTGCCAAATTTATTCAAGATGGCGGCGATGACGTCATCCAAGATGGTGGCGTGTAGTTTTGGTAATAGTGCATGATGTCATTCAACATAGCAGATTATGGGGGGAAAATAGGTCTGTTGGGGTATTTTCACTAACCTAAACCCCAGAAAAATGGCGATAAATATCAATTTTGGTGGTAAAATAGGTCAATTGGGTTATCTCCACTAAGGTAGCAAAAATTGGCTCGAAATTCCAACACAATAATGGCGGGAAAACCATAGTTGTCTTTACTATTATCCATTATCATTTATCATCATTTGTTATCGTTCATTATTATTCATTATCATTTATTATCATTTATTATTATTATTTACACCATGCATGTGTGTTCACTACGAGGACAAGAGTCCAACTGTGTTAGTTCATACCTCTGCCACCAGAGAGCGCTGCCGTGATGTTATTCAAGATGGCGGATTTTGGCAGGGAAAATTGGGCTACATCCACTAACCTAACCCCCACAAAACTGGCGCCTAATTCGAATTTTGGCGGGAAAGTAGGTCAATTGTCCTATGTCCACTCACCAAACCCTCCAGAAAAAATTGGCGCCAAATTCAAATTCCAACTGGATAATGGCTGCAAAACCATACTTATCTTTATTATTATTCGTTATTATTCATTACTGTTTATTATCATTTATTATAATTTATTATTATTATTATTATTATTGGTCTACCTCCACTAGAAAATTGGGCCAAATTCAAATTCCAACACGATAATGTCTGGAAAACTGTACTTCTATTTATTATTACCATTTATTATTTACTTAAGATGTCCAATTTCGGCACGAAGAGAACCATTTGCCTTACATCTATAACAAATATCTCCAACACCATCATCGATCATGCATATGAAATAGTCCACATCCTACGAGCTTTGGCCATCACTTATGTTTTTTCACTGCTAACGCATCAAAATCGCGTCAAATAAAAAACTGCACTTGTACTAACATAATTCACATCCTCTGATTTTACAGGGAAAAAGGACTGATGTCTTTATTTCAAGCAGTACTGTCATCACTTGTCCTCCAACAGACTTAGTACACTTCTTTGAGATGCCAACATCCAGTGCGCTTGCCACTAGGTCCAAACTCCAACTGACTTAGTTCAAATCATCGCCAGCAGAGGAGGCTACCCCTGGCGCCACCAGTCGGCGGCAGCCCACGAGCATGTCAATGGTCAAGTGGCCACTAGGACAGCATGGGTCCAGCGGCGTAAAAATGTTCTGCTCGTTCGAACCTGCCGATTCTGACGTCACAATGGTAGGTTGTCCGTTCATCAATTGTATTCGTCCCTCCCACATGTTTCGCACCAAAATTGGTCACCCAAGAGTGGAATCTCCCCCAGTGTCACATAACGGTCAGTCTGTTGGTCCAGCAATTGGTGGACAAAAGAACGTCCTGCCACAATTATGGCGCAAAAATTGTTTTCCTGGACAGGTTTGAACCTGCCAATGAGGACATCACAGTGGTCGGTTAGCGATCCACCATGTGGTTGCATGGCTGACAAAGAACACACTTGGCGCCAAAGTTGTTTGCTGGAGAGTGGAATCTGCCCAGACATCACACAACCACTGGTCCACCATGTGGAGTGCTCGACAAAGAAGGCTCTTGCTAAGTTAACTGACTCGAGATCGTCTTCTCCCTCTCTCTCGCGTGCGCATTATAACCAGACACCTGCCACGCCGCCACCCTACAGGCGTCTGACTGCATACGTCACACACCATCAGTTGCCACCTCCATACACGTGCCAGACATAGTCTTCTGTAAATATGCTAACACCCACATCGTGCATCTAAGCTATCAATTGCCTAAGTACTTAATTGCATTTCAGTTTTAATCATATTAAATAATTCAATTTACAGATTCATATAAGTATGAAAAGGCGTTCAACTACTTTTCAAGGTCCAGACTGCCTCCTCTTCCTAGGAACCAGCGCTGAGTTTGAATTCTGGCAGTAAAGAAAGGTCACTTGCACTTTCTGTGCCAACCTAAGAAAATTGTTGGAAAGAAAGGACACTTGTACTAACCTCAGCCATCCCACCGCCACTTCCGCATAGGAACCAGCGTCAAGTTTGAATTCTGCCAGTAAAGAAAGGTCACATTCTCTTCTGCCACCAACCTAAGAAAATTGTTGCAAACAAAGCTCATCACCACTAAACTAAGCCTCCAGGATGCAACCTCTCCCAAGGGTTTCTGGTAAAAGGACTCAGCCTGCACTAGGCCCATGGATGGTCAAACAAATGTACTTTGTTTAGGGATGGAGTAGATGTACCACAGAACACATGCACTGACATGTCCCACACCATACAGACCTGCAAACCACTCCTACATAACTCATGTATAATGCTATATACACACGCTGGCTAATTGTAAACACTTAAAAATAACGCATCGCACAGCCTACAGACACGCGAACAGCTCGTAAATAATGCAAAACATTTACGTCCAAATAGCCAAACAACACTTAATTTTCAGAAATAATTTCAGTGCAGACCTGCAAACTGGTCTTAAATAATACAGCACAATGATGTGTAGACATGCTAAGTACTCGTAAACTATTCAAATAGCGCGTATGAAGGCCTACAGACACATTCCTGAAATAATGCAATCAACACACGCAAGGACAGTCCACAGCCCCCAGCCCATTGAGTACACAGGAGGTAGTGATAAGTGACATATACCTCAGATGTCAAACCACGCACAGCCCCTGCTTGGCTTCTGCAAGCATGAGGTGGCCGCACTTCCCATTCATACATAATACCTAGGAAATTCCTATCCAAATACGTGTTCGACTACACACACATGCTGATGTGATTGGGCGGGAGCGCAACCGCGAGCTGCAGCCGAACGCAGGCGAGAGTTGTATGTAGACGCTACGAATGACCAGGCGTTTATTTACACAATGCGCACTGCAAGCAGAGCCACATGCATTCGGCCTTCCTTGCTGCCCTCAGTCTAACTACGGTCCAGTGAAGACACTTCAGAATTCCATTCCACAATAGCAGAACCTGCTTTCCCCCCTTAGCGATTCTAACGGACCATAAGTGACGATTGACTGACGCTTCATCTTGTCCGCCGCAAATCCGCACAAAGGGAGGCAGCCACAGCTCGGGCCCCACCCGCTCCGTCGCATTTGCCAGCCACTGCCACCGAACACCGGTGAAAGTTGCATTCCAAGCAGCGCTTACACTAGTCTCATATTCGAGGCATCTTCAGGCGCCACCTGTCTTTACCATTGAATGCACAAGAGCATAGAGTGTGTTGACAGATGCGATCAACTGCAAGTACCCGCCCCCCCCCCCCCCCCCCCCCCAGCATGACCGACGCAACACCACCAAGAGCACGTGCATAATTACAAACTCATGTAAAAACCTTCCCCATCTTACGTCTCATCTCTCCATATAATAAAAAAGACAAAAAGAAAAAAAGAAGAGCCAAGTCTTCCTCCCAGGAATTGTATAGTGTCCCAGAAACAGTTAGCGCCCACTTTCATCATGCCTCAGCTTGTATGCACGGAAATTCTCACCCTAACAGAACCTGTTTACCAAAATATCGCCTAATCCAGTCTTCCTCCCGGACATAACGTGATAGCCTTCCTGCTCTCAACATACGCAAATGTTCACACCGATTCTATATCCCACCACAATCAATCGAGCATTCTCATTTGCTCTTATCGAATTTACCAGTAGAATTACTTATGCCGCAGGTATTGAAGCACCATCCACCTTTTCTTTCTCGGACTTCCAGCGATTATTTTGCAAAGATTGCTAAATTTCACAGACAGTTCCCTCAATCTATACACCCCCAACCTGTTCATTCTTTCTACAGATGCTACACTCAGTGGTAATAAACTATTTTACACTGATCACCATTTTGCACCGACAACTAAATATAGGAAATTTGTCTACAAGTCATCAAATAGGTACTATACTAGCAAGAATACTGGAGCAATTCATATCCCCAACCATATCAAATCACCCCCTTTACATCAGCGAACTGAAGGCACTCTCAGAACTGACGTTCAAAGACATGCTCATTTCCCCTTGGCATAAACGCTCTACTCTTTCTGCTTTCTTGCTCGCATTTCTACAGTCATCTCCAGACTAGTCGATTACAATAACACCAGTATTTTAGCCATAATATTATACAGTTTCCACCATTCTTCTCGATATCAAGCACACAGCACTAGCCACCCGATCGCTAACGCAACATAATGCGCCAGATGTAGACTGTAAATTATTTCTCCATAAACACCAAACATTAGCGAGGCGCAGTGTGCTGTAAACCATTGACTAACTAGAAACAAGTAGAGTAAACTGATATTCGCACTCTCGCATACCGAAGTCAGTGATTTAACAGATTCCACATGATCAATTTTGTTTACAAACTAATTACGGTGTTTCCCACGTCTAGAGAACAGGCAAACGTGTGTCCAACACACCACAATCCATATTCCCTCAACTAAATAAAGGCAACAAATGTGCAGAAGCAGTCGACTGAACAATTTACTTGAGAGGGAATAACGCTCCACCCCAAACGCGCCATCTTCTCAAAGTTACACTTGATCACGAAAGCATCCTAGCACATACTTAGTTCGCTATTCAGTCGTCTAGAACATGGTAAAGTTAACTATAATACATTCCTACACTCCAACAGGCCTCTGCATCGGAAGACCACTATCATTAACGTGGGAACGCGAATCAGTACCACCACAGACTTTGCATACACGAACAGATTCTATAAAATGCCTCATATATTTCTTCTATCATTATACTTACAATTAAATCTTACGATCTAGGTCTCAAATGTACGGTATTCAGCAATGAACGAAGTATTGGAAATACTCTCTGTTGAATGCTGTGGCTCTGGAAATACCTGTACCTTCCTTAGCACTAGATATACTCTTCCCATCGTTATCACAATACCCCAAGTCAAATCCACACCCTCCCTACAACAGCACATAGACATTTCCTTTACACAAACAGATATACTTTATAAACCTGATCCTCAAATGTGGACATATCACACACCCGCCCGATGAATTTTGAAAGTCATTCGGCTAAGGAACGCAGCATGTGACCAGTATTTGCAACTCCCTCACGCCGCTAGATATTTATCCAGTATGTGTAACGTATTCTGCCTCGATACCATGTCAGATGTTCCGTTATATATATCCACTGAGTTAAACGCGATGACTCATTGAGAAGGATCACAGCCAAAATTGAATCATATCTCGAAATGAGCCACTTTTCTCGAACCTATCTGCTGCAGTAAAAATCCAACATGGTCTTAGTTAGTCCCTACACATCTTGCAACTGCTCCCATTTATACAGATTTGCGCATGTGATCATGCCATTTTAAGTCGGAACTGAGCATAAGTCGGACAAAGCCATATCCGCCACCTTCTGCAGCCTGTCTAGAAACAGAGTGAACTGAGTTATTGTGACAGGACTGTGTTTTGACCATGCGGCGGATGTGCTCGCATTGTTGTGCGTTCCCAAACTACATACAAGTACTACCGATCCACGTCCATCATTCAAATCTATAAGCCCAACATCCCATCATCGTTATTCTCTATCAATTTCAGTTTTGAGAAACTCCTCTTTCCACTCGCTACTGTCATTGGGAGTCAGTGGGAATTCTCAGAGCAATGTTAACATTAGGGCAAAAATTATGTCTTCCTATAAACTTTAGAGTCTCTTTTGGACCTATTCCAGGTTTCAACAATGTTGAAAGCACTTTTAGTTCTTCCCTCAACTCCAGTGCATCAATATCGCTTGACTCATGATCTTGCAAAATCGTTGCGAGGTTTCTACACTTTGTGTCCAGGCTGTTAGGAGGTGCATTCTTCAGCTCGCCGATGTCGTAGAGAAAATCAAAATAATCACGATGAGATTTCAGTTGATTGAACCTCTCATCCAAAGATGTGGTTACTATATCTAAAAGATAATAGTAGAATTCAATCTTGTAACGTTTTGTTGGGTCATCTATTGTCTCATGCCTTCCTTCATAGGTATAGTATATTGACTTCTTACTTCATCGCCGGGAAACACTTATCCGTGGTAATGTTAGATCGTCTAGCTCTAACTCTGTAGCCAATTCTTTGGAATCCGTCAAGAAAGACACAAACTTTTCTTCTGTTCTGCAGGTTTCAAAATATGCTTTCGTTTTTTCAAGTTCAGGTTAACTAGTGTGTAAGCTTAGGGACTGATGATCCTAGCAGTTAAGTCCCATAAGGTTTCACACACACTTGAACATTTTTGTAAATGCACAAGGCTTATTAAAATAACCTAGATTTCTTCAATCAGGTTTGACTCCATTTTTGAACTGGTGCCCAGCGACTGTTTTGTAGAGAATGTCACCAATTAGTCGCAAATTTTTGTTTTTATTTTCCAGATCTACATCGATTTCGGGCACAGTGTGGCTATTCTCAATGCTTTGAGTTATGTTTACATCTATACTGTCATGCTGAACGTAACTGTCAACATGACGGTTTGGATGTAAGCACACATTAAAAGGTTAGAGACTGGCCACTGCTGGCCGGTGTGGCAGTGCGGTTAAAGGCGCTTCAGTCTGGAACCGCGTGACCGCTACGGTCGCAGGTTGGAATCCTGCCTCGGGCATGGATGTGTGTGATGTCCTTAGGTTAGTTAGGTTTAATTAGTTCTAAGTTTTAGGCGACTGATGACCTCAGAAGTTAAGTCGCATAGTGCTCAGAGCCATTTGAACCATTTTTAGACTGGCCACTCAGTGGCCGAAACCTAGGTAGATCTGAAAAGTACAAACAAAAATTGCTATTGATTGCTGACATTTCCTACAGATTTGTTAAAAATAAAATTCCACACACGTTTTGTAAAAAAGAAAAAAAAACGGGGGGGGGGCGGCAATTTAGCAGCTCGCACGGAGTGGCACTTGGGCTTGCGTCGGCCCTGCTGAGATCTAACCATGCCTTCTGGGTGCTTCACTATTTTTGTCAGGAATTTTATTTTATGTAACAGTTGTCATCTATCTTGTTATTTGGCAGATCTATAAAGAAACTTATCTTTAGGTGAAGAGTGCCATTTATTATGTCCTAAAAAGTGGTCACTTCGAGGACAGTATCGTCTAACAGTTAGAACAGCGACAAAAACAATGGAACAAGTAAAGCAACAGTTGCAACACCGGGAACAACAGTACGGCAACAGCAGCTGCTACTGTAGGTGCAGCACATGAAAGAGATGGGCACGCTGCAGCAGCGGCACTAGGAACAACTATGTACTTATCTGCAAGAGTTGTTCTAGGGAAGTGCGTGCCCAGGCATCCTGCCTGTTGATCGCTCACCAACTGTCAACATCAGTTCTACCAGAGCCACAGTCGTCACCCTGCCTCCACCTGCCTCTGTGGAGATCCGCAAAAATTGAAGGAACTTGATTTGTCCTAGAAAGTCACCATGAACAATATCGAAGATGAGTCTATAATGCCAGGGTTCGTTAAATCTGACATGCTGGGACAATATAGAACTGCTAACAACAGAGCTAGTAACCTGCATAATAACATCTGTCTACAAAACACATAATGCAGACTTCAGTTTCGATGAACCCATGAAATGCAACTCGAAGAGTATCAAGATTGTGTTGGGAGATTTCAATTGCAGACGCTCAAGCTGGGCTTACAGACAACAATGGAGATGAGCTGGAGAGCTGAGTGGAAAGGGAAAGCCTGAGACTCATACATGACCCGAAACTAAGACCTTCTTTTCGAAGTGGAAGATGGCGAAAGGGCTATAATCCGGATAATGTTTTATCAGTGCGCAAGCAGCTCAACTTTTGGTAACAACAGTCGAGGAATGGAAACCAAAAAAAATCCCATAATCTGTACAGTGGCTGGAGTTATCAGCCCAGAAGAAGTTCCTTTAAATGACAATTCAATTTGAAAAAGGTGCGCTGGGAAACTTTTTGAAAAGGACTCGATAGTGCAGCTCCAAAACTTAAAGCGACTGCTAAATCGAATGAGGGTTTCGCAGCCCTAGTAAAAAAGATCGCTCAGAAACACATATCTCGTGGGTGCCGAACTCAATAACATACAGGCCTTAAACCAGACATACTCAGCCTACTTGAGACCTATCAAGATAAATGTGAAAGATATCCACTAGCTGAAAACACCACTCAACAGGTGAAACTGTTGACATATCACAGAAGGTAAAAAGGGTCAGATCTTTTAGCTGATCTAGATATGGGTCAAAACGGTAGGAGGGCATGGAAACTAATTAAAAATCTAAGAAATGATCCTAAAAAGTCACTAGAGGAATTCACGAGAGTAACACCGAATGAAATAGCTCATCAACTACTTAAGAATGGTGAAACAGAGATGACATGACAAACGCTAAAAGGTCAGAAGAGCTGCTGCAGAAACCAGAAGAGTGGATTACCTAAGGCAGTGTGTGGTCATGGATGCAGCCACCAATTCCTCTCCTGTGCTAACCTCTTCATCTCAGAGTAGCACTTGCGACCTGCATCCTCAATTATTTGCTGGATGTATTACAATCTCTGTCTTCCTCTACAGTTTTTGATCTCTACAGCTCCCTCTAGTACCATGGAAGTCATTCCCTCATGTCTTAACGGATGTCCTATCATCCTGTCCCTTCTCCTTATCAGTGTTTTCCACATGTTCCTTTCTTCTCCGATTCTGCGCAGAACCTCCTCATTCCTTACCCTATCAGTCCACCTAATTTTCAACATTCGTCTGTAGCACCACATCCCAAAGCTTCGATTCTATTCTGTTCCGGTTTTCCCACCGTACATGTTTCACTACCATGCAAGTCTGTACTCCAGACGTACATTCTCAGAAATTTCTTCATCCAATTAAGGCCGATATTTCATACTAGTAGGCTTCTCTTGGCCAGGAATACCCTTTTTGCCATTGCTAGACTGCTTTTGATGTCCTCCTTGCTCCGTCCGTCATTGGTTATTTTACTGCCTAGGTACCAGAATTCTTTAGCTGCATCTACTTCGTGACCATCAATCCTAATGTTAAGTTTCTCGCTGTTCTCATATCTACTACTTCTCATTACCTTCGTCTTTCTTCGATTTACTCTCAAGCCATACTCTGTACTCATTAGACTGTTCAATCCGTTGAGCAGATCAAGTAATTCTTCTTCACTTTCACTCAAGATAACAATGTCATCGGCGAATAGTGTCATTGATATCCTTTCACCTTGAATTTTGATTCCACTCCTGAACCTTTCTTTTATTTCCATCATTGCTTCCTCGATGTACAGATTGAACAGTACAGGCTTTAGGCTACATTCTTGTCATACACCGTTTTTAATACGAGCACTTCGTTCTTGGTCGTCCACTCTTATTATTCCCTCTTGGCTGTTGTACATAATGTATAAGACCCTTCTCTCTCTATAGCTTACCCCTGTTTTTTTGAGAATTTCGAACATCTTGTACCATTTTACATTGTCGAACGCTTTTTCCAAGTCGACAAATCCCATGAACGTGTCTTCGATTTTCTTTGGTCTTGCTTCCATTATTAACCACAAAGTTAGAATTGCCTCTCTCGTGCCTTTTACCTGTCCTAAAGCCAAACTGATCGTCATCTAGCGCATCCTCAATTCTCTTTTCCATTCTAATGTATATTGTTCTTGTAAGCTAATTGGATGCAAGAGCTGCTAAGCTGATTGTGCGATAATTCTCGCACTTGTCAGCTCTTACCGTCTTCGTAATTGTGTGAATGATGCTTTTTCGAAAGTCAGATGATATGTCGCCAGACGCATACATTCTACACACCAATGTTAATAGTCGTTTTGTTGTCACTTCCCCCAACGATTTTAAAAATTTTGATGAAATGTTATCTATCCCTTGTGCCTTATTTTATATTAAGTCCTCCAAATCTCTTTTAAATTCTGTTTCTAATACTGAATCCCCTATCTCTTGTAAATCGACTCCTGTTTCTTTTTCTATTACATCAGACAAATCTTTCCCTTCATAGAGGCTTTCAATGTATTCTTCCCACCTATCCGCTCTCTCCTCTGCATTTAACAGTGGAATTTCCGTTGCACTCTTAATGTTATGACCCTTGATTTTAACGTCACCGAAGGTTGTTTTGACTTTCCTGTATACTGAGTCTGTTCTTCCAACAATCATTTCTTTTTCGATGTCTTCACATTTTTCCTGCAGCCATTTCGTCTTAGCTTCCCTGCACTTCCAATTTATTTCATTCCTCGGCGACTTGTATTTCTCTATTCCCGAGTTTCCCGGAACATTTTTGTACTTCCTCCTTTCATCGATCAGTTGAAGTATTTCTTCTGTTATCCACGGTTTCTACGCAGTTACCTTCTTTGTACCCCTTCTATTACCCACGGTTTCTTCGCAGTTACCTTCTTTGCACCTATGTTTTCCTTTCCAACTTCTGTGATGGCCCATTTTAGAGATACACATTCCTCCTCGCCGGCCGGTGTGGCCGTGCGGTTCTAGGCGCTTCAGTCTGGAACCGCGCGACCGCTACGGTCGCAGGTTCGAATCCTGCCTTGGGCATGGATGTCCTTAGGTTAGTTAGGTTTAAGTAGTTCTAAGTTCTAGGGGACTGATGACCTCAGATGTTAAGTCTCATAGTGCTCAGAGCCATTTGAACCAACATTCCTCTTCAACTGTACTGCCTACTGAGCTATTCCTTATTGCTGTATCTATAGCCTTAAAGAACTTCAACCATATCTCGTCATTCCTTAGTATTTACGTATCCCACTTCTTTGCCTATAGGTTCTTCCTGACTAATGTCTTAAACTTCAGCCTACTCTTCATCACTACTATGTTGTGATCTGAGTCTATATCTGCTCCTGGGTACAGCTTACAATACAGTATCTGATTTCGGAATCTCTGTCTGACCAT
The DNA here is from genome assembly GCF_021461385.2 of Schistocerca piceifrons. Taxonomy (NCBI): domain Eukaryota; kingdom Metazoa; phylum Arthropoda; class Insecta; order Orthoptera; family Acrididae; genus Schistocerca; species Schistocerca piceifrons. Next base: position 808,804,149 of record NC_060149.1, read on the forward strand.
GACGTAATCTAACTGAAATATTCCCACATTACCCGGCCTTTTCCAAGTATACCTCTTCCTCTTGTGATTCTTGAACAGAGTATTCGCTGTTACTAGCTGAAACCTGTTACAGAACTCAATTAGTCTTTCTCCTCTCTCGTTCCTTGTCCCAAGCCCATATTCTCCTGTAACATTTTCTTCTACTCCTTCCTCTACAACTGCATTCCAGTCCCCCATGACTATTAGATTTTCATCCTCCTTTACATACTGTATTAGCCTTTCAATATCCTCATACTCTTTATCTCTTCATCTTCTGCTTGCGACGTCGGCATGTAAACCCAAACTATCGTTGTCGGTGTTGGTTTGCTGTCGAGTCTGATAAGAAAAACCCTGCCACTGAACTATTCACAGTAACACACCTTCATAAGGAATCTTACTCCCATTATATCCTTTTCCGGCGCTGTTGATATTACCCTATACTCATCTGACCAGAAATCCTTGTCTTCTTTCCACTTCACTTCACTGACCCCTACTATATCTAGAGTGAGCCTTTGCATTTCCATTTTCAGATTTTCTAGTTTCCCTACCACGTTCAAGCTTCTGACAATCGACGCCCCAACTCGTAGAACGTTATCCTTTCGTTGATTATTCAGCCTTTTTGTCATGGTAACCTCCTCCTTGGTAGTCCCCTCCCAGAGAGCCGAATGGGGAACTATTCCGGAATCTTTTGCCACTGGAGAGATCATCATGACACTTCTTCAATTACAGGCCACATGTCCTGTGGATACATGTTACGCGTCTTGAATGCAGTGGTTTCCAATGCCTTATGCATCCTCATGCCGTTGATCATTGCTGATTGTTCCGACCTTAGCAGCAGTTTCCCATCCCTAGGACAGAGAGTGCTCTGAACCTCTGTCCGTTCTTCCGCCCTCTTTGGTAAGGCCGTTGGCAGAATTAGGGTGACTTCTTATGCCGGAATTCTTCGGCTGTCACTGCTGATTGTTAATCAGAATTAATGTAGCGGCAGGATTCGAACCCGGGATAGAAGACGTATTCGATTATGAATCAAAGACGCTACGCCTAGACCACAACATCTATACGAATGATCAAATTGCTGGAAACAATATCTACTGTAAAATATGTGGAAGTAACTATCCAGAGCGACCTTAAGTGGAATGAACACAAAAAACAGATCGGAGGAAAAGCAGATGCCACACTGAGATTCACAGGAAAAATCTTAAGGAAATGTAACACATCGACGAAGGAAGTGGCTGACAAGGCGCTTTATCGACCTATTCTTGGGTATTGTTCATCAGTCTGTGATCCTTTGCTGGGTTAGGACTGGTAGAAGAGAGAGAGAAGATCCAACGAAGAGCGGCACGTTTCGTCACGGGATCGTTTGGTCGGTGCAAGAACAATACAGAGATGCTCAAAAAACTCTGGTGGCAGACGCTAAAAGAGAAACGTTGTGCATCACGGAGAAGTTTACCATTGAAATTAGGAGAGACGCTTTCCGAGAAAAGTCGAAAAACATATTACTTCGTCCCACATACATCTCACGAAATGATCACAACAAGAAAATTCGGGAGATTAGAGCAACTACAAAGACTTACCGATAATCATTCTTCCCACACGCCATTCGCGAGTGAAGCAGAGGAGGCGGATCAGTTAGTGTTACGAGAAGTACCCTCCGCCACACTCCGTTAGGTGGCTTGCGGAGTATGATGCAAATGTAGATCAACAAGACCTTCCAGATCCAAGGCAATTATCTATGAAGATAACAGCTGTGACGACCCAAGGGAGGACCTATGGAAAGTTGAAGTTAAAATAAGCAACGCACTTGAATGGCTGAGAATGGGGAGAATCATCTCAAGCTCAATCTAGAGAAGACTCAAGGATGTGCTTTCCACTTAAGAAACAGAGACGCTGAAAGAAAACTGAATATTAAGTGGAGACTATGGGTTATTCAGCCCTGTGAGATCCTAATATGCCTGAGACCTACTCTGAATCGCATCCTTTTTTTTATAACGTACTGTACAGGTTTTAAAGCAAAAATCTGCAGCAGAAACAAATCTTGAGACAGTCGACAAGATTTACACAGGTAAAAATTCCCCACATTCTCCAGTCAATAGCGCTGGTCTCTGTTTCTTTGTGGGAGAATATAGAGCACAGTTTTGTGGACCATCAATCCATACCAGGCATGTGGTCGTTGCATCAAAAAAGTCAGTCTATTTTGTGTGTTAGACCAGTCTTAGTCCCAAAGATCAACCACTCAGTCGGCATTGCATCCCCACCCATAAGACACAGAATGGCGGGAGAAATAGAATATAAGAAGCAGACTGAAAACCCGAAACACTTGATGTGCAGTTACACACCTACACTACATCCACTGAAGTCAAGAAAAAGCTTTTGCAGCGAATTGAACCATTAGATGTCCCATTAGACGTCAAGCCGGACTTTATACATGTGACAGTAAAGTGCTCCTAAGCAAGAGGGCTACACTCAAAATGAATAAATGAGTTGTGCTCACCACCTACACTAAATTACTTGGAGAACCCATAATAGATCAAGAACAGGAGTCTCACAGAATGGAAAAAATTTGATCTCATGTGGAATGAGGAAGACGTTATATAGAGCTGCGGAGCATCTACTAGTATGCTAAGACACAGACGCTGCCTGTTCTCAGAAATATGTTTTAAATGCCACAGTAGATCACACAAAGGTTGTGGAATTCTGGAGAGGAAAAGAGTGATGCCCTTCTCCTGGGCACGGAAAGTAAAGTATCAAACTCTCTCTCTCTAACTCAAGAGGTGAAGTTCTGCAAGTTGACAGAGATCGCGGACAGGGTACCCGGGGCCGCTATTCCTCAGGTGTTTATTGCAACGCCCGCCAGAGACAGGCTGACTCGGCAGGCGGCAGTTACAAGATAGCACGCCATCACATGAACAACACAGCGTGCGCACCTCACTCTCGCCAGACTGGAATGAGTGCTTTTTCCTCTGTCGTTTTGGCGACAGAACACAGAGGTGCAATCGCCGCTTTCCTGGCTAGGAAAAGCGAACTGTAGCCTCACTCGCCTGGCGGGCAATTCTGCCAGCAACATCGGCCCAGGCAACTATCGCAACGTGTATTGATAACAGATAGAACCACTAAGATGCAGTTTCTGGTGGTTACAGTCACAGATATATGTGTGTTTCTCAGGTGCCTGCTGTAGCTAACGTGGTCACGCACAAATGGTTCACTCATACCTACATATGGGTTCGTGACTTTAAATTTGAATATCGATCTATAGAAGTATTTCGAGTGGCGATTTGTAGTTGTAGATGAGACCCACGCTACCATCAGGGTGTTTTTCCTGTCTTTCTGTGACTTCAACCATGATGTGAGGATCTGGTCACGTAATTGAAAGTTGCATCAGTTACGCGACCCGTCAAAGACGAGTCATTGCCCTCCCCCCCCCCCCCCCAAACACACAACCCCCCCTCCCGCCCCGACGCGCCGCCCACCGCCACACCACTCAACAGTGCATCACATCAGGACAACGCGAGGGGCCTCCTGTTTTCTCGCGGTCCAAACGACTAGCTCGCAACAAACTCTTCATCACAAAAGCAGAATTCGACACAATGAGCCAGGCAGGCACGGCATGACCATCAGACTGCAAATGGGCTTCTCCCTTTCATCTGGTACCAAAGAAACCGAACAGCTGACGCCCCTGTGCCGCCTACACAGGACTTAACGCATGGACAACTGCCGACCTCTAACCTGTGCACCACATCAAAGATTTTGAGTACCAACTTATTAAAACCCATCTGTGGCAACGAAGACTGCCCATAGAACTTCAGTTACTACATCCATTCCCATAAATGTCATATGGCCTATGGAATACAGCACAGACTTTCTAACACTTTATCGATGAGATTTTGTGGGGACTAGGCTTCTGGTTTGCATACACAGACATCGTCATCGTCAGGAAAATATGAAAGACATCTACTCACACTTTTCCCAAGTTTTGATGACTACAGAATCCACATCGACCTCGGTGCTTGCACCATCGGTGGTAATGCAGTGAAATTTCTGGGATTCTGAGTTTCCGCAACTGGTACGTAAGCCACACTTAAATCCTCCCTGGTCACAAAACTGTTCACAAAGTGCGTCGGTACCTGCAAGATAAACTTGCCCTGACAATTTTTGCCCCACGTTGCTGAGGCCCAAACGCCACTCCATGCCATTATGCCATTCTCACTGGCTCCAAAGTACATGGTACCTCACCTGTTACTTGAACTGATGAATACAAGCACCATCTGAAGCCTACCAAACAAGCCTCATGCAAGTCACACTCCTTGCACATCCAATTGCCAATGCCCCGCCAGTGATTTTGACAGGCACCTTATTCAGCACTATCAGTGGCGCGCTACAGCAGAATGCAAATGGACATTACAACCTCCGAGTCTCATTCTCAAAGAACTAACATCCGAGAGACATGATTCTTACATGTATACTTGGGCTTTGTAGGACCAGTCCCAGTCGCACGTAACTGCCGATACTGCCTCGCGATGATTGAAGATACACCAGTTGGGTGAATGTATTCCACTGGAAGTACCAACTGCGATACACATGTTCAGCTGCAGATGGATTTCACATTATTGGCTGCAGACGGATTTCACATTATTGCTGTCCCCAGCAAGAGACTGTCGACCAGGATTGGCAGTGGGATACAGAAATATCCTGTGCAGTGACCCAGCTGTACGGGACAAGAACTTCACTGTATCACACAGCTGCGAAACTGCATTGTGGAGTTCATATACCGTTCCTTGAAAGCCTTTATAACATACCATATGACGGATTCGTGGATTGACACCCTTCCAGTAGTGCTGTTGGGATTGTGCAATGCATTAAAGGAAGACAATCAGCCACATCTCCCCCCTCCACCCTCCCAGGTAAACTGGTGTATTGAGAACCTTTGCCTGTACCAGGAGAGTTTTTCAAAATACAACCGACCCCTTTGTACTCTACTCAAGATTTCCTCTCCAAAATCTGAAGGCAAATGGAGGCCGTGCAACCGAGTGGAGCTACATGGCACAGAAAACCCAACGCGGCCCACGGTGCAGCACACTGGAGCCGTCCTATCAATGCCTTTACACAGTTGCAGGATGAAATGATAAGACGCTCACTCTCCGCATTAAAGAGGTAGACACAGTGTAATCTAGAATAAGGGGTACCAGCCCACATTCGCCGAGGTAGATGGAAAACCGCCTTAAAAACCATCCACAGGCTGACTGGCACACCGGACCTTGACACTAATCCGCCAGGCGGATTCGTGCTGGGGACAGGCACGCCTTCCCGCTCGGGAAGCAGCACGTTACACTACGCGGCTAGCCGTCGGGCTGGTAGACACAGTAGTATTCGTCGACCGGTGCAACCCAGCCTACTTAAGTTCAGAAGACGCCGCAGTAATGCAAGCAACCACAGGTTGTCAAACACCTGGCACATCGCAGCCGCCATTACCGCAACGTTATGGGGAGCAGTGCAGCCTACCTGGAAGTAAATCGGTAGCTGCGCCCCTACATACAGCTGCCACCTCGCAACACCAGCCAACCCACCACCATCCAGCCACAACGGAAACAAGTTACGGACAAAAAGTTCGATTCCATTTCAGTCCAGCACACAGTTCTTATTTCGAGTCAGTTAATTGTATTTTCTTCTGTGCATTGTTGGAGAGTGGAGCAGCGACCTCAACTCGTAGGTCACTCCACACCTATTTGTTAGCAAAGCCGGAAAAACTGTGCTCTCCAGTAGGCAATATACCGCTTCCTGCGTGAGAATCGGAATGTGTGTGGTTATCAGATGCTCCTTAAGTAAAACAACCAGTGATACCATTATAGTATATTATGTGATGGTAGTCATTTATCTCGTTATTGCGCAGAACAATAAGGAGTTTTATCTTTAGGTGAACTGTACCTTCTATTAAGGACCTACTGGCCAATTAACTTTCTGAATACAACAAGCACAGTCGCTATCCATTTCCAATTACGTACTTACGTACAACTACTTAAAATCAGTAAAAACTGTACTAACCAAATCAGTCTCAGAGACTAAGTAATAAACTGCAAGCACGCCGCAGAAAGAGCTCTAACTTCCGATCGCCGCGATAAGGGAGGCGCAAATCTACTCTGCTGAAATTACAATGTACGAAAGATAAAACAAGAAAAAAAACTTTCTCTAGTGTCCTTTAGAAGGTGCTGAAGGTGATGCTGTTAAATATTATCATAATCAAAATCACAAGCTACTGTATATACATTAACTCACTGGGCACAATCGCACAGCACACAGGAAGACAGTCAAATTTGGTCTCAAGAGATTTACGGAAATCACGGAAAAACCTAAATCTGAATGGCCGAACAGGGATCTGAAATGACGTTCTCCAGAATTTAGAGGTTCACACAGAAATTCAGTCGTAATCATTTACATGTTATTATGCACCTAGTCCCCGCACCCCTCCCCTATGAACCATGGACCTTGCCATTGGTGGGGAGCCTTGCCTGCCTCAGCGATACAGATAGCCGTACCGTAGGTGCAACCACTATGGAGGGGTATCTGTTGAGAGGCCAGACAAACGTGTTGTTCCTGAAGAGGGGCAGCAGCCTTTTCAATAGTTGTAGGGGCAAAAGTCTGGATGATTGACTGATCTGATCTTATAACACTAACCAACCGGCCTTGCTGTGCTGGTACTGCGAACAGCTGAAAGCCCCATTCGGATCTACGGGCAGGGACTACTCAGGAGGACGTCATTATCAGGAGAAACAAAACTGGCGTTCTACGGATCGGAGCGTGGAATGTCAAATCCCTTAATCGGGCAGGTAGGGTAGAAAATTTAAAAAGTGAAATGGATAGGTTAAAGTTAGATTTAGTGGGAATTAGTGAAGTTTGATGGCAGGAGGAACAAGACTTCTGGTCAGGCCACTACAGGGTTATAAATACAAAATCAAATAGGGGTAATGCAGGAGTAGGTTTAATAATGAATAAAAAAATAAGAGCACGGGTGAGCTACTACAAACAGCATCCTTTTACTGTTACCACAACAGAGGCATTACTGTGAGGATTTCTGAAGAAATAAATGACTCTCACTTGTATGCTGTTCTTGGAGCTTTCAACGTTACTTTGATGAGTTCTGGTGTCTGTAAGTTGCAACAGCTCCAACAATTAGGGTCGAAACACCACTTACGGTCATTTTAAGGAAAATTCAAGATGGGGTATATGTTTATTATATGAAAAAGGTTTACAGATCACTTAAAATATCGTATCTATTGTCTCCAATCTTTACAACTATGTAGGAAAAGATGCTCTAAGTTTTATAACAAAAGCAAAACAATATTGAATATGAAATGGCATATTCGCTCAATTTTGTCCACATTAACTCTAGCTATGGCCAGTTATTTACCCACTTTTGGCCACTGTGTATTATTATAAAAATAGGACTTTAAATAATTGTAGATTCAGCTTGCTAGAAAGTAATTTGTTCTTTATGCAAAAAATGTGTGTGAAATCTTATGGGACTTAACTCCTAAGATCAACAGTCCCTAAGATTACACACTACTTAACCTAAATTTTCCTAAGGACAAACACACTCACCCATGCCTGAGGGAGGACTTGAACCTCCGCCAGGACCACCGCACAGTCCTTGACTGCAGCGCCCTAGACTGTTCGTCTAATTCCACATGGCCTTATACAAGTACATAAGAAGATAAACATGCGTAAAGTATATAAAAGTTACAGCAATTGAGTGGAACAGAAAAGCAATTAACAAGAAGTGTTGTAAAGATCGGCAAAGAAAAGAACCTACAGCCAGTTCCCCTTTAAGAGCCAGAAAAAGGGGGTTTCACTCATATTAAAAACTCTGTTAAGGTCATTCAACATATCCTTATTAATCAGGGTTTTAGGTACTTCCTGGAACAAATTTTTTATTTTTCTCTCTGTTATGCTGTTATGAAACTTCTAACTACACATCCAGCATCTTTTTGTAAGAAAACTTTGTGTCTCTGAAGAACAGCCAAACTCCTTGTTGGAACAGTCGAGAACAAAGTTTTTTTCTTTTCTTTTTTTTTCTTTTTTTTCCCATAAGTTGGAAGATGGACACAGTGCTCACAAGGTTCTTGTGGAGATGATATTAATGTTCTTTGAGCATTGTAAAACTTACTTGCAGTAGCAGCCTTTATTACCTGAGCAATTGCCTCCAGCACATTTTTAACTTTGCTGAAAAAACCTATTATTCTTTTGATGATCCACAAACCTTGCGTTTAAAAAGGTTATATTTACGTAATTCATGTTGCATGTTTTACTATGCTACAGGTACAGATAAATTAATATGAGATGCTCAGACAAGATTGTCAATTAGGTTCATCTTGATATAGGAAGTACCAGAAAAATTTAAAATAAACCTAAGTAAATAAAATTAGCCTAATTAGAAAGCAGAAAAATCTGTATTATGGATGTTTTGTATAAATTTTTAAGCCACAAGCGTGGCTGTAACAGGGAACCAACACCAGATTTGGCTCTTTTAATGGCCATACAAGTTTGATGGTATGTTTTTGGGTTTTTACCGTATTTAACTTGTAAGAATGAAACTATAATACATAACCTTACATCCCCATAGATTAAGTTTATTCTGATGTTTTATTTAAATGTGCAGAACATGAAAAACCGATTATATGTTACTTAAAGGAAAGATCTACGAAACTCAGCTTCTTCGACACAGACCTTTTGCCAAACTTATGACTCCAAACAAGAAATGCTTCTATATATATTTGAATAGCACATTTCAAGTTGTTTATAGTAATCTATTGCAAATTTGTTGGTATTCAAAAGAACCTTAAAAATTCACTAATAACCTCAAACTTCCGATTAGTGGGGTACTTTCCAAAAACATAGCCTTTACACTACCAGTTATCACTGATAATCAGTGGCAAACTCCAGCAGAAGAGTGGAGCTTCCAAACAGAAATCAACATTAACATTTAACATATTAACAGGAAGAATGTACTGTATTAATTTTTGCATTTCTTCTCAGAATCACTGTGAGTGGAGTGAGTAGACCAAAGCATTGAATACTGTTTGGATCTACCAGCACTCCCATCTACTGCTTAACAATTTTGGCATCCACCCAATACATCTCAAATGTAAGTACACTCATGGTCATAAATTAAGGATAATTCTGATACATGGTGAAACAATGCTCTAGTGGCCGGTTTGTGGGTTTAAATCACCTTGCGGTATGACCATGTGGTGCATTTGACCTGCAGTCATCGCACGTGGCCTGTGCACATGTGCCCATTGTGATCATATCCCATATTGATGTCGGGGTACATGCACAGGAAACAGTGGCGTTTTGTAGCACATGTTCAAATGGTTCAAAGGGCTCTGAGCACAATGGGACTTAACATCTGAGGTCGTCAATCCACTAGAAGTTAAAACTACTTGAACCTGAATAACCTAAGGACATCACACACATTCATGCACGAGGCAGAATTTGAACCTGTGACCATAGCGGTCGTGCGGTTCCAGACTGAAGCACCTAGAACTGCTCAGCCACACCAGCCGGTGTAGCACATTTGTTTCAGGATGGTTTACTCAACTTATCACCAATACTGTGGACTTACAGATCTGTGTCATGTGTGTTCCCTATGTGCCTATGCTATTAGCGCCAGTTTTATGCACTACCACATTGTGTGGCCACACATTCTTCAATTATCCTCAAATTATGAACATGAGTGTAGTAATGTAAGGTGCTGGTGAGTCTAACCAGATATGTGGTCACCATCTCCATCAGCTATGTAGTAATCAGTGATCTCCCTGTGATTTTTAATCATCAGACTGGTTAATTTTTCCCCATAAAGTGATATATTCATGTGACTCCAAACCTGTTCAACATGTGATGTGCCTAGGGTAGCATTCATGTTGCATTATCTTGCAAATTGTTGTGGGAGGTTTCCAAATAAGAACAAAATTTTCAAATGGTGACACTGCTTATACAAGATGTATAAAAAAGAATCGTCTGATTTGGCACATCTATATTTCAGAAATTAATAAACATACACAATGAGTTTTGTTTTTGATGAATGGTAAACTCAATAATTTTTTTTCATACCTTTTCATAGGTGTTCAATATGCCTCCCTTGAGGTGCGTGGCATATGTCAGTGCAGTATTCAGATTGTTCCCACACTGAAGCGATCATGTCTTGAGTTACAGCTTCCACCGCTGTCGAGATATGTGCTTCCTGTAACAGTGTTCTCAGCAAAGAAAAATGGACTATACACCTTTTCCTGTGAAACTGAACAACACACGTTAAATTTTGAAGAGTCCCTCTCATGTTGAACAATATCATGTTGTTGTTCTGTACCCCATATTCTCACATTATGACAGTTCACCTTTCCATTTAAATGGAATGTTGACTCATCACTAAACACTAAGCATGAAAGAACACTGTTATCCTCCTCTTGCCAAGAACAAAATTACAGAACTCCGTACATTGTTGTTTGTCACCGTCACAAAGAGCTTTCTCCCAGTCATTTCCATCTGAGTTCCCAAAGTATGTCTGTAACACTTGCATGTTGTTTGAACCTACTCTGTAACACTTGCATGTTGTTTGAACCTACTGGATTTCTTTATCTCTTCCTTCAAACCAATGTGGTGGGGATTCCAAACACTCAAGCAGTACTCAAAAATGGGTCCCACTAGTGGTCTGTACATGGTCTCCTTTTCAGATGAACCACACTGTCCTAATAGTCTCCAAATAAACCAAAGTCAATCATTTGCCTTCCCCACTACAGCCCTTAGATGCTCATTCCATCTCATATTGCTGTGTAATGCTATGCCTAGACATTTAATCAATGTGACTGTCTCAAGCAGCACACTACTAATACTGTAGTCAAACATTGTGGGTTCGCTTTTCTTACTCATCTGCATATTTAACAGTTTTCTACAGGGTTGTGTAACAAAAAGTAGCACGCCTCCCATTTGAATGTGAATGCAATATTTCAACTTCTGAAACAGAGTAAACGGCTGCAGCAATGGCCAGTTTTACACAGTAACCAATTTTTAGCATTCTTCTGTCAGCATTTCAGTTTATTTCATCAGTGAAGTTAGACGTTCCTCTTTTTGCTCTATGAAATGAGATTCTCCATAGAAGAAAGAATTGAAATTGTGGAAGTATGTGTGAAAACAGGTTCAGTTAAGGAAACTCATGAAATTTTCAAACTCAAGTATCCAGATAGATGACCACAAGCAAAGAGAGCAATACAGAGGCTGTACAAAAGTGGGCACACTATGGATCTGTGCAAAATATATAATGACAAAGAATTACTTCAGTTCACACTATAGAAGTTATTGCAGACATTTGCCAAAGAATTAATCAGAGTCCAAAGAGGTCTACACATAAATTGGCCAATGGGTGCATGAAAGTGGGAGGAGTTGCTAGTGGATATTGGAAAGTTTAATATGAAGTCATATTGTGTGACAGTTATGCAGAAATTACAGGAAGATGACAGAAATTTGTAAATTACTGGAAGTGGCTTTTGAATAACATCAACAGTGGTTTGTTAGACCTTTTCCACTATATCACAAGTGATGAAGCATGGTTTTATTTTTCTGGTCATGAGAATTCATAGAACATGAAGTACTGCCCAATGAAGAGTCCTAACGTTGTGTGTAGCATGGTTGCTGACGCACAACATTAGGACTCTTCATTGGGCAGTACTTTGTGTTCTATGAATCCACATGATTAAAAATTTCAGTGTTTGATCTGATGCCAGAATGTTCCGGCATCATCAGACTGATATTTTTTGGCTCTAACCTCAATGTGGTTCCATATATGGATATTTTTGATTCATCTTGGGTTCAACTCACTTAATGTGGAAGATCATATTGTTTCTTCCAACAAGATGAGGCAACATGCCACACACCTAAGGTATCTCTGGAACAAGTTCAAGATGTTGCAGTGGGTCACTTTCAACATCTTCTATAAATGTATTTTTCACTGTACTTTTCATTGTAGATAAATGGTAAGTCCAATTCAGTTCTTCGTTTATGTCATTTCACTACATATCCTATACACTTACACAGGGTGCTTTTATCTGTGCCACCCTGTACATTTAGAGCTCACTGTCATTCACCATACCAACTAGAAATTTTGTCTGAGTCATCTTGTATCCTTCTGCAGTCACTCAATGATAACAGCTTCCTACACCCCACAGCATCATCAGCAAACAGCCGCAGACTGCTGCTTACCATGTCCACCACAACATTTATGTATTCACACTGAACTTATCATTACTGTCAAGGCACATATATATTATTATATTTGTGGTGTCTGTACTGTCATACACGTGTATCAATGGCGAAAAATGAAAAATTTGTGCCTGATGAGGACTCAAACTGGATTTTCCACTTCACACAAGCACCTTGACCATGTGGAAGATCTTCCCCCAACCCAAAATCTCAACTTGTTGCACACTTAACATTTAGCTCCCACTGCCCATTATTCCAGTTGCTCACAGATTTATCTGATTCCCACAAGAGTTTAGAGATGATGTGCACTCAGGTTATCATTACTGTCAAGGTACATATATACTGAAGAGCCAAGGGCGTCGCATTGTCCTGCTGGAATTTCCCGAGTCCATCAGACATAACTGTCAAAACCATATCTAGACATACCAGAGGTCCCATATCACTCCATCTGTACCCCCCCTCCCCCCTCCTCGCCCCCTCCCCGCCGCCATTACAGAGCCTCCATCAGCTTGAACAGTCTCCTGTTGACATGCATGGTACGTGGATTCATGAGGTTGTCTCCATACCTGTACACGTCCATCCACTTGGTACAATTTGAAATGAGAATTGTCTGACTATGGAAGATGTTTGCTGTCATCAACAGTCTAATGTCAGTGTGGACAGGCCAGGCAAGGCATAAAGCTTTGTGTCGTGCAGTCATCAAGGGTACAAAAGTTGGCCTTTGGATCTAAAAGCCCATATAGATGATGTTTTGCTGAATGGTTCACATGCTGACAATTACTGATAGTCCAGCATTGAAATCTGCAGCAATTTATGGAAGGGTTGCACTTCTGCCACGTTGATCAATTCTCTTCAGTCGTTGTTGGTCCCATTCTTGCAGGATTTCTTTTTTTTTTTTTTTTTTTTTTTTTTTGTCCGCAACAGTGTGGAGATTTGATATTCTACCAGCTTCCTGAGATTCATAGCACACTTATGAAATAATCATACAGGAAAATTTCCATTTCATTGCTATCTCAAAGATGCCGTGACCCATCGCTCTTGTGTCAACTATAACATCATGTTCAAACTCACTTAAATCTTGATAACCTGCCGTTGTAGCAGCAGTATTTGTCCTCACAACTGTGCCAGACACTCGTTGTCTTGTATAGGCATTGCCAACCACAATGCCCTATTTTGCCTGTATACATATCTCTATATTTGAGTACGAATGCTTATACCACTTTCTTTGGTGCTTCAATGTATATGTATTATTATATTTGTGGTTTCTGTTCTGTTGGACATCACTACATGTATAGTGCACAACAAGGTGAGAATTTGGGTTGCAGGACAAGTGTCTCCTGATGGCCAAGGTGGTTAAGGCAAGCACTTGCCTAAAGCAGAAAATCCAAATTTGAGTCTTGGTTCAGCACAAATTTTCACTTGTTGTGATTAAATTTCTTTCAGTGCCCAATTGTGGCTGAGATCTATATTTGTTGTAAAGGCCATTTATGGATTATTTATGACAAATTTAACACTCTCTATCTCTCTTTCTCTCTCCTCTCTCTTCATCTTCCTAAGTGGTGAACAACCACAGAATATTACCCTGTGAGATGTTAATCTGTGGAGAACTTGTAACAGGTTGCCTAATTTTTTTAATGTCTTGGATTTGTGTCACTCAAATGAGTTTGATTTATTTCATAATTTGTCAGTGAATTCCACAGTGTTTAATTGAATAAGACCATTGCTTATTTCTTGTCCAATCTATAGTTCATCTCCATTGACTTATAGGTGATGTGTGATTGAAATATAACCTTTTTGTTGCAGGTTGTCGCTCTACTTGTTGACATCAGAAATATAAGTTACCCACCTTGGAATGGCAATATTACTGTTCAGAGCCTTATTTATGATTAATGTTTTTCATCCTAATATTATTTTTGCCTACTATTGAAATATTTGAAACACAAATAAGTACAAAAAGTGAAACAATGAAGTTCCAGGTGTTTTTCATTATCATTGCTGTCAGTGTACTGCAATCTGCTGTCCAAGTGCTATTTATCTTATTGAAAATAGTGATATTATGCTACAGAGCTTTTAGTATCTCCAGTCCTCAACATGACAAACTGTAGATATTATTGCTCTCAAGGAAATCACACAATTATATCAATTCAGCATTTGGCTGGCAGATGCATTATACAATATCAAAATTATGCATTCATATCTGTCAAATTCAATATGTTCTGTGTGTAGATTAATGTCTCTGCAATTTTTCTGCTGCTAAAATTTAAACATTACTGGCACTGCCATAAGTAAATGCAGTACATATGTACCTAGACATATAGCTTATGTGTGAAAATATTGATTAAGATTGTTTCTTGAGTTCACTTGAAGTTTTAATTCAATTAATGTAATTTGATTTCATGTTAGTCACTGTAGTAAAGCATTAAATTAGTTGTTTGTAATAAGTATTGCTAAAAATAATGGTGTTCATGTTTGGTTTCATTCTCATTTTTCCTTCTCTTTGTGATCACACATATGTATCCTGTAGATCCAGGTATGAAGGGAAATCTTTGTAGAGAACACCTCAATACAACTAATGAGTAGAAATGGTATAATTGACATAAACTGTTCCTATGTGATGCAATAACTGTAAATTACTAGTCTTAATGGTAGTTTTATTAGTCCACCACTAAAGAATCTTCTGTCCTGAAAGGAGCAGTGAATGTATATCTTGCTAATGCACATAAAAGCTATTCTTTTAAAGAAAAGGTTCTGTTTTTTAGATAAAATAAGTGAAAGACTGTGCACCTACTAATGTACAATACAAGTGATTTGTTTAAGTGTGTAATTGAAGATACACAGTAGTGTGTGAAATTCAGTTTAACATTTGACTGTGAGCTACATTACACAATAGGGAAATTATGCATTTGAATCTGTCAAACTCTAATTTTGTGTGTTGGGTTGTTTGCTACTGCTAAAACGTAACACAACTAATATTGTTACAAGGAAATACAGCTACATATGTTCTTATGGGAGTAAAAATATTAATTAAGATTTCTTTATTGTGATCACTTGAAATTATAATTCATTTAATGTGATTTGATTACATGTTAGTCGCTGTAGTGATGCATTAAATTAGTTGCTTGTATTAAGTATTGCTAAAAGTAATGGTGTTCTCGTTTGGTTCCATCTCCTTTCTCCTTCCCTTTGTGATCACACA
Source organism: Schistocerca piceifrons (assembly GCF_021461385.2). Lineage (NCBI taxonomy): Eukaryota > Metazoa > Arthropoda > Insecta > Orthoptera > Acrididae > Schistocerca > Schistocerca piceifrons. Next base: position 808,819,603 of record NC_060149.1, read on the forward strand.
TTTGTGTTGTGTAGAGCCAAATATGAAGGGAAATCGTTTTATAGAACATCTCAAAATAATGAATTAGTAGAAACAGAACAATTGGCACAAACTGTTCTTATGTGATGAAATAACTGCAAGTTACTAGTCGTAATAATAGTCTTATTAGTTCACCACCAAATGGCCTTCTGTCCTGAAAGTAGCACTCAATGTATATCTTGCCCATGCACAGAAAACCTCTCCTTTAAAAGAAAAGGTTCTGCTTTTTAGATAAAATGGGCGAAAGACTGTGCATCTACTAGTGTATGCTACAAGTGATTTATGTAATTGGGTACATGAAGCTACATGTTGGGGTGGAAACTTGCTAATTAGCATGGGAATGAAGGCACTTAATTCTATAAAATATAAACCAGGGTACCAACAGGTGTCAGAAGTTCCAGACAGTCATTCAGTGTACATTCCCATTTGATTTGTGTACAAAATAGAATAAAATGAAGTGACGAAATGAAATGCAGTACTGAAACATTTCCATTTCTGTATTTTCTCTTAAGATCTCATGTCAATACATTACATACTAGCTTCATATTCCAGTTGTGTTTTTAGTTTTCTTATAGCCAAAAACTTCATATCTAAAGTTAGTAAAAAACAAAGATTTTTAACAAGCCTTAAATGATGTCTGTCTTCCAACTATTAATAATAAAACACAGTTCAGCAAAATGACAGTCCTTGGAAAGATCATGTCAGATGTAGAATTTACATGGCAAGCAGCTGATAGTGAGGCCTCAATGTGAGGCAGCGACAATCATTATCCATGCAGCTGTGCTGACTGAGCTTCCATCGCAAAGTATTTCTGGGAATTATGAGGAATCTTTGCACTGTTTCAAGGTGAGCTGTCTGTTTACATGAGTGCATCTTGAAGTGTGCATAATTTTACAAGAAGACAGCAGGTTTGTAAATTGAATGGTAGTAATAGACATAATGAGATCAACATGACAATCTTAGCAGACTGGAATCTTTAAATAGTGAACCACAGTATAGCTGTGCAGCTGTAGAATTACTGGACACCTGTGAAACAGTAATTTGTTATAGACATCACAATCATATGATTGAGAGGTACAATAAGTAATGTTATTTTATTGACATCATCATTTTCCAGATGGATATTAAATGAGTTACAGATTTGAACAAATAGTAATTGTGAGTAATTGCATTAGAGAAACTATCAATGGAAACTGAAATTTCCTTTACAAATTACAATCATATTGTTAAGTGTTACCTGTTTCCTGATGTGCCATCAACCAAGGATATGTGTCCACCATGTACATGCACTGTCTGTTCCAGCTATGGCCAGGGGTGTACATTTGTCCAGCCACCCACTGAGTTATGAATTTGGCAGTTTTCAACATTCCTTAAAATATACTTTCAGCCATGTCTTAGCAGTAAAATTTTTGACAATGTGTTTCTTTTGGTTGGTTTTCCTGTACAAAAGATCTAAGGGCAGGCTTTGACATGTTGGATCGTATTGTTTCCTTGTCTGCAATGGATTACTGAAGCAGGTCACCTCTCAGAGTCAACAGTTCAAAATTTACAACTATTGAAGGAACTGGCAACATGCTTGCATCATGGTAGTTCTGTTGTCTTAAAACCACAAGTGCCATAGTCTGCAGTCAAATCACATAGAGAAAACTTTCCCAGGAACATGGTGAAGTCCTCTTCACTTCCATGCCACTATGTTTAGTGGGACTAACTGCAAATTCTGTATTCCTGAAAACATACTGAACTGCCACAATAGATAATGTATAGATCCATAATGATAATTATTGTGTACTGTCATTTACATTATCTGTAGTATAAAGCTAATTGCAGCAATTGCATACAAAAGTCACAAATAGTAGGGTATCAGTCTGTTAGATGTAGCTAGTGTGTGACTTCAGCTGTGAGCATGTGGTAATTATTTTTGAAATTTATGTTGTCATCTAGAGAGAGGTTCATGTGGAGGCTGCTTGTTACAGGTTTGTTCTTATTTTCTATGTTTGTCAAATGAGTGCCAGCATACAGTAGTGAAAATCAGTAGGCCTATACAGGCATGGATATGTGTGGGAAAATTAACATTGGCATTTGAATAGTTGCACACAGTGTACATACAATAGTATGAGATCCAATATACTGACAAATGCAGTCAAAAGGTATCGCATTCAATGTCAGTAGTACAGTATGTAACAAGATATTAAGAATTCAGGTGACAGACGGTGGAACTCGGTATAGTATAAAGGCAGTCAACTCTGTGCAGTGTTAGGGGTGTGTGTGTGTGTGTGTGTGTGTGTGTGTGTGTGTGTGTGTGTGTGTGTGTGTCTGTGTGTGTGTGTGTGTGTGTGTGTGCGTGCCTTTCCTACAGATAGGAAACCAGCACTGTTAGTGCCAGTGTGTATTGTGTACATTGTGACAGCCATGCAGAACATTTTTATCATGTGATGAAAAAGCAAATACCAGTGTGTGAAAGAAAATGGGAATCTATAACTGTCAAACTGCCAAGAAGGTGATCCTGTCCAGTAGAATGATGTATAATTCTATTAGATTCAGTCCACAATATGGACGGATGGAAAATACAGGCACAGTACAAAATTATCTGGGGCTTCAAAATGGTTACTACTACACAAAGCAAGAGTCATAGACCATTATTCTTCTCAATTATTGATTTACAGTTACCAGTAACTGCCAGATGTGTATGACAAATTTTCTCAAATTAAAACACCTTGCATTCAAGTAATGACTGCAGAAACCTGCTCTGTCACACCAAACATAAACAGGGTAGATTGAAGTATGCTGAAAAACATATGACATGGGATTGAGAATGGGATAAAGTGATCTTCAATGATGAGAAGAAGTTTAATTTAGATGATCCAGATGGATTTCAATATGACTGACGTGATGTGAGAACAGGAAGCATCTGGTAAGAATGAGCAGAAATGTTGGTAGTGGAAGCATTGTGGTATGGGCAGCATTCTGTACTAAAGGTAAATCACAAATTGCTTGGATGAACACCAGAATGAACTCTAATATATACACTGAAATGCTAGAGAAGGAATGGATTAGAATGTATGAGGATTTAGGGGATGAAAGTTTAATGTTTCAACAAGATAATGCATCTGTGCAGATTTCTACACAACAAAAAAGTGCTCTGGAGATAAAGATATCAATGTCTTGCCCTGGCCTGTGGCTAACCTGGGTTGGAACACCATGAAAACCTTTGGGGAACACATGCAATGCGTGTTTATCACAATGGATGGCAATTTGAGGCTGTGAGCTGAAAAGAGCAATACAAGAAGAGTGGCTGACAATTTCACTGCAAGGACTAAAAACCCTAACAAAATCAATGGAGGTTGGAACTATGAGGCTGGGCACTCAGAATTACAAGTCAGATGAATATTATGAATTTCTAGGCTGTTTTAGCCATGTTAAACAGATTCAGAAAATTATATGGGAAAGGAAGTTGCAAAATTATTAAGTCTACCTCAAGTAAACGTGTAGAGGAGACATGATTAATTAGTAATGCTATATAGAAATTCATAGCTGGCGTGAATAAGAAGGTTTGTATAAAGCCAGTAAGTCAGGCTTTGTGCAAATCACACTTTATCACTTTGGATGAAGGAAAGACAGAGTCACTTGCGCAGTCCATGAATGCTGTGACACATTCACATATAACAATGACAGTGTTAAGTATCAGTGGATAACTGTTCTTGCAACTTTATATTTGTAATTAGGTGTACCAAGGCGAATTAAGAGTACAAATATAAAAAAAGAACTGTTCACTTGTAAAAATCTTGTAATCTTTGTAGAAAAATATATGGAAAAATGGGAGAGAATCATTTTCAATGTTACGTCCGAAATGTTTTCATATCATTTGCAAAAAATAATTCATTGCTTTTGTTGGACTCGTGGCCTGGACATAAAGGCATCTTTGTCTTTAGGAGAATGATGAAAAGACCGTTAATATAATTAGAATTCCACCTGGAACTAGTAGTGTGATTCAGGCTGTCGATAAAAAAATTTTCGAACAGTGTAAACCATTTTTTGGAAACTGTCAGACAGTGTAACTTCCAATAGCTCATTTCAGGTTTATCAGCGGAACAGTATTGTTAAACTTCAGTCATTTGTGCAGTGTCAATTTGCATTACCACACTTTTTACAGATTTGATCAAGTATGCCTACTATACAACATAGTATGCAGAACAACGGCCACAACCATTTCTTACTCCATTCCAGTTCTGTATAAATAAAACTAGTAATTACTGGGAAGTGCTTGAATGCATTAATTTTTCTTTTATTAGATGTGCCTGGTATAAGGAAAATGTTTGTTTTTGTCATCCAATAGGCACTTCAAATTTCTGTGACAATTACACAGAACAGAAAAGGAACTGTTTCATTGTTAGTAAAATATATATTATTCAAAATCTGTCATAATAACAGTGCTACAGGAATTGTCATGAAACAACAAATTAAATTTGTAGTCAATGGAAGATGCTGGTAGTGTAGCATAATACACTGTTTTTATTTTCTTTCCTCTGCTAGTCACCTGTGTATCAGTTACATCTGCAACAGTGTAGCTGTCAATATGAACTCATCTTATTCAAAAAATTAATGATTTGAGATATTTTTTTGACTTCCCCCTGTGACACATCAGTCCGGGCTCATCTCATCTGTACAAGCTCGTCTCTGTCGACGACGATACAAGAAACCACGCGCAAGTGCCTGCTCGAGCTTGAACACATCACTCGCATACACAAGGAAAACTTTGAGCTCTCCCTCCAGCTCCATGAAACACAGCTCCAGCTCTTCAATGCAGCAAAGGAATTACAGACACTACAGCAAGGACATAGCAAGGTCAGTAAGTGTGCCAAATCTGCTTGCAATCCCAGCAATCGAGCCTCCATGTGTTTACCTCCCACTACCCATCGCAACTGTGCTATCAAGACTGCCATAACGTGTACTGACAGTTTCACAGGGCCACACGCACCTAACACGGCAGCATTTGACACTTGGCCGGACACAAGTGCCCATGCGCGATAAGCGTCACGTGTTCCCGAACTGATGGCTCCTACCCCGCTCCTCGCGGACAGCACCTCAAACTCTCAAACTATGCAACTTCGGCTCCTGCACACTGCCGCGTGACCGCAATTGATGACACAAACAGTGCACTCATGCCAAGCATTTCGCCCGCAACCGTACTGCCACTGGCCGCGCCCTCGCACTATGGACTCACTAACGGCTCACGAGCTCTAATGAGCTCACCCGAACACGGTGCCACTGCTTCGAGCCGGCGGCCATTTTGGTACGTTGTGTCCTGGGACACTTCACCACCTCAGCTCCCGTTGGATCCATCGAGTCGCTCCGAACACCATGCCCAACATTGCAAACTTTACCAGTTCCCTCGCAGGTGCGACCACGTTCTCTGTTATTGATTGCAAACATGCCTACCACCAGATCCCCATGACACCTGAAGACATCGAGAAGACAGTAATCACCACCCTGATCAGGTTATTTCAGTTTCGATTCATGACCTTGGGTCTGTAAAATGCAACCCAGACCTGGCAACGCTTCATCAACGAACTGCTATTCGACCTAAAATTCTGCCTTCCCTACCTTGATGACATTCTTGTGTTCAGTGCCTCCATTGAGGACAACAATCGACATGTGCAAACTGTTATGAACACTCTCACGGCAGCAGGCATCGAGACCAACCAGGAAAATTTCAGCTACATCAACCCGCTTTCACTTTTCTTGGTTTTTGGGTCTCTGCCGACGGCATTTCACCACCCCCTGAGAAAGTACAAACAATACTAAACCTACCCAGACCTTCGTCATTCAAAGAGCTCTGGTGCTTTCTGGGTATGGTTAATTATTATTGCCGACATCTACCTCAGGCTGTGGAGATTCAGGCTCCACTGACAGACGTCTTGGCAGGCACCAACACTTCTGGATCTCGGCCCGTTCCATGGACCCCTGCTATGACTGACTCTTTCACTGCCCTCAAAAATCTTCTTACCGAGGCCTGCACCATTACGCATCCTCATCCCAATGTGCAGCTTTCCATCACCACAGACGTGAGCTATACTGCCATAGGCACTGCCATAGCCAGACAATCGACGGCCAAACTTCGCCTCTGCAGTTCTTCTCGCGCAAGCTCACCAATTCACAATGGAGACATTCCACATTTGACAGGGAGTTGCTCGCGGTCTATGAAGCGACTAAGCATTTTAAGACTGACGGTGAGGGACACCCTTTCTATGTTTTAACGGAGCACAAACCCCTGGCTGCAGCCATTACAAACCCACCAGCTGACCCGCTTCTTCACCGCTTCAGATACATGGACTCCATATCTCAGCTCACCACCAATGTCAGACGAATAAAGGGTGTTGACAATATAGTTGCTGATTTCCTTTCACAAGTCGACGCCATCCATTCGCTGTTAGACCTCTCTGAACTGCCTAACCTCCAACCCACCGATGAGGAAACACAAAACCTGATTTCAGACCCTACTTCTTCACTACACTTCATCTGCACCAGCTTCCCTGGCATTTCTGGTGAGATCTGGTGCGACGACAGTACGGGCACGTTACACCCCCTCATCCCGACTACGCTCCCTTGAGCTGTCTTCAATGCATTGCATAATTTAGCCCACCCTGGTGCTCACGCATCTGCCCGCCTCGTAGTGGAGTACTTTGTGTGGAGAAATGTCAACAAGGACTGCCAGCAATGGGCACAAGTACACTTCAACCCCCCCCCCCCCCCCCACCACCACGGCGCCTTTTTGATCCCTCCTGGGCGTTTCAAGCATATTCATATTGACATTGTTGGCCCTCTCTCCCCCTCTACCGGCTTTTGTTAAGTTCTCTCGTCTATCGACTGAACAACTTGCTGGGTCGAGGCTGTCCCCCTCCCCAATATTTTGGCAGAAACTATTGCTCGAGCTTTTGTCAAGTCATGGGTATCACGTTTTGCACGACTGACCAGGGCAGACAATTTGAGTCGGCCCTGGTCAACGGAGTTTATAACATTTGTTGCATCCGGCCCATCCGTACCACAGCATATCACCCGCAAAGTAACGGGCTAGTTGAGTGCTGGCACCACACTTTCAAGGCAGCTCTTCGATGCCACGACTCTCTATGGATGGAGGCTCTTCCCCTTGTGCTACTTGGCATTCGTGTGATCTATAAGAAAGACATCAAAGGCACAATAGCCGAGTTCGTATATGGCCAGAACATTGTTCTCCCTGGCAAACTTGTGAGCCCTTCTGCTTCTCTCCCTCAGTCTGACTTACCTTCCTTCATGGACCATGTCAGACGCCACTTCATCAACCTCCATATCCCTCTTCCTGCCAGCCATTCATGTCCTAAGGTTCACGTCCCAAAATCTCTGGACAACTTTGAGTACGTCATGCTCTGAGATGACTGTCCGTGCTCCCCTCCAACCTCCATATACCGGTCCGTACCGAGTTCTCCTGTGCTCAGCCACCACCTATGACATCCAGATGAAAGATCTAGCTGTTACAGTCTCTCTCAACAGACTTAAACCTGATTATGTCGTGCCTTCTTCTACCCCCCTTCAGGCCATGACCATGCCACTCACTGTCGTGGCTCACGACGCTCCGACCACTCCCTCATCGCACTTACACACTCAATCGAGTGACTTCCAGCTCCAGTCGTCGAGCTCTCCTCTGACCTCGCCCTCTACTCTGGTCTCACACACTATGTCAAGTGACCACATGCTCCCCATGATGAGCTTACCTATAATCACACCCTTGCCGCCAGGCCCTTTGCTGGTCCCTTCAACCCCTCCATCGTCGCCTGCCTTGCCCTGTCGAGGATTCTCATGGCCCCCCCCCCCCCCCCCCCCCATCTTGAACATGCCCTCTCTTGAGGTGTTTGTGCCTGTCCCCCCGGACATAATCCACGACATCTCAATAACACTGAGCGATTATACACTGTATGTCGTGTGTTTCTCTTCATCCATCTCATGACACAACCTCTGCCATTCCCTGCCACCTGGTGAAATGTGTTCCCTTCCTGCCCGACACTGACCTGGACATGCTTCATGTGTTTGCCATGCCCACCGGAGACATCATCATCATTGCTCCATTCCACCAGCAAACCGCAGGCCTACCTGTCGCCGCATGACCAGCATGCTCAGTACAACGCCCGGCTAGCTTCAACGACTTCTAGGTTCGATGGCCGAACCTTCGTTCACGGCATCTACCCACACAGCTCCCTGAGATGCTGTCAAGCTGACCGTGGTGCCGATGAAATCAACACCAACACTGATATGCATTCATCTTTGAGCTCTAAGCATTATCTTTACTGTTCTGCCATGTCAAGTTCAGTTCTTTGTGATCCTTGTATGTGTTATGGTTAATAAATGAACTATTACTAAATGGGTGTGATTATTGGTGTAACCAACCCGGTAATCCTCGTCAATGGCTTGCTGCTGTGACACTCCTCAGTGCCTGCTAATCTGCTAAACCCAGCCACGTCACAGCAACTTGCCAACTACATAATGCTGAACCAAACCTACAATTTTAGAATAACATGTACAGCAGACACACTACTAATAATATTACAACCTATAACTCCCACTTTGGGAAACTAATAGAATTCCTTACAACTCACAATACTAGCTCTAATAAAGGAGGCATATGGTCAGTTTTTAAACAGTGTATCTCCTGCTCCAAAATTGAAATTACTCCAGCAGACTGTTGAGCCTCTCTCCAACAACCAGAATGAATGACAAATATTGTTCAATGATTTGAGTGTTATTTCTATTTTATGTTTTCCTGAGCATTGGTTACATGAAGGCATGTCAGAACTAACATGCCTCCCTAAGCTCAAATTAGGGAGATTGTTTTGCAGAGAAGTATTGAGGCCTGGGGCTAGGTGCATATATGTCTGAGGAAATATAAAATTCAGCAGTGTAACCAACTTTGATAGCTTGTCCAGAGAAAGAGAAATAGAACTCTCAGTAGCTGACCTGTAAGTCAAAAATACAGTGATCATCTGTGTACACTGATCAGCCAGAACATTATGACCATCTATCTATCAGCTGATATGTTAATCTTGGACATGGGTAACAGCAGCAACACATTGGGATATGGAAGCAAAGAGGCCTTGGTAGGTTGCTGGATGGACTTCACAACACATCTGCACACACAAATCACTTAGATTCTGAGGAGGGGGGAAGGGACAATGAACGCTTGACACCACGTTCAATCACATCCCTGTTGCGTTCATCGGGTTCAAATCTGGTGACCTGGAGGGCCAGCACATCAATTGAAACTCCCCACTGTGTTCCTCTAACCATTTCATCACACTTCTGCCCTTGTGACATGACACATTAACTTGTTGAAAAATGGCACTGCCTTCCGGAAATATGATTGTCATGAAGGGATGCACATTGTCTGCAAGCAGAGGTCGACGGCCCATGGTCATCATAGTGCCTTGCACCAGCATGATGAAGAAGGTATCAGGATTCATCACACCATGCAATGCTCTGTTACTGCACCAGTGGCCAGTGCTGATGGTCATGGGCCCACTTCAGTTGTATTTGCCAGTGTTGTGGTGTTAACATTGACACATGGATGGGTCGTTGGATGTGGAGGTCTATCCTTAGGAGTGTTCAGTGCACTGTGTGTTCAGAAAAACTTGTACTCTATCCAGCATTAAAGTCTGATATTAGTTCCGTCATAGTTCCCTTCCTGTTCTGGTTTGTCAGTCTGCCCATACTATGACATCCGACATGTGTAATGAGGGTTGGCCGCCCAACCCCCCCAACATTTGGACATGGTTTCACCTTGGTTTTACCACATGTTGAAGACACTCACCACAGCACTCCTCAAATGCCTGACAAGTCAAGTAGTTTACAAAATGCTCACACTGAGCTTCCTGGCCATCACAATCTGCCCTTGGTCAAACTCAGATAGATCACGTACCTTGCCTATTGTACACACGGACAGCACGCTTATTGATACTACATGCACTGTGCATTTATCTGACCAGCAGATATCCTTTGGCAGGTGACACTGCTATCATCTGAATGGATTTGTATCTATAATAGGTCGGTTGTCAGTATGTTCTGGCTGATCAGTGTATGTAGCTCACTAGATGCAAAAAAAAATGTTTATATAATTGGATGGGAGAATTGTCACCACCCTCAACAACAATACGTTCATGTGTTGGGACTTCAGCATTAATATCTCAAAATACTGTAAATCTGAAGATGAAATAAGAGATTTACTTAAGTACTTTAACATAAAACCAACTGTAACTAATCTAGCTCACATGTCTAATACTTTTGCAACAAACACTGACCAAGTTTTTATAAAGTAGAGACAAATATCCTAAAAACACACAAGTTGTAAACAGTGGTTTTAGTGATCACCAGGCCCAAATTCTAACAATAGCTATTGCAGGAGACTAAACATTACAAAAAATAGAGCTATTGTAAGAAGTTCACTAAAGAAAATGTAGATTACTTTTATTTTCTCTTGTGATGAGTGAATTGGACTAATGTTTACAGCCCACATATAAAATGGCAACTCTAACAAATTTATAGCCATAGACAAACATATTTTTGGAAAATGAAACTGAAGCAAGTGGATTACAGCAGGCACAAAAATATCATTCCAGAATAAGAGGAAATGATAAGAACACTCAAAAGTAAACTGCAAAACTCATTTTAATAACCACTTTAGACAATGTAAAATGAATACCTACAAAAGACATATCAAAAGCAAAAATAATGGAAAACACACAGTTCTAGGAACAAGACCAGAGCAGCCCATCAAATCAATAAAAAAGAGCTAATGTAAGGAGGTGCAATATTAGAGCACAGTAACACAGAAAATAATGAAAAGAAGTTTCCCCATCACAGTGGCTAGTAGCTTTAATAGTAGCTTTTAAAATATTTACACGTAATCATTTGTGAGTGTTACATTCATAAAAACTACAAAAGTGGCACTACTGCACTAGAAACGAAACAAATGTGAACTTGTGAATTACAGATATGTTTTAATTTCGTCAATGTCTGCCATAGGTATTGAGAATCTGTTTGTTAGGAGACTAATACTCTTTGTTAGTAAGGAAATGGATTAACAATTGGCAGGGCAATACAGTATTCCTTGACAGTAGCAAAGGTCTTAACACAAGTGAACATGGCATTCTGTTGCAGAAAACTAAGATAATTATGGAATTTGATGACCAGAAAATAGATGGATCTGTTCTCACATCCATGATCGTCAACAAGTCAGTCAAATAAAATACAAAGTTGCAGAAAGACACAAAATTTCTAATTTTTATAGTAATGTGCAAAAAATTCAAATATTGAGTATCCCAAGCAACAGTTTTTGGACCCATACCCCGTTCTTTATGGTCAATCACTAGCAGAAAAGTCTACTCAAGGGACCACAGGAACCTCGGTAAAACTTAACTAAAAATGGAGAGTGTTGTATATGAGAAAAAGTACCCCCACAGCAGTATCTTGAAAATGTCTGCCGTCTCATACAACTAGTTTTGGTGGTACATTACCACCATCCTCAGGACCCACCACTGCCAAAAGAGTATTATATTTCCTCAAAACATATATTGAGAAATCCTTGCTATTAGTACATGTGGGCTAACTTTCCTCATGAGTTTCTACTCAGTAACATGTTATCCATCAAGACAGTGTCGAGTAGAGACTCCTGAGGAATGCTAGCCCATGTGTACTAAGAACAAGGCCTCCACAACAAATGTGCCAAGGAAATCTTATACCCATTTGGCAGTTGTGGGGCCTGAGGATAGCAGCAATGTGCTGCAGAAACTAGCCATGTGAGACATTCTCAAGATACAGCTGTGGTGGTACATTTTCTCGTATACACTGAAGCACCAAAGAAACTGGTATAGGCATGCTTATTCAAATATAGAGATATGTAAACAGGTAGAATACGGTGCTGCAGTCGGCGATGCCTATATAAGACAACAAGGGCCTGGCTCAGCTGTTAGACTGGTCACTGCTGCTACAATGGCAGATTCTCAAAATTTAAGAGAGTTTTAATGTGATGTTATAGTCGGTGCATGAGTGATGGGACCCAGCATCTCTGAGGTAGCGATGAAGAGCACACACACACACACACACATATATATATATATATATATATATATATATATATATATATATATATATATATATATATATGAGATTATAATAGAGGGAAACATTCCACGTAGGAAAAATATATCTAAAAACAAAGATGATGTGACTTACCAAATGAAAGTGCTGGCAGGTCGACAGACACACAAACAAACACAAACATACACACAAAATTCAAGCTTTCGCAACAAACTGTTGTCTCATCAGGAAAGAGGGAAAGACAAAAGGAAGTGGGTTTTAAGGGAGAGCGTAAGGAGTCATTCCAATCCCGGGAGCGGAAAGACTTACCTTAGGGGGAAAAAAGGACAGGTATACACTCGCACACACACACACATATCCATCCACACATATACAGACTCAAGCAGACATATTTAAAGACAAAGAGTTTGGGCAGAGATGTCAGTCGAGGCAGAAGTGCAGAGGCAAAGATATTGTTGAATGACAGGTGAGGTATGAGTGGCGGCAACTTGAAATTAGCGGAGATTGAGGCCTGGTGGATAACGGGAAGAGAGGATATATTGAAGAGCAAGTTAGTGGGAAGTATCCAGATAACCCGGACAGTGTAACACTGTGCCAAGATGTGCTGGCCATGCACCAAGGCATGTTTAGCCACAGGGTGATCCTCATTACCAACAAACACAGTCTGCCTGTGTCCATTCATGCGAATGGACAGTTTGTTGCTGGTCATTCCCACATAGAATGCGTCACAGTGTAGGCAGGTCAGTTGGTAGATCACGTGGGTGCTTTCACATGTGGCTCTGCCTTTGATCGTGTACACCTTCCGGGTTACAGGACTGGAGTAGGTGGTGGTGGGAGGGTGCATGGGACAGGTTTTACACCGGGGGCAGTTACAAGGGTAGGAGCCGGAGGGTAGGGAAGGTGGTTTGGGGATTTCATAGGGATGAACTAAGAGGTTACGAAGGTTAGGTGGACGGCGGAAAGACACTCTTGGTGGAGTGGGGAGGATTTCATGAACGATGGATCTCATTTCAGGGCAGGATTTGAGGAAGTCGTATCCCTGCTGGAGAGCCACATTCAGAATCTGATCCAGTCCCGGAAAGTATCCTGTCACAAGTGGGGCACTTTTGTGGTTCTTCTGTGGGAGGTTCTGGGTTTGAGAGGATGAGGAAGTGGCTCTGGTTGTTTGCTTCTGTACCAGGTCGAGAGGGTAGTTGCGGGATGCGAAAGCTGTTGTCAGGTTGTTGGTGTAATGCTTCAGGGATTCCGGACTGGAGCAGATTCGTATGCCACGAAGACCTAGCCTATAGGGAAGGGACCGTTTGATGTGGAATGGGTGGCAGCTGTCGTAATGGAGGTACTGTTGCTTGTTGGTGGGTTTGATGTGGACGGACGTGTGAAGCTGGCCATTGGACAGGTGGAGGTCAACGTCAAGGAAAGTGGCATGGGATTTGGAGTAGGACCAGGTGAATCTGGGGGCAACCCTGCAAGCCTCCATCCTCAATCCTAATTCCCGTTCACTCCTCAACCGCCTTGGTGTTCCTAGTTTAGGGGGAATATTACATGGGCCGAGGCATGATAGGGAACCGGGATTGAGGAGGGAGGCATGCCAGGATCGGGTGAGCAGCTGTGCAAAGGCACTGTAGCAGTGTGGCATAGCAGTAAGTACATCTGCAAGTTCGAATCCCGGCCCATTGCTGGCAGTGTTTGTTGACATTTCTCTACACAAAGCACTCCACTATGAGGTGGACGGATGCGTGAGCACTGGGGTGGGCTAAATTATGCAATGCATTGAAGACAGCTCGAGGGAGCGTGGTCGGGATGAGGGGGCGTAACGTGCCCGTACTGTTGTCGCACCAGATCTCACCAGAAATGCCAGGGAAGCTGGTGCAGATGAAGTGTAGTGAAGAAGTAGAGTCTGAAATCAGGTTTTGTGTTTCCTCATCGGTGGGTTGGAGGTTAGGCAGTTCAGAGAGGTCTAACAGCGAATGGATGGCGTCGACTTGTGAAAGGAAATCAGCAACTATATTGTCAACACCCTTTATTTGTCTGACATTGGTGGTGAGCTGAGATATGGAGTCCATGTATCTGAAGCGGTGAAGAAGCGGGTCAGCTGGTGGGTTTGTAATGGCTGCAGCCAGGGGTTTGTGCTCCGTTAAAACATAGAAAGGGTGTCCCTCACCGTCAGTCTTAAAATGCTTAGTCGCTTCGTAGACCGCGAGCAACTCCCTGTCAAATGTGGAATGTCTCCATTGTGAATTGGTGAGCTTGCGCAAGAAGAACTGCAGAGGCGAAGTTTGGCCGTCGATTGTCTGGCTATGGCAGTGCCCATGACAGTATAGCTCACGTCTGTGGTGACGGAAAGCTGCACATTGGGATGAGGATGCATAATGGTGCAGGCCTCGGTAAGAAGATTTTTGAGGGCAGTGAAAGAGTCAGTCATAGTAGGGGTCCATGGAATGGGCCGAGATCCAAAAGTGTTGGTGCCTGCCAAGGCGTCTGTCAGTGGAGCCTGAATCTCCACAGCCTGAGGTAGATGTCGGCGATTATAATTAACCATCCCCAGAAAGCGCCAGAGCTCTTTGAATGACGAAGGTCTGGGTAGGTATAGTATTGTTTGTACTTTCTCAGAGAGAGGTGAAATGCCCTCGGCAGAGACCCGAAAACCAAGAAAAGTGAAAGCGGGTTGATGTAGCTGAAATTTTCCTGGTTGGTCTCAATGCCTGCTGCCGTGAGAGTGTTCATAACAGTTTGCACATGTCGATTGTTGTCCTTGATGGAGGAACTGAACACACGAATCTCATCAACGTAGGCAAAGCAGAATTTTAGGTCGAATAGCAGTTCGTTGATGAAGCGTTGCCAGGTCTGGGTTTCATTTTTAAGACCAAAGGTCATGAATCGAAACTGAAACAACCTGATCGGGGAGGTGATTACTGTCTTCTCGATGTCTTCAGGTGTCATGGGAATCTGGTGGTAGGCATGTTTGCAATCAATGACAGAGAACATGCTCGCACCTGCGAGGGCACTGGTAAAGTTTGCAATGTTGGGTATGGGGTAGGCGAGGCGTGGTCATGGTGTTCGGAGCGACTCAACGGATCCGACGGGAGCTGAGGTGGTGAAGTGTCCCAGGACACAACGTGACAAGATGGCCGCCGGCTCGAAGCAGTGGCACCGTGTTCAGGAGAGCTCGTTAGAGCTCGTGAGCCGTTAGTGAGTCCATAGTGCGAGGGCGCGGCCTGTGGCAGCACGGTTGCGGGTGAAACGCTTGGCATGAGTGCACTGTTTGTGTCATCAATTGCGGTCACACGGCAGTGTGCAGGAGCCGAAGTTGCATAGTTTGAGAGTTTGAGGCGCTGTCCGTGAGGAGCGGGGTAGGAGCCATCAATTCGGGAACACATGACGCTTGTCGCGCATGCGCACTTGTGTCCGGCCAAGTGTCAAATGCTGCCGTGTTAGGTGGGTTAGGCCCTGCGGAACTGTCAGTACACGTTATGGCAGTCTTGATAGCACAGTTGCGATGGGTAGTGGGAGGTAAACACACGGAGGCTCGATTGCTGGGATTGCAAGCAGATTTGGCACACTTACTGACCTTGCTATGTCCTTGCTGTAGTGTCTGTAATTCCTTTGCTGCATCGAAGAGCTGGAGCTGTGTTTTGCGGAGCTGGAGGGAGAGCTCAAAGTTTTCCCTGTATATGCGAGCGACGTGTTCAAGCTCGAGCAGGCACTTGCACATAGTTTTTTGTAATGTCGTCGACAGAGACGAGCTTGTACTGATGAGATGAGCCCGGACTGATGTGTCACAGGGGGGAAGTCAAAAAAATATCTCAAATCATTAATTTTTTGAATAAGATGAGTTCATATTGACAGCTACACTGTTGCAGATGTAACTGATACACAAATGACTAGCAGAGTAAAGAAAATAAAAACAGTGTATTATGCTACACTACCAGCATCTTCCATTGACTACAAATTTAATTTGTTGTTTCATGACAATTCCTGTAGCCCTGTTATTATGACAGATTTTGAATAATATATATTTTACTAACAATGAAACAGTTCCTTTTCTGTTCTGTGTAATTGTCACAAAAATTTGAAGTGCCTATTGGATGACAAAAACAAACATTTTCCTTAAACCAGGCACATCTAATAAAAGAAAAATTAATGCATTCAAGCACTTCCCAGTAATTACCAGTTTTACTTATACTGAACTGGAATGGAGTAAGAAATGGTTGTGGCCATTGTTCTGCATACTATGTTGTATAGTAGGCATACTTGATCAAATTTGTAAAAAGTGTGGTAATGCAAATTGACACTGCACAAATGACTGAAGTTTAACAATACTGTTCCGCTGATAAACCTGAAATGAGCTATTGGAAGTTACACTGTCTGACAGTTTCCAAAAAATGGTTTACACTGTTCAAAAATTTTTTATCGACAGCCTGAATCACACTACTAGTTCCAGGTGGAATTCTAATTATATTAACGGTCTTTTCATCATTCTCCTAAAGACAAAGATGCCATTATGTCCCGGCCACGAGTCCAACAAAAGCAATGAATTATTTTTTGCAAATGATTTGAAAACATTTCGGACGTAACATTGAAAATGATTCTCTCCCATTTTTCCATATATTTTTCTACAAAGATTACAAGATTTTTACAAGTGAACAGTTCTTTTTTTATATTTGTACTCTTAATTCGCCTTGGTACACCTAATTACAAATATAACGTTGCAAGAACAGTTATCCACTGATACTTAACACTGTCATTGTTATATGTGAATGTGTCACAGCATTCATGGACTGCGCAAGTGACTCTGTCTTTTCTTCATCCAAAGTGATAAAGTGTGATTTGCACAAAGCCTGACTTACTGGCTTTATACAAACCTTCTTATTCACGCCAGCTATGAATTTCTATATAGCATTACTAATTAATCATGTCTCCTCTAGACGTTTACTTGAGGCAGACTTAATAATTTTGCAACTTCCTTTCCCATATAATTTTGTGAATCTGTTTAACATGGCTAAAACAGCCTAGATATTCATAATATTCATCTGACTTGTAATTCTGAGTGCCCATTCTCATAGTTCCAACCTCCATTGATTTTGTTAGGGTTTTTAGTCCTTGCAGTGAAATTGTCAGCCACTCTTCTTGTATTGCTCTTTTCAGCTCACAGCCTCAAATTGCCATCCATTGTGATAAACACGCATTGCATGTGTTCCCCAAAGGTTTTCATGGTGTTCCAACCCAGGTTAGCCACAGGCCAGGGCAAGACATTGATATCTTTATCTCCAGAGCACTTTTTTGTTGTGTAGAAATCTGCACAGATGCATTATCTTGTTGAAACATTAAACTTTCATCCCCTAAATCCTCATACATTCTAATCCATTCCTTCTCTAGCATTTCAGTGTATATATTAGAGTTCATTCTGGTGTTCATCCAAGCAATTTGTGATTTACCTTTAGTACAGAATGCTGCCCACACCACAATGCTTCCACTACCAACATTTCTGCTCATTCTTACCAGATGCTTCCTGTTCTCACATCACGTCAGTCATATTGAAATCCATCTGGATCATCTAAATTAAACTTCTTCTCATCATTGAAGATCACTTTATCCCATTCTCAATCCCATGTCATATGTTTTTCAGCATACTTCAATCTACCCTGTTTATGTTTGGTGTGACAGAGCAGGTTTCTGCAGTCATTACTTGAATGCAAGGTGTTTTAATTTGAGAAAATTTGTCATACACATCTGGCAGTTACTGGTAACTGTAAATCAATAATTGAGAAGAATAATGGTCTATGACTCTTGCTTTGTGTAGTAGTAACCATTTTGAAGCCCCAGATAATTTTGTACTGTGCCTGTATTTTCCATCCGTCCATATTGTGGACTGAATCTAATAGAATTATACATCATTCTACTGGACAGGATCACCTTCTTGGCAGTTTGACAGTTATAGATTCCCATTTTCTTTCACACACTGGTATTTGCTTTTTCATCACATGATAAAAATGTTCTGCATGGCTGTCACAATGTACACAATACACACTGGCACTAACAGTGCTGGTTTCCTATCTGTAGGAAAGGCACGCACTCACACACACACACACAAACACACACACACACACACACACACACACACACACAAACACACACACACACACACACACACACACACACACACACACCCCTAACACTGCACAGAGTTGACTGCCTTTATACTATACCGAGTTCCACCGTCTGTCACCTGAATTCTTAATATCTTGTTACATACTGTACTACTGACATTGAATGCGATACCTTTTGACTGCATTTGTCAGTATATTGGATCTCATACTATTGTATGTACACTGTGTGCAACTATTCAAATGCCAATGTTAATTTTCCCACACATATCCATGCCTGTATAGGCCTACTGATTTTCACTACTGTATGCTGGCACTCATTTGACAAACATAGAAAATAAGAACAAACCTGTAACAAGCAGCCTCCACATGAACCTCTCTCTAGATGACAACATAAATTTCAAAAATAATTACCACATGCTCACAGCTGAAGTCACACACTAGCTACATCTAACAGACTGATACCCTACTATTTGTGACTTTTTTATGCAATTGCTGCAATTAGCTTTATACTACAGATAATGTAAATGACAGTACACAATAATTATCATTATGGATCTATACATTATCTATTGTGGCAGTTCAGTATGTTTTCAGGAATACAGAATTTGCAGTTAGTCCCACTAAACATAGTGGCATGGAAGTGAAGAGGACTTCACCATGTTCCTGGGAAAGTTTTCTCTATGTGATTTGACTGCAGACTATGGCACTTGTGGTTTTAAGACAACAGAACTACCATGATGCAAGCATGTTGCCAATTCCTTCAATAGTTGTAAATTTTGAACTGTTGACTCTGAGAGGTGACCTGCTTCAGTAATCCATTGCAGACAAGGAAACAATACGATCCAACATGTCAAAGCCTGCCCTTAGATCTTTTGTACAGGAAAACCAACCAAAAGAAACACATTGACAAACATTTTACTGCTAAGACATGGCTGAAAGTATATTTTAAGGAATGTTGAAAGCTGCCAAATTCATAACTCAGTGGGTGGCTGGACAAATGTACACCCCTGGCCATAGCTGGAACAGACAGTGCATGTACATGGTGGACACATATCCTTGGTTGATGGCACATCAGCAAACAGGTAACACTTAACAATATGATTGTAATTTGTAAAGGAAATTTCAGTTTCCATTGATAGTTTCTCTAATGCAATTATTCACAATTATTATTTGTTCAAATCTGTAACTCATTTAATATCCATCTGGAAAATGATGATGTCAATAAAATAACATTACTTATTGTACCTCTCAATCATATGATTGTGATGTCTATAACAAATTACTGTTTCACAGGTGTCCAATAATTCTACAGCTGCACAGCTATACTGTGGTTCACTATTTAAAGATTCCAGTCTGCTAAGATTGTCATGTTGATCTCATTATGTCTATTAGTACCATTCAATTTACAAACCTGCTGTCTTCTTGTAAAATTATGCACACTTCAAGATGCACTCATGTAAACAGACAGCTCACCTTGAAACAGTGCAAAGATTCCTCATAATTCCCAGAAATACTTTGCGATGGAAGCTCAGTCAGCACAGCTGCATGGATAATGATTGTCGCTGCCTCACATTGAGGCCTCACTATCAGCTGCTTGCCATGTAAATTCTACATCTGACATGATCTTTCCAAGGACTGTCATTTTGCTGAACTGTGTTTTATTATTAATAGTTGGAAGACAGACATCATTTAAGGCTTGTTAAAAATCTTTGTTTTTTACTAACTTTAGATATGAAGTTTTTGGCTATAAGAAAACTAAAAACACAACTGGAATATGAAGCTAGTATGTAATGTATTGACATGAGATCTTAAGAGAAAATACAGAAAGGGAAATGTTTCAGTATTGCATTTCATTTCGTCACTTCATTTTATTCTATTTTGTACACAAATCAAATGGGAATGTACACTGAATGACTGTCTGGAACTTCTGACACCTGTTGGTACCCTGGTTTATATTTTATAGAATTAAGTGCCTTCATTCCCATGCTAATTAGCAATTTTCCACCCCAACATGTAGCTTCATGTACCCAATTACATAAATCACTTGTAGCATACACTAGTAGATGCACAGTCTTTCGCCCATTTTATCTAAAAAGCAGAACCTTTTCTTTTAAAGGAGAGGTTTTCTGTGCATGGGCAAGATATACATTGAGTGCTACTTTCAGGACAGAAGGCCATTTGGTGGTGAACTAATAAGACTATTATTACGACTAGTAACTTGCAGTTATTTCATCACATAAGAACAGTTTGTGCCAATTGTTCTGTTTCTACTAATTCATTATTTTGAGATGTTCTATAAAACGATTTCCCTTCATATTTGGCTCTACACAACACAAATGTGTGATCACAAAGGGAAGGAGAAAGGAGATGGAACCAAACGAGAACACCATTACTTTTAGCAATACTTAATACAAGCAACTAATTTAATGCATCACTACAGCGACTAACATGTAATCAAATCACATTAAATGAATTGTAATTTCAAGTGAACACAATAAAGAAATCTTAATTAACATTTTTACTCCCATAAGTAACATATTTCAGAACATATGTAGCTATATTTCCTTATAACAGTATTAGTTGTGTTACGTTTTAGCAGTAGCAAACAACCCAACACACAAAATTAGAATTTGACAGATTCAAATGCATAATTTCCCTATTGTGTAATGTAGCTCACAGTCAAATGTTAAACTGAATTTCACACACTACTGTGTATCTTCAATTACACACTTAAACAAATCACTTGTATTGTACATTAGTAGGTGCACAGTCTTTCACTTATTTTATCTAAAAATCAGAACCTATTCTTTAAAAGAAGAGCTTTTATGTGCATTAGCAAGATATATATTCACTGCTCCTTTCAGGACAGAAGATTCTTTAGTGGTGGACTAATAAAACTACCATTAAGACTAGTAATTTACAGTTATTGCATCACATAGGAACAGTTTATGTCAATTATACCATTTCTACTCATTAGTTGTATTGAGGTGTTCTATACAAAGATTTCCCTTCATACCTGGATCTACAGGATACAAATGTGTGATCACAAAGAGAAGGAAAAATGAGGATGAAACCAAACATGAACACCATTATTTTTAGCAATACTTATTACAAACAACTAATTTAATGCTTTACTACAGTGACTAACATGAAATCAAATTACATTAATTGAATTAAAACTTCAAGTGAACTCAAGAAACAATCTTAATCAATATTTTCACACATAAGCTATATGTCTAGGTACATATGTACTGCATTTACTTATGGCAGTGCCAGTAATGTTTAAATTTTAGCAGCAGAAAAATTGCAGAGACATTAATCTACACACAGAACATATAGAATTTGACAGATATGAATGCATAATTTTGATATTGTATAATGCATCTGCCAGCCAAATGCTGAATTGATATAATTGTGTGATTTCCTTGAGAGCAATAATATCTACAGTTTGTCATGTTGAGGACTGGAGATACTAAAAGCTCTGTAGCATAATATCACTATTTTCAATAAGATAAATAGCACTTGGACAGCAGATTGCAGTACACTGACAGCAATGATAATGAAAAACACCTGGAACTTCATTGTTTCACTTTTTGTACTTATTTGTGTTACAAATATTTCAATAGTAGGCAAAAATAATATTAGGATGAAAAACTTTAATCATAAATAAGGCTCTGAACAGTAATATTGCCATTCCAAGGTGAATAACTTATATTTCTGATGTCAACAAGTACAGCAACAACCTGCAACAAAAAGGTTATATTTCAATCACTCATCAACTCTAAAGTCAATGGAGATGAACTATAGATTGGACAAGAAATAAGCAATGGTCTTATTCAATTAAACACTGTGGAATTCACTGACAAATTATGAAATAAATCAAACTTATTTGAGTGACACAAATCCAAGACATTAAAAAAATTAGGCAACCTGTTACAAGTTCTCCACAGATTAACGTCTCACAGGGTAATATTCTGAGGTTGTTCACCACTTAGGAAGATGAAGAGAGAGGAGAGAGAAAGAGAGACAGAGAGTGTTTAATTTGTCATAAATAATCCATAAATGGCCTTTACAACAAACATAGATCTCAGCCACAATTGGGCACTGAAAGAAATTTAATCACAACAACTGAAAATTTGTGCTGAACCAAGACTCAAATTTGGATATCCTGCTTTAGGCAAGTGCTTGCCTTAACCACCTTGGCCATCAGGAGACACTTGTCCTGCAACCCAAATTCTCACCTTGTTGTGCACTATACATGTAGTGATGTCCAACAGAAGAGAAACCACAAATATAATAATACATATACATTGAAGCACCAAAGAAAGTGGTATAAGCATCCCTACTAAAATATAGAGATATGTAAACAGGCAAAATATGGCATTGTGGTTGGCAATGCCTATACAAGACAATGAGTGTCTGGCACAGTTGTCAGGACAATTACTGCTGCTACAACGGCAGGTTATCAAGATTTAAGTGAGTTTGAACATGGTGTTATAGTTGACACAAGAGCGATGGGTCACGGCATCTTTGAGATAGCAATGAAATGGAAATTTTCCTGTATGATTATTTCATAAGTGTGCTATGAATCTCAGGAAGCTGGTAGAATATCAAATCTCCACACTGTTGCGGACAAAAAAAAAAAAAAAAAAGAAAAAAAGGAAAAGAACTCCTGCAAGAATGGGACCAACAATGACTGAAGAGAATTGTTCAACGTGGCAGAAGTGCAACCCTTCCATAAATTGCTGCAGATTTCAATGCTGGACTATCAGTAATTGTCAGCATGTGAACCATTCAGCAAAACATCATCTATATGGGCTTTCAGAGCCAAAGGCCAACTATTGTACCCTTGATGACTGCACGACACAAAGCTTTATGCCTTGCCTGGCATGACAGCAAACATCTTCCCTAGTCAGACAATTCTCGTTTCAAATTGTACCAAGTGGATGGATGTGTACAGGTATGGAGACAACCTCATGAATCCATGTACCATGCATGTCAACAGGGGACTGTTCAAGCTGACCTGAGTGCACATCATCTCTAAACTCTTGTGGGAATCAGATAAATCTGTGAGCAACTGGAATAATGGGCAGTGGGAGCTAAATGTTAAGTGTGCAACAAGTTGAGATTTTGGGTTGGGGGATGTGCTTCCACATGGTCAAGGTGCTGGTGTGAAGTGGAAAATCGAGTTTGAGTCCTCATCAGGCACAAATTTTTCATTTTTCGCCATTGATACAGATGTGTGACAGTACAGACACCACAAATATAATAATATATATGTGCCTTGACAGTAATGATAAGTTCAGTGTGAATACATAAATGATGTGGTGGACATGGTAAGCAGCAGTCTGCAGCTGTTTGCTGATGATGCTGTGGTGTGTAGGAAGCTGTTATCATTGAGTGACTGCAGAAGGATACAAGATGACTCAGACAAAATTTCTAGTTGGTATGGTGAATGACAGTTAGCTCTAAATGTACAGGGTGGCACAGATAAAAGCAGCCTGTGTAAGTGTATAGGATATGCAGTGAAATGACATAAACGAAGAACTGAAATGGACTTACCATTTATTTACAATGAAAAGTACAGTGAAAAATACATTTATAGAAGTTGTTGAAAGTGACCCACTGCAACATCTTGAACTTGTTCCAGGGATACCTTGGGTGTGTGGCATGTTGCCTCATCTTGTTGGAAGAAACAGTATGATCTTCCACATTAAGTGAGTTGAACACAAGATGAATCAAAAATATCCGTATATGGAACCACGTTGAGGTTAGAGCCAAAAAATATCAGTCTGATGATGCCGGAACGTTCTGGCATTAGATAAAACACTGATATTTTTAATCATGTGGATTCATAGAACACAAAGTACTGCCCAATGAAGAGTCCTAATGTTGTGCATCAGCAACCATGCTACACACAACGTTAGGACTCTTCATTGGGCAGTACTTCATGTTCTATGAATTCTCATGACCAGAAAAATAAAACCATGCTTCATCACTTATGATATAATGGAAAAGGTCTAACAAACCATTGTTGATGTTATTCAAAAGCCACTTCCAGTAATTTACAAATTTCTGTCATCTTCCTGTAATTTCTGCATAACTGTCACACAATATGACTTCATATTAAACTTTCCAATATCCACTAGCAACTCCTCCCACTTTCATGCACCCATTGGCCAATTTATGTGTAGACCTCTTTGGACTCTGATTAATTCTTTGGCAAATGTCTGCAATAACTTCTATAGTGTGAACTGAAGTAATTCTTTGTCATTATATATTTTGCACAGATCCATAGTGTGCCCACTTTTGTACAGCCTCTGTATTGCTCTCTTTGCTTGTGGTCATCTATCTGGATACTTGAGTTTGAAAATTTCATGAGCTTCCTTAACTGAACCTGTTTTCACACATACTACCACAATTTCAATTCTTTCTTCTATGGAGAATCTCATTTCATAGAGCAAAAAGAGGAACGTCTAACTTCACTGATGGAATAAACTGAAATGCTGACAGAAGAATGCTAAAAATTGGTTACTGTGTAAAACTGGCCATTGCTGCAGCCGTTTACTCTGTTTCAGAAGTTGAAATATTGCATTCACATTCAAATGGGAGGCGCGCTACTTTTTATTACACAACCCTGTAGAAAACTGTTAAATATGCAGATGAGTAAGAAAAGCGAACCCACAATGTTTGACTACAGTATTAGTCGTGTGCTGCTTGAGACAGTCACATTGATTAAATGTCTAGGCATAACATTACGCAGCAATATGAGATGGAATGAGCATCTAAGGGCTGTAGTGGGGAAGGCAAATGATTGACTTTGGTTTATTTGGAGAATTTTAGGACAGTGTGGTTCATCTGAAAAGGAGACCATGTACAGACCACTAGTGGGACCCATTTTTGAGTCCTGCTTGAGTGTTTGGAATCCCCACCACATTGGTTTGAAAGAAGAGATAAAGAAATCCAGTAGATTCAAGCAACACGCAAGTGTTACAGAGTAGGTTCAAACAACATGCAGGTGTCACAGAGATACTTTGGGAACTCAAATGGAAATGACTGGGAGAAAGCTCTTTGTGAAGGTGACAAACAACAATGTATGGAGTTCTGTAATTTTGTTCTTGGCAAGAGGAGGATAACAGTGTTCTTTCATGCTTAGTGTTTAGTGATGAGTCAACATTCCATTTAAATGGAAAGGTGAACTGTCATAATGTGAGAATATGGGGTACAGAACAACAACATGATATTGTTCAACATGAGAGGGACTCTTCAAAATTTAACGTGTGTTGTTCAGTTTCACAGGAAAAGGTGTATAGTCCATTTTTCTTTGCTGAGAACACTGTTACAGGATGCACATATCTCGACATGCTTGACAACTTTCTTTTCTCACAGTTGGAGACTGATTCAAACAACTTCATTTACCAATGGGCTGGAACACCGCCACACTGGCATCTGGAAGTGTGGGGGTTTCTGAACTCAAAGGATTGCTGAATGGCGGACCAGTCACATTGGACCAAATGATTCAGCCTTTCATTACTGGCTTCCAAGGTCACTGGACCTGACTGTATGTGATTATTTCTTGCAGGGGTTCATAAAAGACTCTGTTCATGTACCTACATTATCAACAACAATAAATGAATTGAGACATCACATAACAGCAGCGGTGGAAGCTGTAACTCAAGACATGATTGCTTCAGTGTGGGAACAATCTGAATACTGCACTGACATATGCCATGCACCTCAAGGGAGGCATATTGAACACCTATGAAAAGGTATGAAAAAAAATTTTTGAGTTTCCCATTCATCAAAAAACAAAACTCATCGTGTATGTTTATTAATTTCTGAAATATAGATGTGCCAAATCAGACGATTCTTTTTTATACATCTTGTATAAGCAGTGTCACCATTTGAAAATTTTGTTCTTATTTGGAAACCTCCCACAACAATTTGCAAGATAATGCAACATGAATGCTACCCTAGGCACATCACATGTTGAACAGGTTTGGAGTCACATGAATATATCACTTTATGGGGAAAAATTAACCAGTCTGATGATTAAAAATCACAGGGAGATCACTGATTACTACATAGCTGATGGAGATGGTGACCACTTATCTGGTTAGACTCACCAGCACCTTACATTACTACACTCATGTTCATAATTTAAGGATAATTGAAGAATGTGTTGCCACACAACGTGGTAGTGCATTAAACTGGCGCTAATAGCATAGGCACATAGGGAACACACATGACACAGATCTGTAAGTCCACAGTATTGGTGATAAGTTGAGTAAACCATCCTTAAACAAATGTGCTACGCTGGCTGGTGTGGCTGAGCGGTTCTAGGCGCTTCAGTCTGGAACCGCGCGACCGCTATGGTCACAAGTTCAAATCCTGCCTCGTGCATGAATGTGTGTGATGTCCTTAGGTTATTCAGGTTCAAGTAGTTTTAACTTCTAGTGGATTGATGACCTCAGATGTTAAGTCCCATTGTGCTCAGAGCCCTTTGAACCATTTGAACATGTGCTACAAAACGCCACTGTTTCCTGTGCATGTACCCCGACATCAATATGGGATATGATCACAATGGGCACATGTGCACAGGCCACGTGCGATGACTGCAGGTCAAATGCACCACATGGTCATACCGCAAGGTGATTTAAACCCACAAACCAGCCACTAGAGCATTGTTTCACCATGTATCAGAATTATCCTTAATTTATGACCATGAGTGTGCTTACATTTGAGATGTATTGGGTGGATGCCAAAATTGTTAAGCAGTAGATGGGAGTGCTGGTAGATCCAAACAGTATTCAATGCTTTAGCCTACTCACTCCACTCACAGTGATTCTGAGAAGAAATGTAAAAATTAATACAGTACATTCTTCCTGTAAATATGTTAAATGTTAATGTTGATTTCTGTTTGGAAGCTCCACTCTTCTGCTGGTGTTTGCCACTGATTATCAGTGATAACTGGTAGTGTAAAGGCTATGTTTTTGGAAAGTACCCCACTAATCGGAAGTTTGAGGTAATTAGTGAATTTTTAAGCTTCTTTTGAATACCGACAAATTTGCAATAGATTACTATAAACAACTTGAAATGTTCTATTCAATTATATATAGAAGCATTTCTTGTTTCGAGTCATAAGTTTGGCAAAAGGTCTGTGTCGAAGAAGCTGAGTTTCGTAGATCTTTCCTTTAAGTAACATATAATCAGTTTTTCATGTTCTGCACATTTAAATAAAACATCAGAAGAAACTTAATCTATGAGGAGGTAAGGTTATGTATTATAGTTTCATTCTTACAAGTTAAATACGGTAAAAACCCAAAAACATACCATCAAACTTGTATGGCCATTAAAAGATCCAAATCTGGTCTTGGTTCCCTGTTACAGCCATGCTTGTGGCTTAAAAATTTATACAAAACATCCATAATAAAGATTTTTCTACATTCTAATTAGGCTAATTTTATTTATGTAGGTTTATTTTAAATTTTTCTGGTACTTCCTATATCAAGATGAACCTAATTGACAATCTTGTCTGAGCATCTCATATTAATTTATCTGTACCTGTAGCATAGTAAAACATGCAACATTAATTACGAAAATATAACCTTTTTAAACGCAAGGTTTGTGGATCATCAAAAGAATAATAGGTTTTTCAGCAAAGTTAAAAATGTGCTGGAGGCAATTGCTCAGGTAATAAAGGCTGCTACTGCAAGTAAATTTTACAATGCTCAAAGAACATTAATATCTTATCTCCACAAGAACCTTGTGAGCACTGTGTCCACCTTCTAACTTATGGGAAAGAAAGAAAAAAAAAAGAAAAGAAAAAACTTTTTTTCTGGACTGTTCCAACAAGGAGTTAGGCTGTTCTTCAGAGGCACAAAGTTTTCTTACAAAAAGATGCTGGATGTGTAGTTAGAAGTTTCATAACAGCATAACAGAGAAGAAAAATAAAAAATTTGTTCCAGGAAGTATCTAAAACTCTGATTAATAAGGATATGTTGAATGACCTTAACAGAGTTTTTAATATGAGTGAAACCCCCTTTTTCTGGCTCTTAAAGGGGAACTGGCTGTAGGTTCTTTTCTTTGCCAATTTTTACAACACTTCTTGTTAATTGCTTTTCTGTTCCACTCAATTGCTGTAGCTTTTATATAGATTATGCATGTTTATTTTCTTATGTACTTGTATAAAGCCATGCGGGATTAGCCGAGCGGTCTAAGGCACTGCAGTCAAGGACTGTGCGGCTGGTCCTGGCAGAGGTTCAAGTCCTCCCTCAGGCATGGGTGTGTGTGTTTGTCCTTAGGATAATTTAGGTTAAGTAGTGTGTAATCTTAGGGACTGATGATCTTAGCAGTTAAGTCCCACAAGATTTCACACAAATTTTTTGCGTAAAGTCCTATTTTTATAATAATACACAGTGGCCAAAAGTGGGTAAATAACATGCCATAGCTAGAGTTAATGTGGACAAAATTGAGCAAATATGCCATTTCATATTTAATATTGTTTTGCTTTTGTAATAAAACTGAGAGCATCTTTTCCTGCATACTTGTAAAGATTGGAAACAATAGATACGATATTTTAAGTGATCTTTTAAACCTTTTTCATATAATAAACATATACCCCATCTTGAATTTTCCTTAAAATGGCCATAAGTGGTGTTTCGATCCTAATTGTTGGAGGTGTTGCAACTTACAGAGACACCAGAACTCATCAAAGTAATGTTGAAAGCTCCAAGAACAGCATACAAGTGAGAGTCATTTATTTCTTCAGAAATCATCACAGTAATGCCTCTGTTGTGGTAACAGTAAAAGGATGAGGTGACAGTTGAGAAATCTGTCTAACAGGCACAGTTATTGTAATAAACAGCCACTCTATGGTCATACGGTATAGCAAGTAGATCTACAGCCACTAGTAGTTTTTGCACTATATTAATTTATTATACCGCTGAACTTATAAAAGGATAAATATCATGAATAGTTTCTCCCCTACATTTGTAACCCCAGTTATTACTGGAGCCTAGTTATTATCATTTTCATTTTATTCAGTTTGTAGAAAAATAACATTGTCAAACATAAAATGGTACACATATGGCACTAAGAACGTTTTTTACCTTGTAGAACTGCGTCAAGAAAAAACAGCATGTTCACTGTATTGTCTTGAACAAAGGACCAGTCATAACTGTATACAGAAAAAAAATGTAGAAATTAAGCAGAACTAATTTTCTCACGGAATATGTTGTCGTTACTCATTACAGTTCAAATCTGATTTAGGAAGCTAGTACAAGAGACCTCATTAGTCCTGCTCGTTGGAAAATGGTATTTCGTAATGAGGAGCTGCTTGCATTAACCAGACCTGAGTGACAGGAGTAGTAAAACTTAGGCTATAAACCAACAATATTGATAACTTTTTTTTTTAGATATCAGTTAGCGGATTTTTAAGTGCAACGGACGAAGGCAAATTAGGGAACGGTAACATGAGGAAATACGGTACCGGGAATGCTCCTTTTGCTCTTCGTTTGAAGTCTGTCTGAATCCTTACGATCTTTAATATTTTAGATGACATCTACATCTGCAAAATGTGCTCCTCTGGCTGGAGTGCATCCATTTATATAGTTTTAAACACTTACCTCGGAAATGAGGAAGACTGCATCACTCACTTTTCTCCTTTTGGTC
Organism: Schistocerca piceifrons; assembly: GCF_021461385.2. Lineage (NCBI taxonomy): Eukaryota > Metazoa > Arthropoda > Insecta > Orthoptera > Acrididae > Schistocerca > Schistocerca piceifrons. Next base: position 808,849,518 of record NC_060149.1, read on the forward strand.
ATTGACAGAATCTTTCATCTCAACCAGTAAGTCATTCATCTCGTGAAGATACCAATAAAGTTTTAACACTTTATAGTACAGGTATAGGAGGCCAGAAATGGAGCCCAACACCATAAGAAATGCGATAATTTCTAAGATCATCTTTCCTTTAGTTACAACTCAACACAATAACCGCCTAATAATATTGCGAAGTGCTCCGTCGGCGGTTGAATTTGAGTACGGAAACAATTGATAGCAATGTTGGTCACCGTCACTGCAACTCAGAGATGTTAAAACTGATGATACGTGAATAGTGGACTTGAATGTAACACCATTTGCCTATGGCCGCTCCATTGTCACTACTGATGTCAGATAAAACTTGCAGCTAGTTCCTGTAGTGATATAATAAGACGCTGAGCGTGAACGCAGTTCCGTACGGTACGGAAGCTGTGCATATCAGTTTCATGAAGTTTCTTCTGGTGCCAAAGTCCCCATCCATAGTCGCACCGTATCAATGGCAAAAAATGTCAGTAATCGTTAGCAATGAAGAAAGAAGAAATACCATGTGTCGTATAGAGGTTATTAGTTACTGGTTTAGTTCTTAATGCAACAATGGAATACCTAAATTTTACGCCGTAATCTTCAAATGAGATGTCCTAAGCACTGTTTAAAGTGGAAGGCTATAGTTATTCTAAGGGTTGCATAAGCTATGTAGATAAACTTGTTAACCAGCTGATCTTTATCAGTCCAAACGACATGACAATGTTCCTTCAGCCCACAACTCAGTAACGTTAATGATTTATTTTGAACTTCACTGCATATATAAAAATGAGACAACAATGGTATCTATTTATTACAAGAAAAGAAAACTGTACACGTTACACATTGCCTGTCGTTCTTTTCTATTGCTCTGACGGTAGTCATTGAAAGATTTATCAGTGACAAGAACTGTCTATCTGTGTCTAATTTTAACTGAGAAACTAGAATCAGACTACATGTATTAGCCATGTCGTAATATTCAGGTACTATTAAACTAGAAACGTTCGTTCTGACTTAATGCCATATTTCCCTGATGGAATGGATATTAGACTGTTTATATTAATCTAACACAGTGGTGTATTACAGTGATGAGGGAAAAAATCAGTTGGATGCGCCATTCATATGGGAAGCTCAGAATACTCGTGGCAGTCGTAACTAACGGGGATACAAAAACAGTCGGTATTTATCAAATACAACAACAGTAATCCAACTAATGGGTCCTTTGCCAAATATTTTGAGCTTTCCTTTCGTCAAACCATAAAAAAGTTTGATAAGTGTTTTGGGGTCGACCTAGTATTCGCCATGACATTTTGGTTTGAGTCCGCAGTTCATTGATAGCTACGCCTGGTTAGATGAGTAGGACTATTTACATGTGACATTATCTCAGATGTTCCAACCCTGTGATATGTTTGTCCAAGAGCCAGGCAAGGCGACAGTGTCACCTGCTGTACAGAAAAGAAGTCTCAATTCTGATAAAGAAGTGGTGGGACTGTGTTGTGTTGAAATGTGGATCAGAAGGTTGTTTGCACTCTACACCTCCAAGTACTGAGCTTATAGCAGTACCGAGAGTGTCTATGGAGCCTAGGGACATGGCACCTCCATATCTCCGCCAAGTCTGATGTTCCAAAGTAGATGCAGAAACATGGCAGCCATTAATGCGCATTTGGTCCTCATTATAGAACAAGATAAGCCATATGAGTCTGACGAATCGCCATGTTCCCAACTTTTCACTACTGACTGCATTTATGCTATCACGAATAATGTGCATTTTGTGCATTCACATCGTTTAATGGTTCAAAATGGTTCAAATGGCTCTGAGCACTATGGGACTTAACATCTCAGGTCATCAGTCCCCTAGGACTTAGAACTACTTAAACCTAACTAACCTAAGGACATCACACACATCCATGCCCGAGGCAGGATTCGAACGTGCGACTGTAGCGGTCGCGCGGTTCCAGACTGAAGCGCCTAGAACCGCTCGGCCACCAACGGCCGGTCCATCGTGTAATGTTGTCTATAAGTAGCTGTAAAGGACGAGTTAAAAATGGTTCTTACACTAACCCACGCTTTCTTTACATCAGAAAGGGAATTGTACCTTCTCACAGGGTTACCGAGCATGTCCGTCGGACAGCTAAATCTTATGCAGTTTTCTCGTCAGCCAGCCGTAATATTAAAAGTAAAGAACTGTGGACGTGGATAGAAGTAGCTGGTAGGGAGTAAGTAGAAGCATATCCAAGAGCCATTTCAGTTGCCCCTGATTCGACACAGTGATGTGCAGATTATCTCATTTTAGATCATAACGGTATATGATGCCAGCGACTGGATGATAGAAGAACGCATCATAGCATTGTTAAGGTTCACAATGTAGGCCTACACCATCGTTTGTTGAAATTGCAACTGCAAAATGAATATACGTGACTGAAAAACCTTTAACCCAATGACTAGGTGCATGTTGTTGTTGTGGTCTTCAGTCCTGAGACTGGTTTAATGCAGCTCTCCATGCTACTCTAGCCTGTGCAAGCTTCTTCGTCTCCCAGTACGTACTGCAACCTACAACCTTCTGAATCTGCTTAGTGTATCCATCTCTTGGTCTCTATCTACGATTTTTACCCTCCACGCTGCCCTCCAGTACTAAATTGGTGATACCTTGATGCCTCAGAACATGTCTTACCAACCGATCCCTTCTTCTAGTCAAGTTGTGCCACAAACTCCTCTTCTCCCCAATTCTATTCAATATCTCCTATTTAGTTATGTGATCTACCCATCTAATCTTCAGCACTTTCTGTAGCACCACATTTCGAAAGCTTCTATTCTCTTCTTGTCCAAACTATTTATCGTTCACGTTTCACTTCCATACATGGCTACACTCCATACAAATACTTTCAGAAACGACTTCCTTACACTTAAATCTACACTCGATGTTAACAACTTACTCTTCTTCAGAAACGCTTTCCTTGCCACTGCCAGTCTACATTTTATATCCTCTCTACTTCGGCCATCATCAGTTATTTTGCTCCCCAAATAGCAAAACACATTTACTACTTTAAGTGTCTCATTTTCTAATCTAATTCGCTCAGCATCACCTGCTTTAATTCGACTACATTACATTATTCTCGTTTTGCTTATGTTGATGTTTCTTCTTATATCCTCTTTTCAAGACACTGTCCATTCGGTTCAACTGCTTTTCCAGGTCCTTTGCTGTCTCTTTTATTTCTTCTCCATGGATTTTAATACCTACTTCGAATTTTTCTTTTGTTTCCTTTACTGCTTGCTCAATATACTGATTGAATAACATCGGGGATAGGCTACAACCCTTCTCACTCCCTTCCCAACCACTGCTTCCATTTTCATGGCCCTCGACTCCTATAACTGCCATCTGGTTTCTGTGCAAATTGTAAATAGCCTTTCGCTCCCTGTATTTTACCCCTGATACCTTCAGAATTTGAAAGAGAGTATTCCAGCCAACATTGTCAAAAGCTTTCTCTGAATCTACAAAAGCTACAAGCGTTGGTTTGCCTTTCCTTAATTTATCTTCTAATATAAGTCATAGGGTCAGTATTGCCTCACGTGTTCCAACATTTCTACGGAATCCAAACTGATCTTCACCGGGGTCAGCTTCTTCCAGTTTTTACATTCGTCTGCAAAGAATTCTTTTTAGCGTTTTGCAACTGTGACTTATTAAACTGATAGTTCGGTAATTTTCACATCTGTCCAAACCTGCTTTCTTTGGAATTGGAATTATTATCTTCTTCTTGAAGTCTGAGGGTATTTCGTCTGTCTCATACATCTTGCTCACCAGATGGTAGAGTTTTGTCAGGGCTGTCTCTCCCTAGGCTATCAATAGTTCTAATGGATTGTTGCCTACTTCCGGGGCCTAGTTTCAACTTAGGTCTTTCAGTGCTCTGTCAAACTGTTCACACAGTATCATATCTCCCATTTCATCTTCAGCTACATGCTCTTCCATTTCCATAATATTGTCCTCAAGTATATCGCTCGTACATAGTCCCTCTATAAACTTCTTACACCTTTCTGCTTTCCCTTCTTTGCTTAGAACTGGGTTTCCATCTGAGCTCTTGATATTCATACAAGTGGTTCTCTTTTCTCCAAAGGTCTCTTAAATTTCCCTGTAGGCAGTATCTATCTTACCGCTAGTGATATATGCCTCTACATCCTCGCATTTGTCCTCTAGCCATCCCTGCTTAGCCGTTTTGCACTTCCTGTCGATCTCATTTTTGAGACGTTTGTATTCCTTTTGGCCTGCTTCATTTACTTCATTTTTATATCTTCTCCTTTCATCAATTAAATTCAATATTTCTTATGTTATTCAAGGATATCTATTAGCCCTCGTCTTTTTCCCTACTTGATCCTCTGCTGCTATTTCATCTCTCAAAGCCACCCATTCTTCTTCTACCGTATTTCTTTCCCCCATCCTTGTCAATCGTTCCCTAATGATCTCCCTGAAACTCTCTACAACCTTTGGATCTGTCAGTTTATCCAGGCCCCATCTCCTTAAATTCCCACTTTTTGCAGTCTCTTCAGTTTTAATCTACAGTTCATAACCAATAAATTATGGTCAGAGTCCGCGTCTGCCCCCTGAAATTTCTTACAATTAAAAACCTGGTTCCTAAATCTCTGTCTTACCATTATATAATCTATCTGAAACCTTCCAGTATCTCCAGGCCTCTTCCATTTAAACAACCTTCTTTCATGATTCTTAAACCAAGTGTTTGCTATGATTAAGTTGTGCTCTGCTCTGCGCAAAATTCTAGCAGGCGGCTTCCTCTTTCACTCCTTACCCCCATTCCATATTCACCTACTACGTTTCCATTTCTTCCTTTTCCTACTATAGAATTCCAGTCACCCACGACTATTAAATTTTCGTCTCCATTCACGATCTGAATAATTTATTTTATCTCATCATACATTTCATCAATCTCTTCATCATCTGCGGAGCTGGTTACCATAAAAACTTGTACTACTGTGTTAGGCGTGGCCTTCGTGCCTGTCTTGGCCACAATAATGCGTTCACTATGCTGTTTGTAGTAGCTCACCCGTGCTCTTATTTTTTTATTCATTATTAAACCTACTCCTGCATTACCCCTATTTGATTTTGTATTTATAACCCTGTAGTGGCCTGACCAGAAGTCTTGTACCTCCTGCCATCGAACTTCACTAATTCCCACTAAATCTAACTTTAACCTATCCATTTCACTTTTTAAATTTTCTACCCTACCTGCCCGATTAAGGGATTTGACATTCCACGCTCCGATCCGTAGAACGCCAGTTTGGTTTCTCCTGATAACGACGTCCTCCTGAGTAGTCCCTGCCCGTAGATCCGAATGGGGCTTTCAGCTGTTCGCAGTACCAGCACAGCAAGGCCGGTTGGTTAGTGTTATAAGATCAGATCAGTCAATCATCCAGACTTTTGCCCCTACAACTATTGAAAAGGCTGCTGCCCCTCTTCAGGAACAACACGTTTGTCTGGCCTCTCAACAGATGCCCCTCCGTAGTGGTTGCACCTACGGTACGGCTATCTGTACCGCTGAGGCAGGCAAGGCTCCCCACCAATGGCAAGGTCCATGGTTCATAGGGGAGGGGTGCGGGGACTAGGTGCATAATAACATGTAAATGATTACGACTGAATTTCTGTGTGAACCTCTAAATTCTGGAGAACGTCGTTTCAGATCCCTGTTCGGCCATTCAGATTTAGGTTTTTTCGTGATTTCCGTAAATCTCTTGAGACCAAATTTGACTGTCTTCCTGTGTGCTGTGCGATTGTGCCCAGTGAGTTAATGTATATACAGTAGCTTGTGATTTTGATTATGATAATATTTAACAGCATCACCTTCAGCACCTTCTAAAGGACACTAGAGAAAGTTTTTTTTCTTGTTTTATCTTTCGTACATTGTAATTTCAGCAGAGTAGATTTGCGCCTCCCTTATCGCGGCGATCGGAAGTTAGAGCTCTTTCTGCGGCGTGCTTGCTGTTTATTACTTAGTCTCTGAGACTGATTTGGTTAGTACAGTTTTTACTGATTTTAAGTAGTTGTACGTAAGTACGTAATTGAAAATGGATAGCGACTGTGCTTGTTGTATTCAGAAAGTTAATTGGACAGTAGGTCCTTAATAGAAGGTACAATTCACCTAAAGATAAAACTCCTTATTGTTCTGCGCAATAACGAGATAAATGACTACCATCACATAATATACTATAATGGTATCACTGGTTGTTTTACTTAAGGAGCATCTGATAACCACACACATTCCGATTCTCACGCAGGAAGCGGTATATTGCCTACTGGAGAGCACAGTTTTTCCGGCTTTGCTAACGAATAGGTGTGGAGTGACCTACGAGTTGAGGTCGCTGCTCCACACTCCAACAATGCACAGAAGAAAATACAATTAACTGACTCGAAATAAGAACTGTGTGCTGGACTGAAATGGAATCGAACTTTTTGTCCGTAACTTGTTTCCGTTGTGGCTGGATGGTGGTGGGTTGGCTGGTGTTGCGAGGTGGCAGCTGTATGTAGGGGCGCAGCTACCGATCTACTTCCAGGTAGGCTGCACTGCTCCCCATAACGTTGCGGTAATGGCGGCTGCGATGTGCCAGGTGTTCGACAACCTGTGGTTGTTTGTATTACTGCGGCGTCTTCTGAACTTAAGTAGGCTGGGTTGCACCGGTCGACGAATACTACTGTGTCTACCAGCCCGACGGCTAGCCGCGTGGTGTAACGCGCTGCTTCCCGAGCGGGAAGGCGTGCCGGTCCCCAGCACGAATCCGCCTGGCGGATTAGTGTCAAGGTCCGGTGTGTCAGTCAGCCTGTGGATGGATTTAAGGCGGTTTTCCATATACCTCGGCGAATGTGGGCTGGTACCCCTTATTCTAGATCCCCAGTTTAATACACAATACACTGTGTCTACCCCTTTAATGCGGAGAGTGAGCGTCTTATCATTTCATCCTGCAACTGTGTAAAGGCATTGATAGGACGGCTCCAGTGTGCTGCACCGTGGGCCGCGTTGGGTTTTCTGTGCCATGTAGCTCCACTCGGTTGCACGGCCTCCATTTGCCTTCAGATTTTGGAGAGGAAATCTTGAGTAGAGTACAAAGGGGTCGGTTGTATTTTGAAAAACTCTCCTGGTACAGGCAAAGGTTCTCAATACACCAGTTTACCTGGGAGGGTGGAGGGGGGAGATGTGGCTGATTGTCTTCCTTTAATGCATTGCACAATCCCAACAGCACTACTGGAAGGGTGTCAATCCACGAATCCGTCATATGGTATGTTATAAAGGCTTTCAAGGAACGGTATATGAACTCCACAATGCAGTTTCGCAGCTGTGTGATACAGTGAAGTTCTTGTCCCGTACAGCTGGGTCACTGCACAGGATATTTCTGTATCCCACTGCCAATCCTGGTCGACAGTCTCTTGCTGGGGACAGCAATAATGTGAAATCCATCTGCAGCCAATAATGTGAAATCCATCTTCAGCTGAACATATGTATCGCAGTTGGTACTTCCAGTGGAATATCTCCACCCAACTGGTGTATCTTCGATCATCGCGAGGCAGTATCGGCAGTTACGTGCGACTGGGACTGGTCCTACAAAGCCCAAGTATACATGTAAGAATCGTGTCTCTCGGATGTTAGTTCTTTGAGAATGAGACTCGGAGGTTGTAATGTCCATTTGCATTCTGCTGTAGCGCGTCACTGATAGTGCTGAATGAGGTGCCTGTCAAAATCGCTGGCGGGGAATTGGCAATTGGATGTGCAATGAGCATGACTTGCATGAGGCTTGTTTGGTAGGCTTCAGATGGTGCTTGCATTCATCAGTTCAAGTAACAGGTGAGGTACCATGTACTTTGGAGCCAGTGAGAATGGCATAATGGCATGGAGTGGCGTTTGGGCCTCAGCAGCTTGGGGCAAAAATTGTCAGGGCAACTTTATCTTGCAGGTACCGACGCACTTTGTGAACAGTTTTGTGACCAGGGAGGATTTAAGTGTGGCTTACGTACCAGTTGCGGTAACTCAGAATACCAGAAATTTCACTGCATTACCACCGATGGTGCAAGCACCCAGATTGATGCGGATTCTGTAGTCATCAAAACTTGGGAAAAGTTTCATATTTTCCTGCCGATGACGATGTCTGTGTATGCAAACCAGAAGCCTAGTCCCCACAAATTCTCATCGATAAAGTGTTAGAAAGTCTGTGCTGTATTCCATAGGCCATATGACATTTACGGGAATGGATGTAGTAACTGACGTTTTATGGGCAGTCTTTGTTGCCACAGATGGGTTTTAATAAGTTGGTACTCAAAATCTATGATGTGGTGCACAGGTTAGAGGTCGGCAGTTGTCCAAGCGTTAAGTCCTGTGTAGGCGGCACAGGGGCGTCAGCTGTTCGGTTTCTTTGGTACCAGATGAAAGGGAGAAGCCCAGTTGCAGTCTGATAGTCATGCCGAGCCTGCCTGGATCATTGTGTCGAATCCTGCTTTTGTGATGAGGAGTTTGTTGCGAGCCAGTCGTTTAGACCGCGAGAAAACAGGAGGCCCCTCGCGTTGTCCTGATGTGATGCACTGTTGAGTGGTGTGGCGGTGGGTGGCGCGTCGTGGAAGGGGGGGGGGGGGTTGTGTGTTTGGGAGGGAGGGCAATGACTCGTCGTTGGCGGGTCGCGTAACTGATGCAACTTTCAATTACGTGACCAGGTCCAAAACAGACATGTTCCTCACATCATGGTTGAAGTCACAGGAAGACAGGTAAAACACCCTGATGGTAGTGTGGGTCACATCTGCAATTACAAATCGCCACTCGAAATACTTCTATAGATCGATATTCAAATTTAATGTCACGAACCCATATGTAGGTATGAGTGAACCATTTGTGCGTGACCACGTTAGCTACAGCAGGCACCTGAGAAACACACATATATCTGTGACTGTAACCACCAGAAACTGCATCTTAGTGGTTCTATCTGTTATCAATAATACACGTTGCGATAGTTGCCTGGGCCGATGTTGCTGGCAGAATTGCCCGCCAGGCGAGTGAGGCTACAGTTCGCTTTTCCTAGCCAGGAAAGCGGCGATTGCACCTCTGTGTTCTGTCGCCAAAACGACAGAGGAAAAAGCACTCATTCCAGTCTGGCGAGAGTGAGGTGCGCACGCTGTGTTGTTCATGTGATGGCGTGCTATCTTGTAACTGCCGGCTGCCGAGTCAGTCTGTCTCTGGCGGGCGTTGCAATAAACACCTGAGGAATAGCGGCCCCGGATACCTTGTCCGTGACCTCTGTCAACTTGCAGAACTTCACCTCTTGAGTTACAGAGAGAAAGTTTGATACTTTACTTTCCGTGCCCAGGAGAAGGACATCACACTTTTCCTCTCCAGAATTCCACAATCTTTGTGTGATCTACTGTGGCATTTCAAACATATTTCTGAGTACAGGCTGCGTCTGTGTCTTAGCATAATAGTAGATGCTCCGCAGCTCTATATAACGTCTTCCTCATTCCACATGAGATCAAATTTTTTCCTTTCTGTGAGACTCCTGTTCTTGATCTATTATGGGTTCTCCAAGTAATTTAGAGTAGGTGGTGAGCACAACTCATTTATTCATTTCGAGTGTAGCCCTCTTGCTTAGGAGCACTTTACTGTGACAGGTATAAAGTCTGGCTTGACGTCTAATGGGACATCTAATGGTTCAATTCGCTGCAAAAGCTTTTTCTTGACTTCAGTGGACGTAGTGTAGGTGTGTAACTGCACATCAAGTGTTTCGGGTTTTCAGTCTGCTTCTTCTGTTCTATTTCTCCCGCCATTCTGTGTCTTGTGGGTGGGGATGCAATGCCGACTGAGTGGTTGATCTTTGGGACTAAGACTGGTCTAACACACAAAATAGACTGACTCTTATGATGCAACGACCACATGCCTGGTATGGATTGATGGTCCACAAAACTGTGCTCTATATTCTCCCACAAAGAAACAGAGACCAGCGCTATTGACTGGAGAATGGGGGAATTTTTACCTGTGTAAATCTTGTCGACTGTCTCAAGATGTTGTTTCTGCTGCAGATTTTTGCTTTAAAACCTATACAGTACGTTATAAGAAAAAAGGATGCGATCCAGAGTAGGTCTCAGGCATATTAGGATCTCACAGGGCTGAATAACCTATAGTCTCCACTTAATATTCAGTTTTCTTTCAGCGTCTCTGTTTCTTAAGTGGAAAGCACATCCTTGAGTCTTCTCTAGATTGAGCTTGAGATGATTCTCCCCATTCTCAACCATTCAAGTGCGTTGCTTATTTTAACTTCAACTTTCCATAGGTCCTCCCTTGGGTCGTCACAGCTGTTATCTTCATAGATAATTGCCTTGGATCTGGAAGGTCTTGTTGATCTACATTTGCATCATACTCCGCAAGCCACCTAACGGAGTGTGGCGGAGGGTACTTCTCGTACCAATAACTGATCCGCCTCCTCTGCTCCACTCGCGAATGGCGTGTGGGAAGAATGATTATCGCTAAGTCTTTGTAGTTGCTCTAATCTCCCGAATTTTCTTGTTGTAATCATTTCGTGAGATGTATGTGGGACGAAGTAATATGTTTTCCGACTTTTCTCGGAAAGCGTCTCTCTTAATTTCAATGGTAAACTTCTCCGTGATGCACAACGTTTCTCTTTTAGCGTCTGCCACCAGAGTTTTTTGAGCATCTCTGTATTGTTCTTGCACCGACCAAACGATCCCGTGACGAAACGTGCCGCTCTTCGTTGGATCTTCTCTCTCTCTTCTACCAGTCCTAACCCAGCAAAGGATCACAGACTGATGAACAATACCCAAGAATAGGTCGATAAAGCGCCTTGTAAGCCACTTCCTTCGTCGATGTGTTACATTTCCTTAAGATTTTTCCTGTGAATCTCAGTGTGGCATCTGCTTTTCCTCCGATCTGTTTTTTGTGTTCATTCCACTTAAGGTCGCTCTGGATAGTTACTTCCACATATTTTACAGTAGATATTGTTTCCAGCAATTTGATCATTCGTATAGATGTTGTGGTCTAGGCGTAGCGTCTTTGATTCATAATCGAATACGTCTTCTATCCCGGGTTCGAATCCTGCCGCTACGTTAGTTCTGATTAACAATCAGCAGCGACAGCCGAAGAATTCCGGCATAAGAAGTCACCCTAATTCTGCCAACGGCATTACCAAAGAGGGCGGAAGAGCGGACAGAGGTTCAGGGCACTCTCTGTCCTAGGGGTGGGAAACTGCTGCTAAAGGCGGAACAATCAGCAATGATCAACGGCGTGAGGATGCAGAAGGCATTGGAAAACACTGCATTCAAGACGCGTAACATGTATCCACAGGACATGTGGCCTGTAATTGAAGAAGTGTCATAATGATCTCTCCAGTGGCAAAAGATTCCGGAATAGTCCCCCATTCGGCTCTCCGGGAGGGGACTGCCAAGGAGGAGGTTACCATGAGGAAAAGGCTGAATAATCAACGAAAGGATAACGTTCTACAAGTTGGGGCGTCGATTGTCAGAAGCTTGAACGTGGTAGGGAAACTAGAAAATCTGAAAATGGAAATGCAAAGGCTCACTCTAGATATAGTAGGGGTCAGTGAAGTGAAGTGGAAAGAAGACAAGGATTTCTGGTCAGATGAGTATAGGGTAATATCAACAGCACCGGAAAAGGATATAATGGGAGTAAGATTCCTTATGAATAAGAAGATAGGGCAGAGAGTGTGTTACTGTGAACAGTTCAGTGGCAGGGTTTTTCTTATCAGAATCGACAGCAAACCAACACCGACAACGATAGTTTAGGTTTACATGCCGACGTCGCAAGCAGAAGATGAAGAGATAGAGAGTATGAGGATATTGAAAGGGTAATACAGTATGTAAAGGAGGATGAAAATCTAATAGTCATGGGGGACTGGAATGCAGTTGTAGAGGAGGGAGTAGAAGAAAAGGTTACAGGAGAGTATGGGCTTGGGACAAGGAACGAGAGAGGAGAAAGACTAATTGAGTTCTGTAACAAGTTTCAGCTAGTAACAGCGAATACTCTGTTCAAGAATCACAAGAGGAAGAGGTATACTTGGAAAAGGCCGGGTAATATGGGAATATTTGAGTTGGATTACGTCATGGTCAGACAGAGATTCCGAAATCAGATACTGCATTGTAAGCTGTACCCAGGAGCAGATATAGACTCAAATCACAACATAGTAGTGATGAAGAGTAGGCTGAAGTTTAAGACATTAGTCAGGAAGAATCTATAGGCAAAGAAGTGGGATACGTAAATACTAAGGAATGACGAGATATGGTTGAAGTTCTCTAAGGCTATAGATACAGCAATAAGGAATAGCTCAGTAGGCAGTACAGTTGAAGAGGAATGTTGGTTCAAATGGCTCTGAGCACTATGAGACTTAACATCTGAGGTCATCAGTCCCCTAGTACTTAGAACTACTTAAACCTAACTAACCTAAGGACATCCATGCCCGAGGCAGGATTCGAACCTGCGACCGTAGCGGTCGCGTGGTTCCAGACTGAAGCGCCTAGAACCGCTCGGCCACACCGGCCGGCGAGGAGGAATGTGTATCTCTAAAATGGGCCATCACAGAAGTTGGGAAGGAAAACATAGGTACAAAGAAGGTAACTGCGAAGAAACCGTGGGTAATAGAAGAGGTACAAAGAAGGTAACTGCGAAGAAACCGTGGGTAACAGAAGAAACACTTCAATTGATCGATGAAAGGAGGAAGTACAAAAACGTTCCGGGAAACTCGGGAATAGAGAAATACAAGTCGCCGAGGAATAAAATAAATAGGAAGTGCAGGGATGCTAAGACGAAATGGCTGCAGGAAAAATGTGAAGACATCGAAAAAGAAATGATTGTCGGAAGGACAGACTCAGCATACAGGAAAGTCAAAACAGCCTTCGGTGACATTAAAATCAAGGGTCATAACATTAAGAGTGCAATGGAAATTCCACTGTTAAATGCAGAGGAGAGAGCGGATAGGTGGAAAGAATGCATTGAAAGCCTCTATGAAGGGAAAGATTTGTCTGATGTAATAGAAGAAGAAACAGAAGTCGATTTACAAGAGATAGGGGATTCAGTATTAGAAACAGAATTTAAAAGAGATTTGGAGGACTTAATATAAAATAAGGCACAAGGGATAGATAACATTCCATCAAAATTTTTAAAATCGTTGGGGGAAGTGACAACAAAACGACTATTAACATTGGTGTGAAGAATGTATGAGTCTGGCGACATATCATCTGACTTTCGAAAAAGCATCATTCACACAATTATGAAGACGGTAAGAGCTGACAAGAGCTAGAATTGTCGCACAATCAGCTTAGCAGCTCTTGCATCCAATCAGCTTACAAGAATAATATACATTAGAATGGAAAAGAAAATTGAGGATGCGCTAGATGACGATCAGTTTGGATTTAGGACAGGTAAAAGGCACGAGAGAGGCAATTCTTACGTTGTGGTTAATAATGGAAGCAAGACCAAAGTAAAACAAAGACACGTTCATGGAATTTGTCGAGTTGGAAAAAGCGTTCGACAATGTAAAATGGTACAAGATGTTCGAAATTCTCAAAAAAATAGGTGTAAGCTATAGCGAGAGAAGGGTCATATACAATATGTACAACAGCCAAGAGGGAATAATAAGAGTGGACGACCAAGAACGAAGTGCTCGTATTAAAAACGGTGTAAGACAAGAATGTAGCCTTAAGCCTGTACTGTTCAATCTGTACATCGTGGAAACAATGATGGAAATAAAAGAAAGGTTCAGGAGTGGAATCAAAATTCAAGGTGAAAGGATATCAATGACACTATTCGCCGATGACATTGTTATCTTGAGTGAAAGTGAAGAAGATTTACTTGATCTGCTCAACGGATTGAACAGTCTAATGAGTACAGAGTATGGCTTGAGAGTAAATCGAAGAAAGACGAAGGTAATGAGAAGTAGTAGAAATGAGAACAGCGAGAAACTTAACATTAGGATTGATGGTCACGAAGTAGATGCAGCTAAGGAATTCTGGTTCCTAGGCAGTATAATAACCAATGACGGACGGAGCAAGGAGGACATCAAAAGCAGACTAGCAATGGCAAAAAGGGTATTCCTGGCCAAGAGAAGTCTACTAGTATGAAATATCGGCCTTAATTGGATGAAGAAATTTCTGAGAATGTACGTCTGGAGTACAGACTTGCATGGTAGTGAAACATGTACGGTGGGAAAACCGGAACAGAATAGAATCGAAGCATTTGGGATGTGGTGCTACAGACGAATGTTGAAAATTAGGTGGACTGATAAGGTAAGGAATGAGGAGGTTCTGCGCAGGATCGGAGAAGGAAGGAACATGTGGGAAACACTGATAAGGAGAAGTGACAGGATGATAGGACATCCGTTAAGACATGAGGGAATGACTTCCATGGTACTAGAGGGAGCTGTAGAGATCAAAAACTGTAGAGGAAGACAGAGATTGTAATACATCCAGCAAATAATTGAGGATGCAGGTCGCAAGTGCTACTCTGAGATGAAGAGGTTAGCACAGGAGAGGAATTGGTGGCTGCATCTATGACCACACACTGCCTTAGGTAATCCACTCTTCTGGTTTGTGCAGCAGCTCTTCTTATCTTTTAGCGTTTGTCATGTCATCTCTGTTTCACCATTCTTAAGTAGTTGATGAGCTATTTCATTCGGTGTTACTCTCGTGAATTCCTCTAGTGACTTTTTAGGATCATTTCTTAGATTTTTAATTAGTTTCCATGCCCTCCTACCGTTTTGACCCATATCTAGATCAGCTAAAAGATCTGACCCTTTTTACCTTCTGTGATATGTCAACAGTTTCACCTGTTGAGTGGTGTTTTCAGCTAGTGGATATCTTTCACATTTATCTTGATAGGTCTCAAGTAGGCAGAGTATGTCTGGTTTAAGGCCTGTATGTTATTGAGTTCGGCACCCACGAGATATGTGTTTCTGAGCGATCTTTTTTAATATGGCTGCGAAACCCTCATTCGATTTAGCAGTCGCTTTAAGTTTTGGAGCTGCATTATCCAGTCCTTTTCAAAAAGTTTCCCAGCGCGCCTTTTTCAAATTGAATTGTCATTTAAAGGAACTTCTTCTGGGCTGATAACTCCAGCCACTGTACAGATTATGGGATTTTTTTTGGTTTCCATTCCTCGACTGTTGTTACCAAAAGTTGAGCTGCTTGCACACTGATAAAACATTATCCGGATTATAGCCCTTTCGCCATCTTCCACTTCGAAAAGACGGTCTGAGTTTCGGGTCATGTATGAGTCTCAGGCTTTCCCTTTCCACCCAGCTCTCCAGCTCATCTCCATTGTTGTCTGTAAGCCCAGCTTGAGCGTCTGCAATTGAAATCTCCCAACACAATCTTGATACTCTTCGAGTTGCATTTCATGGGTTCATGAAGTCTGCATTATGTGTTTTGTAGACAGATGTTATTATGCAGGTTACTAGCTCTGTTGTTAGCAGTTCTATATTGTCCCAGCATGTCAGACTTTCAGATTTAACGAACCCTGGCATTATAGACTCATCTTCGATATTGTTCATGGTGACTTTCTTGGACAAATCAAGTTCCTTCAATTTTTGCGGATCTCCACAGAGGCAGGTGGAGGCAGGGTGACGACTGTGGCTCTGGTAGAACTGATGTTGACAGTTGGTGAGCGATCAACAGGCAGGATGCCTGGGCACGCACTTCCCTAGAACAACTCTTGCAGATAAGTACATAGTTGTTCCTAGTGCCGCTGCTGCAGCGTGCCCATCTCTTTCATGTGCTGCACCTACAGCAGCAGCTGCTGTTGCCGTACAGTTGTTCCCGGTGTTGCAACTGTTGCTTTACTTGTTCCATTGTTTTTGTTGCTGTTCTAACTGTTACACGATACTGTCCTCGAAGTGACCACTTTTTAGGACATAATAAACGGTACTCTTCACCTAAAGAAAAGTTTCTTTATAGATCTGCCAAATAACAAGATAGATGACAACTGTTACATAAAATAAAATTCCTGACAAAAATAGTGAAGCACCCAGAAGGCATGGTTAGATCTCAGCAGGGCCGACGCAAGCCCAAGTGCCGCTCCGTGCGAGCTGCTAAATTGCCGCCCCCCCCCCGTTTTTTTTCTTTTTTACCAAACGTGTGTGGAATTTTATTTAAACAAATCTGTAGGAAATGTCAGCAATCAATAGCAATTTTTGTTTGTACTTTTCAGATCTACCTAGGTTTCGGCCACTGAGTGGCCAGTCTAAAAATGGTTCAAATGGCTCTGAGCACTATGCGACTTAACTTCTGAGGTCATCAGTCGCCTAGAACTTAGAACTAATTAAACCTAACTAACCTAAGGACATCACACACATCCATGCCCGAGGCAGGATTCGAACCTGCGACCGTAGCGGTCACGCGGTTCCAGACTGAAGCGCCTTTAACCGCACGGCCACACCGGCCGGCAGTGACCAGTCTCAAACCTTTTAATGTGTGCTTACATCCAAAGCGTCATGGTGACAGTTACGTTCAGCATGACAGTATAGATGTAAACATAACTCAAAGCATTGAGAATAGCCACACTGTGCCCGAAATCTATGTAGATCTGGAAAATAAAAACAAAAATTGCGACTGATTGGTGACATTCTCTACAGATTCGTACAAAACAGTCGCTGGGCACCAGTTCAAAAATGGAGTCAAACCTGATTGAAGAAATCTAGGTTATTTTAATAAGCCTTGTGCATTTACAAAAATGTTCAAATGTGTGTGAAATCTTATGGGACTTAACTGCTAGGGTCATCAGTCCCTAAGCTTACACACTAGTTAACCTGAACTTGAAAAAACGAAAGCATATTTTGAAACCTGCAGAAGAGAAGAAAAGTTTGTGTCTTTCTTGACGGATTCCAAAGAATTGGCTACAGAGTTAGAGCTAGACGATCTATCATTACCACGGATAAGTGTTTTCCGGCGATGAAGTAAGAAGTCAATACACTTTACCTATGAAGGAAGGCATGAGACAATAGATGACCCAACAAAACGTTACAAGATTGAATTCTACTATTATCTTTTAGATATAGTAACCACATCTTTGGATGAGAGGTTCAATCAACTGAAATCTCATCGTGATTATTTTGATTTTCTCTACGACATCGGCGAGCTGAAGAATGCACCTCCTGACAGCCTGGACACAAAGTGTAGAAACCTCGCAGCGATTTTGCAAGATCATGAGTCAAGCGACATTGATGCACTGGAGTTGAGGGAAGAACTAAAAGTGCTTTCAACATTGTTGAAACCTGGAATAGGTCCAAAAGAGACTCTAAAGTTTATAGGAAGACATAATTTTTGCCCTAATGTTAACATTGCTCTGAGAATTCCCACTGACTCCCAATGACAGTAGCGAGTGGAGAGAGGAGTTTCTCAAAACTGAAATTGATAGAGAATAACGATGATGGGATGTTGGGCTTATAGATTTGAATGATGGACGTGGATCGGTAGTACTTGTATGTAGTTTGGGAACGCACAACAATGCGAGCATATCCGCCGCATGGTCAAAACACAGTCCTGTCACAGTAACTCAGTTCACTCTGTTTCTAGACAGGCTGCAGAAGGTGGCGGATATGGCTTTGTCCGACTTATGCTCAGTTCCGACTTAAAATGGCATGATCACATGCGCAAAGCTGTATAAATGGGAGCAGTTGCAAGATGTGTAGGGACTAACTAAGACCATGTTGGATTTTTACTGCAGCAGATAGGTTCGAGAAAGGTGGCTCATTTCGAGATATGATTCAATTGTGGCTGTGATCCTTCTCAATGAGTCATCGCGTTTAACTCAGTGGATATATATAACGGAACATCTGACATGGTATCGAAGCAGAATACGTTACACATACTGGATAAATATTTAGCGGCGTGAGGGAGTTGCAAATACTGGTCACATACTGCGTTCCTTAGCCGAATGACTTTCAAAATCCATCGGGCGGGTGTGTGATATGTCCACATTTGAGGATCAGGTTTATAAAGTATATCTGTCTGCGTAAAGGAAATGTCTATGTGCTGTTGTAGGGAGGGCGTGGATTTGACTTGGGGTACTGTGATAACGTAGGGAAGAGTATGTCTAGTGCTAAGGAAGGTACAGGTATATCCAGAGTCACAGCATTCAACAGAGAGTATTTCCAATACTTCGTTCATTGCTGAATACCGTACATTTGAGACCTAGATCGTAAGATTTAATTGTGAGTATAATGATAGAAGAAATATGTGAGGCATTTTATAGAATCTGATCGTGTATGCAAAGTCTGTGGTGGTACTGATTCGCGTTCCCACGTTAATGATAGGGGTCTTCCGATGCAGAGGCCTGTTGGAGTGTAGGAATGTATGATAGTTAACTTTACCATGTTCTAGACGACTGAATAGCGAACTAAGTATGTGCTAGGATGCTTTCGTGATCAAATGTAACTTTGAGAAGATGGCGCGTTTGGGGTGGAGCGTTATTCCCTCTCAAGTACGAGGGTTATTCCAAAAGTAAGGTCCGATTGATTGCCAAATTGAAACCACAGTGAACATCAGAAATGTTTTACTTGTAACAATTAGCTACACCTTTCAGCTACTTCTCTACGTAGTCGCCGTTCTGACTTAGACTTTTGTCATAGCGTTGTACCAACTTTTCAATAGCCTCATCATAGAAGGCAGCCGCCAGTGCTTTCCGCCAATTCTCCACGCTGGCCTACACCTCGTTGTCCGTGTCAAAATGTTGTCTTCAAAGACAGCGGTTCATGTGACCAGAGATGAAACTCAGGGGGAGACAATTGCGGACTGTATTGTGGGTAATCTAACATTTCCATTTGAAAACGATGCAGGAGCATCTTCATTGCCCCTGCAGAATGCGGCTGAGAATTGTCGTGAAGACGAAACAGCACGAGAGTTATGTAATGTTGGCTGCATAGCTTCAGGCGAAATTTCTCACCAGGCCCTCGTACTTGGCGGCAGACACTATTTTCTAGACATCTTTACGCACTCACTGCGAGCTCAGAAATGAGAAGAGCGACGTGATGCTAACTGGGGTTATACTAGAGACACTACCCAACACATCTGTGCAAAGCTTTATCGGATTTTCGTAGTCGTTTCCATTTCGCGACCGATCGGACCTTACTTTTGGAATAACCCTCGTAAATTGTTCAGTCGACTGCTTCTGCACATTTGTTGCCTTTATTTAGTTGAGGGAATATGGATTGTGGTGTGTTGGACACACGTTTGCCTGTTCTCTAGACGTGGGAAAGACCGTAATTAGTTTGTAAACAAAATTGATCATGTGGAATGTGTTAAATCACTGACTTCGGTATGCGAGAGCGCGAATATCAGTTTACTCTACTTGTTTCTAGTTAGTCAATGGTTTACAGCGCATTTCGCCTCGCTAATGTTTGGTGTTTATGGAGAAATAATGTACAGTCTACATCTGGCGCATTATGTTGCGTTTGCGATCGGGTGGCTAGTGCTGTGTGCTTGATATCGAGAAGAATGGTGGAAATTGTATAATATAATGGCTAAAATACTGGTGTTATTGTAATCGACTAGTCTGGAGATGACTGTAGAAATGCGAGCAAGAAAGCAGAAAGAGTAGAGCGTTTATGCCAAGGGGAAATGAGCATGTCTTTGAACGTCAGTTCTGAGAGTGACTTCAGTTCGCTGATGTAAAGAGGGTGATTTGCTATGGTTGGGGATACGAATTGCATGTTTACTAGATCAAAATGGTACTCGGTGATATATTCCCTGGTTGGAACTCGGTTTGACGCTCCAATATTCTTGCTAGTATAGTATGTATTTGATGACTTGTAGACAAATTTCCCATGTTTAGTTGTCGGTGCAAAATGGTGATCAGTGTAAAATAGTTTATTACCACTGAGTGTAGCATCTGTAGAAAGAATGAACAGGTTGGGGGTGTATAGATTGAGGGAACTGTCTGTGCAATTTAGCAATCTTTGCAAAATAACCACTGGAAGTGAAAGAAAGAAAAGGTGGATGGTACTTCGATACCTGCAGCATACGTAATTCGACTGGTAAATTCGATAAGAGCAAATGAGAATGCTTGATTGATTGTGGTGGGATATAGAATCGGTGAGAACATTTGCGTATGTTGAGAGCAGGAAAGCTATCACGTTACGTCCGGGAGGAAGACTGGATTAGGCGATATTTTGGTAAACAGGTTCTGTTAGGGTGAGAATTTCCGTGCATACAAGCTGAGGCATGATGAAAGTGGGCGTTAACTGTTTCTGGGACACTATACAATTCCTGAGAGGAAGACTTGGCTCTTTTTTTTTTATACGGAGAGATGAGACGTAAGATTGGGAAGGTTGTTACATGAGTTTGTAATTATGCACTTGCACTTGGTGGTGTTGCGTCGGTCATGCTGGGGGGGGGGGGGGGGCGGGTACTTGCAGTTGATCGCATCTGTCAACATACTCTATGCTCCTGTGCATTCAATGGTTCAATGGTAAAGACAGGTGGCGCCTGAAGATGCCTCAAATATGAGACTGGTGTAAGCGCTTCCTGGAATGCAACTTTCACCGGTGTTCGGTGGCAGTGGCTGGCAAATGCGACGGAGCGGGTGGGACCCGAGCTGTGGCTGCCTCACTTCGCGGGGGTTTGTGGCGCAGTCAAACGTCACCTATGGTCCATTAGAATCGCTAAGGGGGAAAGCAGGTTCTGCTATTGTGGAATGGAATTCTGAAGGGTCTTCGCTGGACCGTAGTTAGAGTGAGGGTAGCAAGGAAGGCCAATTTCATGTGGCTCTGCTTGGAGTGCGCATTGTGTTAATAAACGCCTGGTCATTAGGACCGCCTACATACAACTCTGGCCTGAGTTCGGCTGCAGCTCGCGGTTGCGCTCCCGCCCAATCACATCAGCATGAGTGTGTAGTCGAACACGTATTTGGATAGGAATTTCTCAGGTATTATGTATGAATGGGAGGTGCGGCCACCTCATGCTTGCAGGAGCCAAGCAGGGGCTGTGCATGGTTTGACATCTGAGGTATACGTCACTTATCACTACCTCCTGTGTACTCAATGGACTGGGGGCTGTGGACTGTCCTTGCATGTGTTGATTGCATTATTTCAGGAATGAGTCTGTAGGCCTTCATATGCGCTATTTGAATAGTTTACGAGTACTTAGCGTGTCTACACATCATTGTGCTGTATTATTTCGGAGCAGTTTGCAGGTCTGCACTGAAATTATTTCTGAAAATTAAGAGTTGTTTGGCTATTTGGACGTAAATGTTTTGCATAATTTACGAGCAGTTCGCATGTCTGTAGGCTGTGCGATGCGTTATTTTTAAGTGTTTAAATCAGCAAGCGTGTGTATAGAGCATTATACATGAGTTATGTAGGAGTGGTTTGCAGGTCTGTATGGTATGGGACACGTCTGTGCATGTGTTCTATGATACATCTACTCCATCCCTAAATAAAGTACATTTGTTCGACCATCCATGGGCCTAGTGCAGGCTGAGTCCTTTCACCAGAAACCCTTGGGAGAGATTGCGTCCTGGAGGCTTAGTTTAGTGGTGATGAGCTTTGTTTGCAACAATTTTCTTAGGTTGGTGGCAGAAGAGAAAGTGACCTTTCTTTACTGGCAGAATTCAAACTTGGCGCTGGTTCCTAGGCGGAAGTGGCGGTGGGTGGCCGAGGTTAGTACAAGTGTCCCTTCTTTCCAACAATTTTCTTAGGTTGGTAGAGAAAGTGCAAGTGACCTTTCTTTACTGCCAGAATTCAAACTCAGCGCTGGTTCCTAGGAAGAGGAGGCAGTCTGGACCTTGAAAAGTAGTTGAACGCCTTTTCATACTTATATGAATCTGTAAATTGAATTATTTAATATTATTAAAACTGAAATGCAATTAAGTACTTAGGCAATTGATAGCTTAGATGCATGATGTGGGTGTTAGCATATTTACAGAAGACTATGTCCGGCGCGTGTATGGAGGCGGCAACCGATGGTGTGTGACGTAAGCGGTTGGACTCCTGTGGAGTGCCGGCGCGGCAGGTGTCTGGTTATAATGCGCACGCGAGAGAGAGGGAGAAGATGATCTTGAGTCAGTTAACTTAGCGAGAGCCTTCTTTGTCGAGCACTCCACGTGGTGGACCAGTGGTTGTGTGACGTCTGGGCAGGTTCCACTCTCCAGCAAACAACTTTGGCGCCAAGAGTGTTCTTTGTCAGCCATGCAACCACATGGTGGATCGCTAACCGACCACTGTGATGTTATCATTGGCAAGTTCAAACCTGTCCAGGAAAACAATTTTTGCGCCATAATTGTGGCAGGGCATTCTTTTGTCCACCAAGTGCTGGACCAACAGACTGACTGTTATGTGACAGGGGGGGAGATTCCACTCTTGGGTGATCAATTTTGGCGCGAAACGTGTGGGAGGGATGAATGCACATGGTGAACGGACAACCTACCATTGTGACATCAGAATCGGCAGGTTCGAACGAGCAGAACATTTTTACGCCGCTGGACCCACGCTGTCCAAGTGGCCACTTGACAAGTGACATGCTCGTGGGCTACCGCTGATCGGTGGCGCCAGGGGTAGCCTCCTCTGCTGGCGATGATTTGAACTAAGTCAGTTGGAGTTTGGACCTAGTGGCAAGCGCACTGGATGTTGGCATCTCAAAGAAGAGTACTAAGTCTGTTGGAGGACAAGTGATGACAGTACTGCTTGAAATAAAGACATCAGTCCTTTTTCCCTGTAAAATCAGAGGATGTGAATTACGTTAGTACAACTGCAGTTTATTATTTGACGCGATTTTGATAGGTTAGCATTGAAAAAACATAAGTGACGATCAAAGTTCGTAGGATGTGGACTATTTCGTAAGCGTGATCGATGATGGTGTTGGAGATTTTTGTTATAGATGTAAGGCAAATGGCTTTCTTCGCACCGAAATTGGACATCTTAAGTAAATAATAAATGATAATAATAATAAATAGAAGTACAGTTTTCCAGACATTATCGTGTTGGAATTTGAATTTAGTCCAATTTTCTAGTGGAGGTAGACCAATAATAATAATAATAATAATAATAACAATAAATAATAAATGATAATAAACGATAATGAATAATAACGAATAATAATAAAGATAAGTATGGTTTTGCAGCCATTATCCAGCTGGAATTTGAATCTGCCACCAATTTTTTCTGGAGGGTTTGGTTAGTGGAAAGAGGACAATTGACCTACTTTCCCACCAAAATTCAAATTACGCACCAGTTTTGTGGGGGTTAGGTTAGTGGATGTAGCCCAATTGGCCTATTTTCCCTGCCAGTATCCGCCATCTTGAATAACATCACGTCAGCACTCTCTGGTGGCAGGGGTATGAACTAACACAGTTGGACTTTGGTCCTCGTAGTGAACACACGTGCATGGTGTAAATAATAATAATAAATGATAATAAATGATAATGAATAATAATGAACGATAACAAATGATGATAAATGATAATGGATAATAGTGAAGACAACTACGGTTTTGCCGCCATTATCATGTTCGAATTTCGAGCCAATTTTTGCTACCTTAGTGGACATAACCCAATTGACCTATTTTACCACCCGAGCGAGGTGGCGCAGTGGTTAGCACACTGGACTCGCATTCGGGAGAACGACAGTTCAATCCTGTCTCCAGCCATTCTGATTTAGGTTTTCCGTGATTTCCCTAAATCGTTTCAGGCAAATGCCGGAATGGTTCCTTTGAAACGGCACGGCCGATTTCCTTCCCTAACCCGAGCTTGTGCTCCGTCTCTAATGACCTCGTTGTCGACGGGACGTTAAACAACACTAACCTAACCTATCTTACCTATTTTACCACCAAAATTCATATTTCTCGCCATTTTTCTGGGGTTTAGGTTAGTGGAAATACCACAATTGACCTATTTTCCCGCCAAAATCCGCCATCATGAATGACGTCATGCACTATTACCAAGTCTACACGCCACCATCTTGGATAACGTCATCGCCGCCATCTTGAATAAATTTGGCAGCAGTGCAGAGTGGAACAGAACGAAGGTAGTCCCACTACTGGCACAGTCCTTTCAACATTCGTGGCAGGGGAAGCTGTTGGCTGTAATTCACTTTTCTGGACAGAGGTATGATTACAGCTTTTGAGACATTGTATCCCAGGAATGGTAGCTCTTGCTTGGCAAAAAAACGTTTATCCAGATTTACCATGATTCCAAAATCTTGTAACTTCTCGTAAATAGTGACAATTGTGTTCGAGGCTTCGGGGAAAAATCAAAATATAATCCATGTAACAACATGAAAACGGCAAGTCTTGCAGGACTTCATGCATAAAACAATGCAATGTTTGTGCTGCGTTGTGGAGGCCTTAAGGCATCATATTATAATTGAAGAGCCCAAATGGTGTAGTTATAACAGTTTTAAATTAATCCCTCTTCACCACTGATCTGCGAGAAGGCTTTTGCACAGTCAATAACACTGAAGATACATGGGCCCACCACATTTGAGTTCAAGTCCATTACTTTCAGCACTGGGTACCTACCTGGAACCGTATGGGAACTGAGGCTCCGATAATCACCACCTGGGTGGGATGTTCCGTTTTTCGTCTCGAGCATGTGCAAAGTAGAAGTCTATGAGGATTGAGATCTAGATACTGAACCATCTGATAGCATTTTACTGAACTCAGACTGAGTTGCTTGTAATTTATCAGGAGGTAGGCATCGTGGGTTTGCGGCCACTCGATGCTCGGTAGTCGAAGGATTGAAATGTTGTGTAGAGTGGCAGCGGTTTTTTCAGGACAGCGCTGGATCAGTAAGCACAGGATACTTGCTTAGCAGCTGTACACCAAGATCGTTGGCCTCCAGAGCACGGGCAAGTGAGGGAGGGACAGCGGAGCAAGGGATCCTCATATCGGTTGCTCGCTGAAGGTCATGAATTGAGACGTGTGTGGTCGATAAGTCTTCAGCCATGGCAGGCAATTCGCAGTGTAATTCTGCATTAGTGTCGCGCAAGCTAGCCCTGGCATTCATTATGGCATTGCTGTGGGATTATATTTCAGATATTTGAGCTACTCACATATGACAGCCCTTCTGTAGCTTTGTTGTCTCAGTGGAAGAACGAATCGACACCTTCCTGCATGCCACGCACATGTGTGGTCTGAGTGGATATGGAAACGGTAACGAATCCTGTTGATGCACTAAGTCTGGCACGGTTGTTGTGGTCGTCTTCGAGTGATGGGGCTTGGTGGTATCACTCAACAATGCAATCTGACTTGGCAGAGGTAGGAGGAGAGTATGACACTTTGTACAGACATTGATGCACTACATCTAGAATGACAGAAAAATGACGCTAAAAACCCGGGCCTAAGATTGCGTCTATGACCACAAAAGTCCAGGTGGATTGTAGCTTACCGCCGAAATACAAAGTCAACTGCACTTTTTCAAATGTAGCAATGTGTCAGCCATTATCTGCTGTGAGAATAGGTACTTGTTCACTAGAATGGCACACAGTATGTGACTTGTGCTAAACGCAAATTTCAGAGCCTGAATCCATCAAGAAAGTGTCTCCAGTGCACCTGACCGTTACGAAAAGTCTTTGTGATCCTGTCACCTGGGATACTGTTCCGTCGTGTTTGACTTGCAGGTGCTTTAACTGGCTTCGAGAAGTATGTGCACCTACTGGCATTCGTCTGGGAAGTTTGGGTAATCATATGGTTTGGTATAATGTCGAGTTGCTTTTCTGAACCATTTGTGAAACCAGCACCGCCTGCATACACAGCTATTATTAGAAGGTGGGCGAGTGGTATCTTCATGTCGCTGCAACTAGGCGTTAAGACCGGCGAGTTCAGTGATGAGATGGGTCATAGACAGCATCAGAGTGGATAGCAGCGGAGAAACAGTGCCCCTTGAAACAAATGAGGCCACAAGGCTTGGTTCAGGGCTGCCCACCATAACTTCAGAGTTCATTCACACAAACTGGATCTGCATAAGCAATCGCCACAGAGTCTGCTTTTCACGCTAGTTCACCAATGGAAAGGTCAGGGAAATGCTGATAATATTATCCGAACATGTGGAGGCAAATACTGGAACCCAAGAGGCTTCAGTGATTGTTCAGATTTCAGGCCTTGTCCTGCCAACGTGTGTAGGGAACAGAGCACTTTGAAGGGGTAAGTACCAGCTACTACCTCACTCTCCGTGTTTTTTTGTGAAACGCAATTCTGCAGATGGCACAAAATGTTCCAAATTAGTATCCTGAAAAAAGGCAAAAAATCGTTTGTCAAATACATCCGCCAGTTGTTCACTATATAATCATAAGATCTACTTGCCAAATAACAATTATAAATTTCTGCATGTCGGAATCGACACCGCAGAAGCAAAATATGGCGGTGACTTGCATTAAGCACAACTGTGCGATATTTAGCCAGGAAAGTGGAATTTTTATATTCCTGATTCTCATGCGAATACTGTTATCAACAACTGTAACTGGTGGCTGAGTTAATCCCTATTGTGAGGTCTGAGGCTCTTCTTTCAAAATTATGGTTCAAATGGCTCTGAGCACTATGGGACTTAACTGCTGTGGCCATCAGTCCCCTAGAACTTAAAACTACTTAAACCTAACTAACCTAAGGACATCACAAACATCCATGTCCGAGGCAGGATTCAAACTTGCGACCGTAGCAGTCACGCGGTTCCAGACTGTAGCACCTAGAACCGCACGGCCACTCCGGCTGGCAGGCTCTTCTTTAATAGAGATGGTGGGCTCCACAGTGGTGCACAGTATGTATCGGAATACATGTAGAAAGTAAACTGTTGAACTTGGGGTCACCACTTGTGGGAGGAAGGAAAATTGGGTTTAAGGTTCTGTCGCCTTTGTCCTCATTAGAGATGGCGCACAAGCTCAGATTGTGTCAAAGATGGTGAAGGAAATCAGCCATGCCCTTTTAAAGGAACCATCCTGGCTTTTGCCTGGAACGATTTAGTGAAATTGTGGGAAACCCAAATCTGGATGGCCCAATGGAAGTTTGAACCATTATTCAAATGGTTCAAATGGCTCTAAGCATTATGGGAATTAACATCTGAGATCATCAGTCCCCTAGACTTAGAACTACTTAAACCTAACCTAAGAGCAACACACACATCCGTTCCCAAGGCAGGATCCGAAACTACGACAGTAGCAGTCGTGTGGTTCCAGACTGAAGTGCCCAGAACTGCTCGGTCACAACGGCCGGCTGAACCTTTGTCCTCCTGAGTTCAGTGTGCTAGCCACTGTGACACCTTGTTAGGTACAGTACCACTTGTGCGTTCTAGGGGTATACTATTCATTCGAAGTATGCACACAACTATACTGAGACTGAAACAATTTAATTACTCACTAAATACACTGATACAGGAAACACCACACATGAGACACCCATGTAATAGTGTGTCCATAATCCAGTCTCAAAGAACACAAAACAGAAAAGATAATACACTTTATGCAATAGTCTAGCTTTTGATGGTCCATCACGTCAAATCAAGCATGCTGCAGTAGCTAATAGCAATCAAGTACTGTTCACAACAAAATGTGCAAATTCTAAAACTTTCACGTACAGAATGTCACTTGAATTCAATTTTTTCTGTCAATAACAAGTTGCCTATAAATTTTTAAACTGAGCGGGGTTGGCAATTTCAATTGTTAACCTGTAGGCATACTATAAGTTAGGAATGTCATTATTAGCAGACTTTCAGTGTTTCACTCAGGCTATAGCAGTGAAAGGACTGTTTACAACTAATGTTGTATATAAACAGTACATGAAACAGGCTTCATTCGTAGTTCTACAGTGTGTAGGTTCCTGGAGTATAGAATACATCTTGTATGTTTGTCATACTATATGAAGTTGCAACCTAACGATAAAGTGGTGGTTTACCTGCCTCATTGATTTGAAGGATAGATATACTAGCTTGTCATTAGAGACAGGACATCATCTGAGCATTCATCTTAATTGATTCAGGGAGTTTGCAAAGAATTTCAGTCTAAATATAAATGTGAATACAATGACTAAACAGTTTAGTAAAACTGTTCTAGGGAGGTATTCCTAAACACCTGATGGCTCTGACTGATTCTAGAGACTAAATGTCAGTCTCATACTGAAACAGTATCCAATATATTTCACATATTTACATGTAGTATGCTTCATTCACGTTGAGACTCAACTGATAATCTTGGCATCAATCTCTTACCATCTACAGGTCTAATAAATTCGTAACAATATCGTTTCTGTGTGTACAAGTATGTTATCTGCAAACAGCCTCATGTTTAACTACTAGGTTAAGAAACATGGCACAAACCTCAGCACTATTAACTACTATCTTCTGGATTTCAAGAATGAACAGAGCGAGCTGAATCTGAGGAAACAAATAAAATCCCACCAGATGACTGAAAATCTTGAGTCTGAAGATGAATTTGCAATTGACCATCTGTTTGCAGCTCTATTATATAAATTAATAAATAACAGGTAATTCAGCTGATATTTTTCTTCTTAGAATTAGCATGAATTGGAAAATTTTCCTATGTTTTATTAGAAAAAAATTCAATATATCATCAATCTGAAAACTGATTTGAATAGCACAGTGTTTTGCTGGGTAAATGTGGTACTATTAGAACTGCTACCTTCCTCTGACCTTTAAACTGACTTAGTATGTTATAGGGGGACCTGCAGTACAATTCTGACTTCAAAACACATTGCAACTTGGCAATTTTTGTATGTAAATTTCATTGCCAGAGATTAAAAATGAGGCAAGCAACAGAAAAAACCTAAGTACCAGCAGAAGTTTGAACCTTGGAGCTTCACCTCTGACACTTACCCAGTTCCTCATCAAGCCGCAACTTTTACATTTGTTTTTTATTTATTCATTCAAAATGTCTTTTCAGATTGTTGGATAAACTATTTACATACTTGTTCAGTAACCCCACAAGATGTGTGAATGGAACAGACAGACATACTGATATGTGTAACATTGCCCATGTCCAGCAGTGGTGCCTGTGATGTGAAAACTGATGATATCACAAGCTAGTTACACGGATTTCCTGACAAGACACATGTAAGGCCTCCTGACCACAGATTTTTTCTCAGTTGCTGTTACCAGACTTTGCTCACACAGGTGAACTATGACCACTACTGATGTTTACTTGGACTGATTTAGATTTATGTTACATAGTGCTTTTCTTATGAACATGTGGTTTTACACCACCACCAGGCTTCATGGAATTTTGTTGAATATCATACTTACAGAATGTATATGCAGTAAAATTAATAGTACTTGGATTTATTTTAATTTCAGTTATGATAAATCACATATTAATTTCTATTTGGAACTATGGCTTATAATAATTTCTCTTGTAACACAAGGCGCTTGTGCTCAATAAATGTTGCTGGCTTAGAAGTGAGGATTACGAGAGCTTTCAGTGGCAGACCTTTCATAGTCTTGTTTCAAGTTTCGTGTATTTCAAGTATGCCAAAAATTCTGCTGCTGAATGGGAGTGATCTAATAACATTGTTCTTATGGTTTTAAAAAGAATTATTATCTAATGGAAGTTTTAAAAGCTGATCTCCTTACTGACTCAACACAAAACCTTTTTTACTGCCTTGTATTATGTTCATAGATATTAAAATATTTACTTATTTGTTTCAAATTCCTTCTGATATATTTACAAGTTTCTAGTATATACATAGATAGGAGTGGGAGGATTGACAACTTTTGAAACAGGGGCTCGCAAGGATCTGTTTGGCTAGCATGTTACCTTGCTCTTACAGTTCTCTTGCGAATTGAAAAAATGACTGTACTAGAGTGCATATTACCCTACTCCCATCCCCTTTATCCATACGTAATTACATGCAGTAGGATGTTGTGGAACTGGGAAAGCAGGCAATTCAGACAATGTGAACACTTATTTCAACAGAAAGTTGGGGCTGTTCCGGTTGAACCGCCTCATGTATGGCATCACTAGTGCACTGCTCATCTTTCAGCTTTACTTGGAACAGCACTTGCGGGATGTTCTCAGATGTATGAACTACCTCAACAACATCATCGTCACCAGCTGTACTGCGAATGAACATCACAGTCATCTGCGACAATTATTCCTGCGCCTGTGGACTGCAGGCCTAAAATGCAACCTTGTTAAATGCTCCTTTTTTCAACCTGCTATGTCCTACCTGGCTCACATCATTTTCCAGAATGGCATATCTTCTACCTCCTGCCACGTCGCCACTATAGAGGCCCTTCCTTGTCCGAGTGATGTCCACCAATTGTGATCTTTCCTGCGTAAAATTGTGTACTATCGAAAGTTCATTCCCTCCACTGTTCACATTGCGGCGACCCTCTATCGCCTATGCTGAAATACCATACCTTTCCATTGGTCATGGCTTGTGTCGGCTTTCTGAACCTTAAAGCGAGGATTGCACTCGGCAAAGTGTCTCACGCCGTATACCCCCTCTCTTCCTCTTCTCTTCGCTATGGACACCTCAGACTTTGGTATTGGGGCTGTCCTTTCGCACCATCTACCACATGGATCAGAATGCTCAGTGGCGTACATATCTAAATCCCTTACCGAGGCCCAAAGCAAATATTCCCAAATTGAGGAGGAGGCCCTCGCCATCCTGTTTGCCTATACCAAATTCTGCCTGTCCTTTTATGGTACCTATTTTCGTTTCATCATTGACCATAAGCCCCTTGTGGCCTTATTTTCACCAGCAGCCAAGTTACCCACGAAGAGTTCCCACTGTCTGCAGCGATGGGTCCTATTCCTTTCACGTTGTAGGTACACCATCCACTTCAAGCCCACTGCCCAGCATGCCAACGTCGAAGCCTTGTCTCGGCTCCCCTCCGGCCAGGATTCGACGTTCCATTCATTGGACATCCTAATTTTTCAAGTTGATGAAGACATACAGGCAGCGTTGGCGGCATTCCCCATCACAGCTGCACAGGTGGCCCCCACGGCGGCCACAGATTCGCTCCTGCAACTGGTGCAGAGTTACATTCTCTGCGGCTGGCTGACGCTTCCTCTGCCTCACGCCCAGGCTGACCTCCAATTCTTTTTCTTCATCTGCCATCAACCGGTAGCCATGCTCCTCCATGTGGAACATGACACCTATCCACGAGTCATCGTACCACCATCCGTGTGGTCCCAGATTCTCAACATCTTACATCAAGGTGAATGGGGTATTGTCCGGACGAAAACCCTCGCACCTTGCAATGTCTTCTGGGTCGGCATGACAATAGACATGGAGCGCATGGTCTGGGGTTGTCAGCAATGTACCAAGGCCCTTCCCGGTCCGTGCCAGTCATTCCAATACTGGCCTGCGGCTTCCCTCACATGATAACGCATACATGTGAATCTTGTGAGACACTTCCTCGGTGCTTACTGGTTGCTCATCACGGATGCCTACTCCCACTTCCCTTTCATTGTCCGATGCTCCTCTATCATCACGTAGACTACTATCATGGCCCTGTCCTAAATATTTTCCATTGAAGGCCTACCAGTCACCTTCATCACCGATAAAGGCCCACAATTTCGCAGTCAAGAGTTCGCCAAATTCTGTCATGATAATGGTATCCACCACGTCTTTACCCCGCCTTTTCATCCACAATCCAATAGCAGGGTAGATAGCCTTTTTCACACCTTTAAAACTCAGATGCAGAAGTACACAGAGGGCCAATCTCCGGAAGACGCTCTTACGATATTTCTCAGTTTCTAGAGGACCACGCTGGTGAGTGACAAAAGTCCAGCCTACTGCTCCATGGTCACCAGCCATGAACCCTACTCCATCTCCTCCTGCCTCGCGCCCGACCAAACGCTTCCAGATATTCATCTGCCTCCAAGGTGTGGGCGCATGGTTTCGGGTCCCGGCCCTGCTGGCTGCCAGTGGTCTTTCTATGGAGCTGTAGTCGACAACTGTTCGATGTCTGTCTGGACGACAGGGTGGTTTTGCGTCACCACAACCAATTCCGTCCTCGTTTCCTTGACCAGCCGCAGCCCTAATCACCGGATTCTCTCTCTCTCACATTGCCGTCCTCTTCCGTGAGGCCTATGTTGCTGCCCTCTCCTCAGTTAGTGGGAGATCTTTGAGGAAATGGCCAAGAGCCGCCGGCTGCTAGCCCCACGTTGCCACCACCTTCTCTGGACCTGGGACAACCCCGAGACCATCCCCGGGATCCACTTCCTGGCCCCTCTTCAGCACCGCCCTGGTTGGACAACACAGACGTTCCCACACTGCCTGCCCAGGCCACTGTTGCCTCGCAACTGCCACCTCTTCGACGTTCCCTCCGCATCATATGGAAGGCGGCGTCCTACTCACCAGCACTCGGTTTTCACTGCCTCCGTCAGGATGACTTTACTGCCGATCAGCCTATGGCACCAGGCCACATTGGTGCTCTCTCCAGCACAGTCACCCCTGCTGCACCAGATCTTCCAAGGGGGGACGGGTGTTACGCCGTCGTCATGGTAGCCTGTGCGGGCCGGAAACACTTCTAACACCACACAGGACTGAGGTTGTCTATGCCCAAGGCGTAAGCAATGGTAAACATTGGCTGTGATTGTGTCTTTTAGCTGTTATTCAGTCATTTCCATTTAGACTCACATAAATATAAGTTGTGTTGTAAGAACTTTTGAATTGTCAGTTACAACAGTCTGAAAAGCGGATGATAATGTAGTATACAAAGAAGTTGGAGCATTAGAAAATTGCAGCAAAATGCAGGAAGATCTGCAGCGGATTGGCACTTGGTGCAGGGAGTGGCAACTGACCCTTATCATAGACAAATGTAGTGTATTAAGAATACATAGAAAGAAGGATCCTTTATTGTATGATTATATGATAGCGGAACAAACAATGGTAGCAGTTACTTCTGTAAAATATCTGGGAGTATGCGTACGGTACGATTTAATGTGGAATGATCATATAAAATTAATTGTTGGTAAGGCAGGTGGCAGGTTGAGATTCATTGATAGGGAGAGTCCTTAGAAAATGTAGTCCATCAATAAAGGAGGTGGCTTACGAAACAGTCGTTCGAACTATACTTGAGTATTCCTCATCAGTATGGGATCCGTACCAGGTCGGGTTGACAGAGGAGATAGAGAAGATCTAAAGAAGAGTGGTGCGTTTGGTCACAGGGTTATTTGGTAAGTGTGATAGCATTACGGAGATGCTTAGCAAAATCAAGTGGCATACTCTGCAAGAGAGGCACTCTGCATCGAGGTGTATCTTGCTGTGCAGGTTTCGAGAGGGTGCGTTTCTGGATAAAGTATCGAATATATTGCTTCCCCCAACTTATACATCCCGAGGAGATCACGAATGTAAAATTAGAGAGATTCGAGCATGCACAGAGGCTTTCTGGCAGTCGTTTTTCCTTTGAACCATACGCAACTGGAACAGGAAAGGGAGGTAATGACAGTGGCACGTAAAAAGCCCTCCGCCACAAACCGTTGGGTGGCTTGCAGAGTATAAATGTAGATGTAGATGTAGAAAAGTCAGCAAACTGGCAGGGAGAGCAGTATTGCTGATTGCATCCCTGTCTGCGCTGCATCCACTTGACACTGCATTACAGAGACAGTTACAGATACTGGTCAATGTCCTTTGGAACCCAGGGCCTGGCTGAGGAGCTGATTTTTTTTATCATGCTCTTGGCATACAACAAAAAAGTAATTGATATTCTTGTAATTTGGAATAAGACAGTCAGAGTAATGACAAGGGCTGATAAAATTATAAAGTGTATGATTTTGTTCATTAATATAAAATCTTAATAGTGATCAATTCATACATGTTGGGAGTTTTAATTACATATGTCTTGAACTACCTAACAGGATTGTAACAATTCAAAGACATGAGTACAGTGGCAGATCATGTACATCTCTACTCTTACCGCAGAAAATATTAGCAAGACCTAACAACAGCAGAGTTTTTATGGCAACTGAAATAGTCCATAAAACACTTTTTCTGAATACAAAGAATGGCAATAAAACTGTTAAAGAAAATGCTGCACTGTCTCTCATTAGAAACCTCATTCTATTCACCAGA
This sequence comes from Schistocerca piceifrons, assembly GCF_021461385.2. Classification (NCBI taxonomy): domain Eukaryota; kingdom Metazoa; phylum Arthropoda; class Insecta; order Orthoptera; family Acrididae; genus Schistocerca; species Schistocerca piceifrons. Next base: position 808,883,545 of record NC_060149.1, read on the forward strand.
AGTATTCTAAGAAATGCCCAATAGAACATAACCACATCAAACTATGTACATAAAATTTTGCATTAAAAAGATTTAATATTTCAAGCATTTACATGAAACCGTACTTATTCCAAATGACTAACCTGAAATCTGAATAGCTGGAAAAAAGTATCAGTTATCACATTACTGTCCTCTTAAATGTTTTGAGAGGAACAGCAAGGGCATATAACAGAACATACTGTAAGTTTTCATTCACTAAATTCAGTTGGAAACCCGAAGGAACCACCTCCTCTTCTCATACTGCACCCATATGTTCAGAGAGAAGAATAATGAGGGAACAAAATTTGATTAAGTAGAGTTTGGGCAGAAGTATAGTTCATCCAGATGTTCCTTTTGTAAGACGAGCAGCAAGAGTACTTCAGGTAAATCTTACTCTGGCATGCACAGTGACAGAGTTACATGTTACGAGTGTTGTGTCTAGTAATCCTCCATATTCGGTTCACTAGACAAACAGTCAAACAACTTGTATTAATGAGTTTTATTTACAACAAGACAAGTACAAATACTTAACTTTGAACTGAGAATTCTTGTAGTGACTGCTGATCTCTATCTGTGCAACACAGAGTTTGCTAATAAAGAGGCTACAATGTGATGGCTAACAAAGTGGCTAATGTTGAAGCTACTATCACAGTAGTTGCCACCAGTAGGGTGCGGCACTTATGTTGTCTTCACCTGGTAGCCGCTGTTGTTGTATTGTCGTCCTGGAGGGAGGTCAGTCAGTATGAGATTGGCTGACCTCTTCTCAGAGCCTTCCCTTCATTGTCGTTTCAGACTGGCACTGAATTTACACCATAACAATGAGCATCTTCACTAAATGCAGAATGACTTCTTTTCATCTCATCCAGTGCACACATAGCAGTGAATCACAGTGCCATGCAGAGAGTGAATTGTACCAATTCTGCAGTAAGATGTTCAACCGAGGTGGATACATTACTGATGATAATGCTGTGACTAATTGAGTAGTATGGAACTGTAAACACTTCCTTTTACTCCACAGATATATACAAAACATAATAGTTCACGTACAAACTGTTGCTTCTCTCAGACTGGGAAAGCACATAGTGACACTAATACATTGATATAATGTAACTATATACGTGCATAATGACCAGGTTTTTAAATTACTAAGAAAGATGCTCAATATCGCTCTGTATTATTTTTTTAATCACTTTGCTGATTACTAATGTCTGAAAGACTATAAGCTAAGGTGGACTTTGTGGGGCCCTCAGCTATGCACAGCAAAGGATGATGAGGAAAGTCTCACAGCATCAGAATTTCTAGTAATCAAAGCTGCATTCCTCACTATCTCTGAAAAATGGTCATTTGAAAACAGCTGACATATTATTCATTGAGTATAACACAATACCAAACTCACATTCAGTAGAGGGATCAAAATCTAAGACCAGTCTTCACAGTTCATGGTAACATGGTTTTCTACTCAGCACTCTGCAAGGTACAGTATGAATGTGGGATATGGTACACAGTATCATTATAATTCTCTTCTGGCACTCATATGTATAATTATACACAGACACAGAATTAGCAGTTGTTCCTTGTATCTTCACAAGGGTTCACTAATGTTGGTAAATTCTGTGTAGCATTTCTTATACATTACGGATTATGTATGTGTGTGTGTGTGTGTGTGTGTGTGTGTGTGTTTGTGTGTGTGGGTGGGTGTGCGTGCGTGCGTGAGTGCGCGTGTGTGTGTGTGTGTGTGTGTGTGTGTGTGTGTGTGTGTGTGTGTGTGTGTGCGTGTGTGTGGATATGGTGAAAGTGTGTGTGTGTATGTGTATATGTGTGTGTGTGTGTGTGTGTGTGTGTGTGTGTGTGTGTAAAGGGGTGGGGGGTTGTTCATAGTAGAAAAGAGTAAGCAATCATAACAGTATGGTGAACTCACCTTTCTTTTACCATTTCTTATCAGACCTTGTGAAGAAAGTGTATATTATACACAGTTCTCTTTTAAATTTTATGGGGGAATGACAGGTAACAACAAGTGATGAAGATATGAATAGCTGACGGAATGTTATTCTGATTGCAATTTAAACCTCAATCAGCTTCCTGACAAAGAAGCCATAGAGAGAATCCATAAGCATAGGATGAACAACTATACATCACATAATTATATTTAAGAGTTTCAATTTGAAATTTTGAATGTTCTGATTATAACAAACCACTGATACTCCACACAGTGATATAATAATCATTATTCAATGAATTGACATTGTCCTTATGGCAAACTCATTTAATTATTACATTTTCTTTACATAACATTAAACCACCTTTCAACACACATTACAAAGAATTGACATCAAGGGAAATCTCTTTGCCGTCGAACTGATTGACCCGTACTAATCCACCAGTAAGTAGATAGCTTCCTGTGTATCTGAAACACGAAACAATATTGGAGCTTTCTCATACACGAAGCATTTGTTCTATATTTCATTTTTAAAAACACAAGAATTGGGAAATAGGCAACAACTGAAGAAACCAGAGCGCCTTACTGAAATGATACTGGCTAAGATAAATGAGTCAAAGTATTATATAGAGGCTATTAATTCTTTAGACCATGAACACTGGAGAAGAGCAATGGAGGAAGTAATGAGTTCATTGCTCTTCTCCAGTGTTAATGGTCTACAGAATTAAGAGCCCCTGTATAATTCTTTGGCTCATTTATTTCAGCCAGTATCATTTCAGTAAGGCGCTCTGGTTTTTTCAGTTGTTTCCTATTTCTCAATTCTCCTTCACTACAACTTTCTTTTGTTGAAGTGAATTGTTTATACTAATCTCTCGGCTGTGTATTATATCTGTGTCTTTGATTGGTATCATAAAATAAAATACATGAGTCTTATTATAGCAACTACGTCATGTGTATGCTTTATGTAGTGTACTTTAGTTCTTGGCTCTGAGCACTATGGGACTTAACATCTATGGTCATCAGTCATACTTTAGTTCTTTCCTGAAGTTTCTGCAGCAGGTTATGGGCCCAGTACATGATTCAAGAAAGGAATTGGGTATTACAATTTTACATTTCGTGACGTGAGAAATGTGTTAGCGTGTGTTGTGTGCTATAAATACTTTGTATTGTATATACAAGAACAACTGCTGCATTTTCCTCTTGTGGAATTTTTGTGCTTGTAAATCTGAACTGTTTTAAGGGACTGCAAAGGATTTCCATGGTATAGAGAAGCTGTGTGGGGCTGAAAATTGGACTTTTTGGAGGTTCACAGTTCAAAATTTGTTATGTGCATCAGACAGCGCATACAAAGTGTGTATTGACTTTGCCAATGGATGCAACATCAGCACAGATAGTGTGTTTAATGCTGCACTAAAAACATGGACAAAGCTGATAGTGGAGCGAAACAGATTATTGTTAGAACTGTGGAAGAAAAAGTCATGGCATTGTTGGTTGCATGTGAGACTGCACGGGACAAGCTACATCCAATGTTTGAATGGAAAACACAGCAAGCTGCGTATTTTGTTCAGTCAGAATTCCTAAATTTTTACATGAGTTCAGGCGATGACATGGTGACACATTTCACTTGCTATGAAAACTTGGTTCTTCGAATGCAACAACACAATGTGAAACCTGATGAATAATTGTTAATGGTTTGACTACTTGAGACACTGCCTGACAGTTATGAAAGTCTGTGACAGTCATGGTGAACAAGATCTGAAGATCAACAAACACTAAAACATTTGATGGACATGTTAACTTCTGATGACAGTCGTCGTGCATGTCGGAGGGAGAAATGAGACAAGGTAGTTGCACTTTCTGTTACCAAAGCAAACATTAAAAATGCAGACTGCACCATTATGAGGAATGTTACTTTGTCAAACAAATACGAAAAGTCTACAAACAAAAAGAAGCTCAATATTTCAGTTGTGGATTTCGCAATATTAAAAAAATATGTTCAAATGGGAAACACAAAAAAAAAAAAAAATCATCCACAACCAAAATAAAAGTGATTTGTCTAACCAGGCTTTGATTGGTGAAGTAATAGGGTGAGGCCTCATGGATCGCTGATTGTGGAGTGATGAATCACATGCTAAGAAAATTGAGTGGTATACATCGTTCACTAAGTTTGCAACACCACTGCAGATATGCATGGGCAAAAATTCAACTATGAACACACTAGGAAAAGGGACTATTTATTTTGAAGACTTTGTCAATGGAATATGGAAGTTATGCCATATGGATAATGTTTTGTATACCCCAGAAGGGTGAAGAAATCTCTTTTCTGTATCATTTGCTGTGGACAAGGAATTGGACTTTTATTCATCGAAAGACAAGTGAGAGTTCCAAAACAATGGCATTGTAAATGCATGTGGCATACGTAGTGGCAACCTATCGAAGAAGTTGATTCAAGTGACAAAACAAATTCAGCCTTGTGATCCTGAGGTAAGTCTTGCATCAAAGGACTCTCTGCAAATTTGGCATGAACACTTGGGTCATCAAAACAAATGTCATGTCCAACAATTCTTGAAGCAGTGTGGTGTTGAAGTTGAAGATGTTGGTGAAGAATTTTCTGAGGCATGTGTTAAGGGGAAGCAGCATCACAGAAATTCTCAGTTAGGACAGCAGCGTGCCACACAACCTGGAGAAGTGTTTCAGCTGATCTGTGTGGACCTATGGAGTGTAAATTGCTGGGAGGAGCACAATATTTTCTTTGCTTCACTTGTGACTTTTCAAGATTATGCATGATATATTTTCTCAAGCAGAAGTCTGAGACTGCAGAGAAGATTGCAGAAATGGTGAGCATTGTGAAAAATTTTTGTGGTCGACTACCTAAAGCATTTCAATGTGATCGTGGACGAGAATTTGATAATACTGAATTTAAGATTTGATGAAATTAAATGGCATACAAATCATCATCACAAATCCTTATACTCCAGAGCAGAATGAATGTGCTGAGCGCACTAACAGAACAGTTGTCGAACTGGCTCGAACCGTATTGCAAGCTCAGGGCCTGCCTTAGTTTTTGTGAACAGAAGCAGTAAAAACAGTTGTTTATGTGTTAAGCAAAACTGGCACAAGTCATGTGCATGGCAAAACACCTTATGAGGTATTCACTGGAAAGACAATACAGCTAAATAAACTTCATATTTGTAGAATGAAGCGTTTTGTTCATTTCTGATAGAAAAGCTAAAGAAATGGGATCCAAAGGGAAAACCAGGAATCTTTGTTGGTTATTCTGATGGCATTGATGGTTTTTGAGTGTGAATTGAATCAGAAAAACGGATTATTTGGAGTAAGAATGCTGGCCGGTGTGGCCGAACGGTTCTAGGCGCTTCAGTCTGGAACCGCGCGACCGCTACAGTCGCAGGTTCAAATCCTGCCTTGGGCATGGATGTGTGTGATGACCTTAGGTTAGTTAGGTTTAAGTAGATCTAAGTTCTAGGGGACTGATAACCTCAGTTGTTGAGTCCCATAGTGCTCATAGCCATTTGAACCATTTTTGGAGTAAGGATGTTGTTTCTGAACCTGAGAAAACTGGTAAGACAATGGTGTTACTCCAAAGTGAAGCAAGCAATGAAGGACTGAAGAATCATGAAGACACAAGTGTGTTTAAGGAACCTACAAAAGAAAGTTCTAGTGAAAGAAAATTGAGAAATAAACAACAACTGTAGAAACCAGAGTGTCTTATTGAAATTATGCTGGCTGAAATAAATGAGCCAAAGAATTATACAGAGACAATTAATTCTGTACACCATGAACACTGGAGAAAAGCTATGGAGGAAGAAATACCTTCATTGAAGGAAAATGCTACGTGGACTTTG